>NC_058083.1:332629665-332954026 GCF_014858855.1 Bufo gargarizans
AGCAGTATATGGAGCACAGTGAGTCGCTGTCTGCAGAGCAGTGCTGAACTTGACTCATCTAGTGCCATTCATCAAGCCTTCGTATGCTATATGGCAGCAGTATATGGAGCACAGTGAGTCGCTGTCTGCAGAGCAGTGCTGAACTTGACTCATCTAGTGCCATTCATCAAGCCTTCGTATGCTATATGGCAGCAGTATATGGAGCACAGTGAGCCGCTGTCTGCAGAGCAGTGCTGAACTTGACTCATCTAGTGCCATTCATCAAGCCTTCGTATGTTATATGCAGGGGTGGGATTCAAATTTTTAACAACAGGTTCCCTACTCAGCGGTGGATACGCAGCGCGTCACGAGTCATGACACATATTTACATACACCATATATATGCAACACAGTCATGACATATTTACATACACCATATATACCCCCTCTTTTTTATTAATATAATGGCCCCTCTTATTACTGTAACGGCCCCTCTTTGTTATTACTGTAACGGCCCCCTCTTTGTTATTACTGTAACGGCCCCCTCTTTGTTATTACTGTAACGGCCCCCTCTTTATTATTATTATAATGGCCCACTCTTTATTTTTAATATAATGGCCCCCTCTTTATTATTAATATAATGGCCCCCTCTTTATTATTAATATAATGGCCCCCTCTTTATTATTAATATAATGGCCCCCACTTTATTATTAATATAATGGCCCCCTCTTTATTATTAATATAATGGCCCCCTCTATTATTAATATAATGGCCCCCACTTTATTATTAATATAATGGCCCCCTCTATTATTAATATAATGGCCCCCTCTTTATTATTAATATAATGGCCCCCTCTTTATTATTAATATAATGGCCCCCTCTTTATTATTAATATAATGGCCCCCTCTATTATTAATATAATGGCCCCCTCTTTATTATTAATATAATGGCCCCCTCTATTATTAATATAATGGCCCCCTCTATTATTAATATAATGGCCCCCTCTATTATTAATATAATGGCCCCCTCTATTATTAATATAATGGCCCCCTCTTTATTATTAATATAATGGCCCCCTCTATTATTAATATAATGGCCCCCTCTATTATTAATATAATGGCCCCCTCTATTATTAATATAATGGCCCCCTCTTTATTATTAATATAATGGCCCCCTCTTTATTATTAATATAATGGCCCCCACTTTATTATTAATATAATGGCCCCCACTTTAATAACAAAGAGGGGGCCATTACATTAATAACAAAGAGGGGGCCATTACATTAATAATAAAGAGGGGGCCATTACATTAATAATAAAGAGGGGGCCATTACATTAATAATAAAGAGGGGTCCATTACATTAATAATAAAGAGGGGGCCATTACATTAATAATAAAGAGGGGGCCATTATATTAATAATAAAGAGGGGGCCATTACATAGTGGAGTACCGCTTAAAAAAGCTGCTCTTACTCTGTGGGCAAAATAGATGTGTTTCCCTGTGTGTGGCCACCTTAAATATTGTCATCAACCCCATCCATAACTCTTGTTTGGCTAAAAGAATCTAAACATTGGGTCAGGATGAGGGGAAGGTGGAGTAGGCACCTGCTTAGGAGAAATAATTAATACTTAACTTACCTCTCTATCTCCTTCACAGCTTGTGGCATCCTGGTACAGGCGGTCACCAATGCCTCGCTCACTGTGCCTTCCCGCGCCGCGTCATCGCGTCATCTCGCGAGATCCGCCGCAGGAGGTCACAGTGAGGTACGTGACTAAGTCCTGCGTCGCACCTCAACTGAAGCCGCTCCCCCGGCCCGGCCCCTCCTCACTTCGCCTGCCCAGCTGCCCTGCACAGTGCGCTTCACACAGGGCCGGCCGGCCCTCTCCTCTCGGCTTCCGCTCCGCCCCCACCCCTATAGCTACGCCACTGGTGCAGGCGCAGCTGCAGGACCGGGTCGGGATCCCTGCTTCTCACCGGTCCTGCGAACCGCCTGTAATTTTAACAAACGGTTCGGCAGAACCGGAGAGAACCGGCTGGATCCCATGCCTGGTTATATGGCAGCAGTATATGGAGCACAGTGATTCGCTGTCTGCAGAGCAGTGCTGAACTTGACTCATCTAGTGCCATTCATCAAGCCTTCGTATGCTATATGGCAGCAGTATATGGAGCACAGTGAGATGCTGTCTGCAGAGCAGTGCTGAACTTGACTCATCTAGTGCCATTCATCAAGCCTTCGTATGCTATATGGCAGCAGTATATGGAGCACAGTGAGTCGCTGTCTGCAGAGCAGTGCTGAACTTGACTCATCTAGTGCCATTCATCAAGCCTTCGTATGCTATATGGCAGCAGTATATGGAGCACAGTGAGTGGCTGTCTGCAGAGCAGAGCTGAACTTGACTCATCTAGTGCCATTCATCAAGCCTTCGTATGCTATATGGCAGCAGTATATGGAGCACAGTGAGTTGCTGTCTGCAGAGCAGTGCTGAACTTGACTCATCTAGTGCCATTCATCAAGCCTTCGTATGCTATATGGCAGCAGTATATGGAGCACAGTGAGTCGCTGTCTGCAGAGCAGAGCTGAACTTGACTCATCTAGTGCCATTCATCAAGCCTTCGTATGCTATATGGCAGCAGTATATGGAGCACAGTGAGCCGCTGTCTGGAGGTCAGAGCTGAACTTGACTCATCTAGTGCCATTCATCAAGCCTTCGCATGCTATATGGCAGCAGTATATGGAGCACAGTGAGATGCTGTCTGCAGAGCAGTGCTGAACTTGACTCATCTAGTGCCATTCATCAAGCCTTCGTATGCTATATGGCAGCAGTATATGGAGCACAGTGAGTCGCTGTCTGCAGAGCAGAGCTGAACATGACTCATCTAATGCCATTCATCAAGCCTTCGTATGCTATATGGCAGCAGTATATGGAGCACAGTGAGTGGCTGTCTGCAGAGCAGAGCTGAACTTGACTCATCTAGTGCCATTCATCAAGCCTTCGTATGCTATATGGCAGCAGTATATGGAGCACAGTGAGTCGCTGTCTGCAGAGCAGAGCTGAACTTGACTCATCTAGTGCCATTCATCAAGCCTTCGCATGCTATATGGCAGCAGTATATGGAGCACAGTGAGATGCTGTCTGCAGAGCAGTGCTGAACTTGACACATCTAGTGCCATTCATCAAGCCTTCGTATGCTATATGGCAGCAGTATATGGAGCACAGTGAGTCGCTGTCTGCAGAGCAGAGCTGAACTTGACTCATCTAGTGCCATTCATCAAGCCTTCGTATGCTATATGGCAGCAGTATATGGAGCACAGTGAGTGGCTGTCTGCAGAGCAGAGCTGAACTTGACTCATCTAGTGCTATTCATCAAGCCTCCGTATGCTATATGGCAGCAGTATATGGAGCACAGTGAGTCGCTGTCTGCAGAGCAGTGCAGAACTTGACTCATCTATTGCCATTCATCAAGCCTTCGTATGCTATATGGCAGCAGTATATGGAGCACAGTGAGTCGCTGTCTGCAGAGCAGAGCTGAACTTGACTCATCTAGTGCCATTCATCAAGCCTTCGTATGCTATATGGCAGCAGTATATGGAGCACAGTGAGATGCTGTCTGCAGAGCAGTGCTGAACTTGACTCATCTAGTGCCATTCATCAAGCCTTCGCATGCTATATGGCAGCAGTATATGGAGCACAGTGAGTCCCTGTCTGCAGAGCAGAGCTGAACTTGACTCATCTAGTGCCATTCATCAAGCCTTCGTATGCTATATGGCAGCAGTATATGGAGCACAGTGAGTCGCTGTCTGCAGAGCAGAGCTGAACTTGACTCATCTAGTGCCATTCATCAAGCCTTCGTATGCTATATGGCAGCAGTATATGGAGCACAGTGAGACGCTGTCTGCAGAGCAGAGCTGAACTTGACTCATCTAGTGCTATTCATCAAGCCTCCGTATGCTATATGGCAGCAGTATATGGAGCACAGTGAGTCGCTGTCTGCAGAGCAGAGCTGAACTTGACTCATCTAGTGCCATTCATCAAGCCTTCGCATGCTATATGGCAGCAGTATATGGAGCACAGTGAGATGCTGTCTGCAGAGCAGTGCTGAACTTGACTCATCTAGTGCCATTCATCAAGCCTTCGTATGCTATATGGCAGCAGTATATGGAGCACAGTGAGTCGCTGTCTGCAGAGCAGAGCTGAACTTGACTCATCTAGTGCCATTCATCAAGCCTTCGTATGCTATATGGCAGCAGTATATGGAGCACAGTGAGTCGCTGTCTGCAGAGCAGAGCTGAACTTGACTCATCTAGTGCCATTCATCAAGCCTTCGTATGCTATATGGCAGCAGTATATGGAGCACAGTGAGTCGCTGTCTGGAGAGCAGAGCTGAACTTGACTCATCTAGTGCCATTCATCAAGCCTTCGTATGCTATATGGCAGCAGTATATGGAGCACAGTGAGCCGCTGTCTGCAGAGCAGAGCTGAAATTGACCTATTATGATTTTAGTCATCAACCCTTAAGCTATCCCCAAATACATCAGAATTACTCTTCACAGACTGTGAGACACGTTTCACTGTAAACCTGTTAACACTTAATACGTTCACGAGGAGGTACGATTGCTGCGTATCATCTGAAAAATGACTTTATTAGAGCTGTCCATTGATGCTGGCCCTGAAACAGCGATCTCACTAACCTCTGACATGCCTTCAAAGAGCTGGCATGTCTAAGTGGCAATAAGGCCGGTTTAAAACTTGCAAATTATGCAGATCACCGTTATTGCTAAGGTGCTTTCACCTTACCG
The DNA here is from genome assembly GCF_014858855.1 of Bufo gargarizans. Taxonomy (NCBI): domain Eukaryota; kingdom Metazoa; phylum Chordata; class Amphibia; order Anura; family Bufonidae; genus Bufo; species Bufo gargarizans. Next base: position 332,634,442 of record NC_058083.1, read on the forward strand.
CTGAGCTTGTACACGGCTTTGTTCACATGGCAAACATTATGGCATCTTATTAGAAGTCTCATCATTTGGATTCAGCCCAGGAAAACGTCTAGTACTTTGAAAGAGTTCGCATGTTACAGGCACATGGCAATGTATTTGATGAGGACTTTTGTGCGGATTCTGCACCATATCCATGCAGATTGTCACAGAAATCTGCTGAAATAATTGACATGCTGTGGATTTCCAAAATTACCACCACAGGTCAATTAATATATGGAAAATTTTTGCAACATGTACAGTACCAAAGATCAAGGCTCAAAAGACCCCCGTAAAGCTGAAATGTTGCATTGAGCACAATAAAGGATCATACTAAGATTCATACTTACCTGCTCCCCACCGATCCTGTGACCATGTCCATTCAGCTCTGAATGTAAACAGTCCGGGGACCGGAACATGGACAGGCAGGAGCCAGCGCAGAGGACCAGATCAGCGGAGAGCAGGTGAGTATGAATCTTCCATTTATCGATGCATGCTGCGGGCATTAGATAAATAGGCATCATCGCCGGAGAACCCCTTTGTTAGGACAGGGTCATTTTCCGTTTCCCTTTTTTAATTCTTGCCTTTTTAGAGTCATAACTTTATTTTTTAGTTCACATAACCATATAAGGGCTTTTTTTTTTTGCAGGACAAGTTGCACTTTCTAATGGCATCATTTATTATTGCATAGGATGTAGTAGGAATTCGGAAAAAAATATATAATGCAATTGTGTCACAGTTTTATGGGTTTTGTTTTTATAGCATAAAAGTGACCTGTACCCTTCAGTCTCTGGGTCAGTACATTTCAGCAATGCCACATTTATATAGTTTTGTGTTTTAATATTGAAAAATATAATTTTAGGAATTTTTTTTTCATCGTTTGCACACTTTGGGACATGGCAATGCCTATGTTGTTTATTTTTTGTTTATTTTTATGTTAATTATGGGGAAGGGAGGTGATTAGAATTTTTATATATTTTTTTTTTATATTTTTACTATTTTTTTAATTAACAAACAATTGTAAGATTGCCTGCAGGCCTTCAAAGGAACTACTACTTTGGCAGCCTGGGATTCTTCAGTGGGACCCACTCTACCACAACAAAGGAACGGCTTCCATAATTGCCACACCGGGAAGCCATTTAGACCTCAGGAGCTCTAGCTGCCTTAGATGTTGTGGTCACAATTGACCGGGGAATCTGAGGGGTTAAACGCCAGCAATTGGAGTTATCGCTGATCGCAGACATTAGCCTTGAATGCCTGCTGTTTGATACATATACACAGCAGCTATGGTGTCCGTTCGTTTGAAAAATGGGTACCATTTGGAATTCCATCATACATATTGTGGCCAAGGGCCAGTTCTTTCCAAAGCTGCCAAAGAAGTCTAATAGAATAGAATCACATCTGCTTAGTTGCCTCTGTATTATGTTGTGGATTTTCTGCATGCAAATCTGAATATTGTAAAATGCAATGTTACCTGTTGCCTAGAGGGATTATCCAACCATTAGAATTTTTGAAAAGCTCTATGGTGTGAAATGATAAAATAAATGAATGCTTACCTTACTAATCTGACACAACAACCAGTGATTGGTTATTAAATGGTCATTTTCTCTGTGCCATGAAGTACTAGAATGTTGGGGGGGCGAGGTGGATCAATAATCTGAGATTTGACTTACTTTATTATTTTGCACCATGGAGAGCCTTTTTACAAAATATATAGATAAGTATTGTTATATGGCAGGAGGAAATAAGTATATATATATATATATATATATATATATATACACAAACCGGATTCCCAAAAAGTTGGGACACTAAACAAATTGTGAATAAAAACTGAATGCAATGATGTGGAGATGGCAAATGTCAATATTTTATTTGTAATAGAACGTAGATGACAGATCAAACGTTTAATCCGAGTAAATGTATCATTTTAAAGGAAAAATAAGTTGATTCAAATTTTCACGGTGTCAACCAATCCCCCAAAATTTGGGACAAGTAGCAATAAGAGGCTGGAAAAAGTAAATTTGAGCATAACGAAGAGCTGGAAGACTAATTAACACTAATGAGGTCAATTGGCAACAGGATTGGGTATAAAAAGAGCTTCTCAGAGTGGCAGTGTCTCTCAGAAGCCAAGATGGGTAGAGGATCACCAATTCCCACAATGTTGCGCAGAAAGATAGTGGAGCAATATCAGAAAGGTGTTACCCAGTGAAAAATTGCAAAGACTTTGCATCTATCATCAACTGTGCATAACATCATCCGAAGATTCAGAGAATCTGGAACAATCTCTGTGCGTAAGGGTCAAGGCCGTAAAACCATACTGGATGCCCATGATCTCCGGGCCCTTAAACGACACTGCACCACAAACAGGAATGCTACTGTAAAGGAAATCACAGAATGGGCTCAGGAATACTTCCAGAAAACATTGTCAGTGAACACAATCCACCGTGCCATCTGCCATTGCCAGCTGAAACTCTACAGTGCAAAGAAGAAGCCATTTCTAAGCAAGATCCACAAGCTCAGGCCTTTTTTACTGGGCCAGGGATAATTTAAAATGGAGTGTGGCAAAATGGAAGACTGTTCTGTGGTCAGACGAGTCACGATTCAAAGTTCTTTTTGGAAATCTGGGACGTCATGTCATCCGGACCAAAGAGGACAAGGACAACCCAAGTTGTTATCAACGCTCAGTTCAGAAGCCTGCATCTCTGATGGTATGGGGTTGCATGAGTGCGTGTGGCATGGGCAGCTTGCATGTCTGGAAAGGCACCATCAATGCAGAAAAATATATTCAGGTTCTAGAACAACATATGCTCTCATCCAGACGTCATCTCTTTCAGGGAAGACCCTGCATTTTTCAACAAGATAATGCCAGACCACATTCTGCATCAATCACAACGTCATGGCTGCGTAGGAGAAGGATCCGGGTACTGAAATGGCCAGTCTGCAGTCCAGATCTTTCACCTATAGAGAACATTTGGCGCATCATAAAGAGGAAGGTGCAACAAAGAAGGCCCAAGACGATTGAACAGTTAGGCTGGTTTCACACGGGCGTTGCGGAAAAATGTGCGGGTGCGTTGCGGAAACACCCGCGATTTTTCCGCGCGAGTGCAAAACATTGTAATGCGTTTTGCACTCGCGTGAGAAAAATCGCGCATGTTTGGTACCCAAACCCAAACTTCTTCACAGAAGTTCGGGCTTGGGATTGATGTTCTGAAGATTGTATTATTTTCCCTTATAACATGGTTATAAGGGAAAATAATAGCATTCTGAATACAGAATGCTTAGTATAATAGTGCTGGAAGGGTTAAAAAAAATAAAAAAGTTAACTCACCTTATCCCCATGATCGTGTAGATCCCGGTCTGTTCTTTAGCTGTGGGCTGAATGACCTTTGGTGATGTCAGATCACAGGCTCCAATCACATGGTCCATCACCATGGTGATGGAGCATGTGATCTGACATCACCACAGGTCCTTTAGCCACAGCTAAAGAACAGACCGACCGGGAACTAGGCGATCATGGGGATAAGGTGAGTTAACTTTTTTTAACCCTTCCAGCACTATTATACTAAGCATTCTGCAGTCAGAATGCTATTATTTTCCCTTATAACCATGTTATAAGGGAAAATAATACAGTGAATAGACTGTCACCTAGAACCCATGCGTGGAAATCGCACCGCATCCTCACTTGCTTGCGGATGCTTGCGATTTTCACGCAACCCCATTCATTTCTATGGGGCCTGCGTTACGTGAAAAACGCTGAATATAGAACATGCTGCGATTTTCACGCAACGCATAAGTGATGCGTGAAAATCACCGCTCATGTGAACAGCCCCATAGAAATGAATGGGTCAGGATTCAGTGCGGGTGCAGTGCGTTCAACTCACGCATCGCACCCGCGCGGAAATCTCGCCCGTGTGAAAGGGGCCTTAGAGGCCTGTATTAGACAAGAATGGGAGAGCATTCCTATTTCTAAACTTGAGAAACTGGTCTCCTTGGTCCCCAGACGTCTGTTGAGTGTTGTAAGAAGAAGGGGAGATGCCACACAGTGGTGAAAATGGCCTTGTCCCAACTTTTTGGGGATTTGTTGACACCATGAAATTCTGATTCAACATATTTTTCCCTTAAAATGGTACATTTTCTCAGATTAAACTTTTGTTCCATGATTTATGATCTTTTCTGAATAAAATATTAGAAGTTGGCACCTCCACATCATTGCATTCAGTTTTTATTCACGATTTGTATAGTGTCCCAACTTTTTGGGAATCCGGTTTATATATATATATATATATATATATATATATATATATATATGTATATACATATACACAGTACAGACCAAAAGTTTGGACACACCTTCTCATTCAAAGAGTTTTCTTTATTTTCATGACTATGAAAATTGTAGATTCACACTGAAGGCATCAAAACTATGAATTAACACATGTGGAATTATAAACATAACAAAAAAGTGCGAAACAACTGAAATTATGTCATATTCTAGGTTCTTCAAAGTAGCCACCTTTTGCTTTGATTACTGCTTTGTACACTCTTGGCATTCTCTTGATGAGCTTCAAGAGGTAGTCACCTGAAATGGTTTTCACTTCACAGGTGTGCCCTGTCAGGTTTAATACGTGGGATTTCTTGCCTTATAAATGGGGTTGGGACCATCAGTTGCGTTGTGGAGAAGTCAGGTGGATACACAGCTGATAGTCCTACTGAATAGACTGTTAGAATTTGTATTATGGCAAGAAAAAAGCAGCTAAGTAAAGAAAAACGAGTGGCCATCATTACTTTAAGAAATGAAGGTCAGTCAGTCAGAAAAATTGGGAAAACTTTGAAAGTGTCCCCAAGTTCAGTCACAAAAACCATCAAGCGCTACAAAGAAACTGGCTCACATGCGGACCACCCCAGGAAAGGAAGACCAAGAGTCACCTCTGCTGCTGCGGATAAGTTCATCCGAGTCTCCAGCCTCAGAAATCGCAGGTTAACAGCAGCTCAGATTAGAGACCAGGTCAATGCCACACAGAGTTCTAGCAGCAGACACATCTCTAAAACAACTGTTAAGAGGAGACTGTGTGAATCAGGTCTTCATGGTAGAATATCTGCTAGGAAACCACTGCTAAGGACAGGCAACAAGCAGAAGAGACTTGTTTGGGCTAAAGAACACAATGAATGGACATTAGACCAGTGGAAATCTGTGCTTTGGTCTGATGAGTCCAAATTTGAGATCTTTGGTTCCAACCACCGTGTCTTTGTGCGACGCAGAAAAGGTGAACGGATGGACTCTACATGACTGGTTCCCACCGTGAAGCATGGAGGAGGAGGTGTGATGGTGTGGGGGTGCTTTGCTGGTGACACTGTTGGGGATTTATTCAAAATTGAAGGCATACTGAACCAGCATGGCTACCACAGCATCTTACAGCGGCATGCTATTCCATCCAGTTTGCGTTTAGTTGGACCATCATTTATTTTTCAACAGGACAATGAACCTAAACACACCTCCAGGCTGTGTAAGGGCTATTTGACCATGAAGGAGGGTGATGGGGTGCTGCGCCTCCACAGTCACCGGACCTGAACCCAATCGAGATGGTTTGGGGTGAACTGGACCGCAGAGTGAAGGCAAAAGGGCCAACAAGTGCTAAGCATCTCTGGGAACCCCTTCAAGACTGTTGGAAGACCATTTCAGGTGACTACCTCTTGAAGCTCATCAAGAGAATGCCAAGAGTGTGCAAAGCAGTAATCAAAGCAAAAGGTGGCTACTTTGAAGAACCTAGAATATGACATGTTTTCAGTTGTTTCACACTTTTTTGTTATGTATATAATTCCACATGTGTTAATTCATAGTTTTGATGCCTTCAGTGTGAATCTACAATTTTCATAGTCATGAAAATAAAGAAAACTCTTTGAATGAGAAGGTGTGTCCAAACTTTTGGTCTGTACTGTATATATATATATATATATTTATATATATATATATATATATATATATATATATATATATGTATATTATGGGAAATGATCCAGGAAACTGCTCATTTTGGGCTTAGGAGGAGTCATGTAGGTGGTCCTATCAGTGGCTAATAACCTTCCCTGTATAAGGCTACATGCACACAACCCTGGTGTGTTTTGTGATCCGCAAATAGCGGATCTGCAAAACACGGATGGCGTCCGTGTGCGTTCCGCAATTTGCGGAACTGCACGGAAAGCCATTGATATAACTGCCTATTCTTGTCCGCAAAACGGACAAGAATAGGACAGGTTATATTTTTTTTTTGCGGGGCCACGGAATGGAGCAACGGATGCGGAGTGCTGTCCGCATCTTTTGTGGCCCCATAGAAGTGAATGGGTCTGCATCTGAGCCGCAGAAACTGAGTGTATACATAGATAGCTGTCAGTCACTCCGTAGGACCACCCGCATGACTCCTAAGCACGGAGAGACCAGAGATTTAAATGCTGGTAAATACATTCCAAGTTTTGCTTAATGTTTTTTCATAAAACTATATATTAATCTGCTCAGCTCCTCCTGCTCTATAACATGTTGCCTGCAGGGTGACAGGGGTTACAGGAAATCTGAGGATTTCATAAAGAAAAGCTATGCTGCTTTCTATATGCTTTGTGTTACTATTTCTTACTATCATCAATCTGTACGATCAGAGGCTGAAAACACATTCTCTGACTATGTCTGGTTCGCACAGCTGTTGGGGTTGTTACAATGTATTATTGCAGATAAGAGATGTCCTCCTGTGACAGACCACAGACGGGAATATGTTGAACTCGAAGGGGATACCTTACATTGGTACGTTTATGCTCAGCACATGGTTGGGTAAGGTTTTCAATCACTGAATATACTGTATATACACAATGAATACATACAGTCACAGACACTATAAAAAATAAATATACACTATAATTTATAAAATGCATGTTTCATAAGACTTTATGATGCAGTGATTAGAGATATATTACAGTTTCTGCAAATCTAACATACTTTAAATATCAAAAGTTCATGTTTTTTTAAAGATCTCTACTTGTTATCAATAAAGGGAATTTTAGTTGTTTCTTTTCAGGGGCTGAAAAACTGTACTGCTCATATGATACTAACATACATAGGTGACGGCGCAGTACAGTTGTCAGAGCTCTTCTTTGGTTATGAGCAAAGTTTTGAAAAATTAGATTCGGCTTCTTCGTCAAAGTTCGCCAAGAAATTTGATTAGTTCCGAATTAATTTGTCACAAATCATTATAAATCAGGTATTCCCAGACCACTCTGTCTTACAGTACAGACACAAAGAGTGGCCCTACTGCGGACAGGTATCGGCCATGCTGCGGTGAAGAACCGCACAGCCAATCAGCCCACAGCGAACTTTGATTTAATAATGGAGACCGCACTGTATAGTCCTTCTTCATTGTTAATGGTCGCGCTGCACCTTTAATGTACCTTTAACTTTTCCACCCCCAGCGCACTCCTGCCCTACAGGTGGGAGCCCTTCTTTTGCCATCTGCTTTTCCTCCTTTTCCACATCATCTAATATTGATGAGAATATGTAATGAGCAATTTCCAGGTCCTCCTCTCTCTGCATCTTGCCAACTTTTCTAGGATATGGAGACTTTCAGGATTGATTTGGAAGGTGTAAACCCAGCAAAAGATGATCCATCTTATTGATATTAAAAAACATATCTTAGTTTACGACTGATGTAGGAATACATTCATGTAGAAATAAATACATTAAACTGATGCAGAATAACTCTCCCTGCACTCTCCCTCTCCAATATTCTTCTGTTAATCGTTTTCAGCGACACTGTCCCTAGCGCATGAGCGCTTGCCACGTCTCTCCCTATGCTCAGCTCACAGGACAATGGAGACCGCGAGGGATGAAGGTTTTATAGAGCTGTGACATCACAAGGGATGGCATCTGCGGATTGGCTGGCTGCACGGCATTATGCGCGATCTTGCGTTCCCGAGCTTGTCTTCTCTACACTTAGTTTCGCTCTGTAACTCGTGCAGATGCCATTTTAAGAAAAGCTGATTTGTCACCACAAGTAAATTTGGATTTGTTTAGAATTTAAGCTTTCCTAAACTTCGCACTGAATTCCACTTTGTATGCTTTGCTTCACTGAACACTAGTTATGAGCTGTCACAGGATGTATTTTTAAGCTCTGAAAGTAAACAATGAAGGCTTCCAGTGAATTACAGCAAGCAGAGATAAATTGTTACGCAAATATTAGAAACATATACACATTTTTATTCTACAAATGGATGTGACTTAACATAAATAAAAAAAAAGGCAAAAAGGAAACAAAAGACACGGTGCCATCGAGCAGTCTTAGTTATGATATGCATTGGGCTTACTCAGAAATCCACCCCTTCATTCTGTGTGTATTCACAGTACTTTCCCAAATGAACTTCTCATGCAGTAAAACATTACATTAGAAAACCAGCTTCTTTCTAAGACTGATAAGTTAGTGGATAGATCAGGAGTTACATTCTCCTGTAGCACCGTGGGGCGGTAAAATACCGCCTTCAGCACACATGCACTAATGAACATGAATACAGCTGCCTGACCACATTTGCCATCCTTCAAAATAATTCCAGTTAAATTCGACTGGTCCCAGTACACCAAATATTGTTAAGGCGTAGAATGAACACATGCATTCAAATGAGGCAGAACCGCAGATCTGTCTACAAACATGATTATACATAGATGCAAGACATAGAAAGTAAAGCGCAGATAGTATTACACAGTCACGGGTGAAGGGATAATGGGAGATGCATAAACAAGTCTTTGGTCATACCGCATGTGCGCTCTCTATTAGAGAATTAACGCTAATCTTATCGAGGCTGCTGCAGGTCTACCTTTCCAGCTGTTACACTCTCTCTTGTACTGGGTCAAAATGCTGCGTTACATTATTATTACCAAACCATCTGCATCCAATCGAACGTAATGGAATTCATTTAAATATTACATGCAAGCTATTTAGCGTGACCCATATTTCGAGCAATAACAGCCAGGTACCACGCTAAAGACACTGACATTACATTTAATCTTTCAGACATTGGTTTGCAATTAAATTTCCTTTTCAGGATGGCTTGTGTTTTGTACGTTGGGGACTTTTTTATCAGTACTGAGCAGATGTCTGAAGCGAATGTGAGCAAAGAAACAACCCAACTGTAATGAGTGGCTTACACTTACATCCTGGAGACATCTCGCTCCTTCTCATGTACTGAAGCAAGAGAGCTGTCCGGTGCTGAATTCACAATGAGCAGCCTGTCTCTCATACTGTAGAAAGAAGATGCATGAGGCATCCATTGTATCACACTGCACTGTTCATGTCCAATGTGGTACGTTTACCGGTAGTCCTATGTAACGTAGGCTAAGAAGCACATCTTCATTACATGTACTGTAACTGAGACACAATGCATTACGTGCTGCTAAGATAAATGTAAATTCTAACAGTCGAGCGATTTGCCCCGATTTTAGGTTGCAGCAGACGATTTGGAGATTAGTTTAATCCCATATTACAGAATTGTAAGGAATGGAAACTACACACAGAGAGGTAATTTAAAGATTTCAGGTTAATCCTCAATAGGCATCTCAAGAATAAAGGGATATTCTAATTATTTCACACTGACTGTGCCTCAAGAAAAGGCTGGCAACTTTGATTTCTTGAAACGGCAGTGGAATTAATTTGTGGTGGCACTTTATAAAGCGAGGTCCCTGCTCGGACAGTGTTGCTTGCATCTAAACGTGAGAAAATTGCAAGTGTTCATTCACTAACATTTACTTTGGCAAAACAGCGCCACCTATGTGTCACTGTGAAAATAACACACACCAGTAATCTGAGTACCGTAAGCTTAGCAGGCCACCTTGTGTCTGATAGTGAGGATAAGGATAAAGCTCATGTAAATGAACAAATAATAATAATCTATATTTATATAACACCAACATATTCCGCAGCGCTTTACAATTCAGGGGTCATAAATAACATAGCAACAGACAACTCAATAATTAGAACAAGAGGAATGAGGGCCCTGCTCGCAAGAGCTTACAATCTACGAGGGTAACACAAACAGCCAATTTATTAAATATTTATTAAAAGATTTCACAAGGTCTAAGGGTAACTGCACAAGAGGATTACATGAGTTTTTTCTGCACAGATTTCATGTGGAAAAAATGCAGCGTAATACAGTCCAAGCAAAGTGTATGAGATTAAGCAAATCTTCAATTCCAAGTGGAAATTGACCTGCCATGTGGATTTAGAAATCCACAAAAATTTTCACCAAAAATCGCAAATAACACATGCAGTTTTTTCGTGCAGATTTGGTGCGGAAACCCACAGAAATCTGCACAAAAAACTGCAGAATTTCTGTTTTGAAATCTGCATTTGTGTGACAGTACCCTAAGGGTGGCTGCACAGAGTCCAGATTTATGTGCAGAAAATCTGCATGAAATCAGCACCATGATCAGCCATTCTTGCTGTTATCTTTAGTCCCCTGATGACGCTGCTTTATAATGTAAAAGATGTCGGCTGGACAGGAGCACTTATCAACTGCTGTTTTAATAGCACTGTGCCCTACATAACATAATCAATTACGTTTCTGGAGTCCAGTTGTTATTTGTGAAATACTGGCTATATAGACAGTGGGGCAATAATTTGGCGACCCTCCTATATTACACAACAATAGAACACAGATGCATACTTGCTTCTTAATGCGTTTCTCTTCTATTAGAAGGAATGAAGTTTGAGTTGTAGGGGCTCATTAGAGGGGGCTGGTAAAGAATAAAGCTAAGTCATGTATTTTGCTCTATAGTGCCTTGAAAAAGTATTCATACCCCTTTAACTTTTCCACAATTTTTTACGTTACACCCACAAACTTAAATGTATTTTATTGGGATTGTATGTGATAGATCAACACAAAGTAGCAAGTACAGTATGTGTGAAGTGAAAAAAAAAATGATACATGGTTTTCAAGATTTTTTATAAGTAAAAAATCAAAATAATGTGGTGTGCATTTGTATTCAGCCCCTTTTATTCTGATACCCCTAAATAAAATCCAGTGTGGCCAATTGCCTTCAGAAGTCACCTAATTAGAAAATAGAGTCCACCTGTGAGTAATTTATTCTCAGTATAACTAAGGCTGTCCTGTGAAGGCCTCAGAGGTTTGTTAGAGAACATTAATGATCAAACAGCATCATAAAAACCAAGGAACACACCAGAAAGGTCAGGCTTAAAGTTGTCGAGAAGTGTAGAGCAGGGTTAGGTTATACAAAATAATGCTAATGTAACGATAAAGCCAAACTGATGACCAGCAAACGTGGCATACCAGACACACTTCAAGCAAGCCGTCACACTCTGAGCACCCTTGAGGGCCGGGGTACTCTTCACCCGCCTCCAGCAGGAAGGGGGACTTTAGCAGAGACCTTCCGAAATGTCAAGTAGCAGGGAGGCTGGTGGCTGGGCACACTGGCCACATTTGAGCGAAAAGCACAAAGTAAATACCGTGACACTATGCAATGGTCAATAGGGAAACACGAAAATGGTCAGTAAATGTAAGCTAGGGCACAAGAACCAGAAGACAACCAAAACCAAAGCCCGAGTCAATAACCAGAGAAACCACTCACCAGATAGCTTCAGATCCAGAACCAAGGAAGTAAATGAATAATCAGCAGTGAGTGAGGGAAAAGACCAGGTTTAAATATCCCTCCACCCTCAGGCCAGGGAAGAACAGGTGAGGGCTGAGAGTGTGCAGAGGAAGAAATCTCCCACCACATGTCCAAGTCAGGAGACATGACAACAAAGAATACCTGGCAAGAGCTGACGCTAGGACTTCTGGCGTCCCAGGACCCCTGGCCAGCGTCAGCACTGAGAATGATGGCGTCCCATCTCCTAGCAGTACCAAGATCCAGAGTGGATCTCACAGACGAACGCGTGTGTGTAAAGCGCAGATCTTTACTAGCTCCGCCCTATGGGGGCAACACCCCACCCCTCGTGACCTGCCGGAGACCACTTGGGAGAATGAGAGACACATCTTGACTTGGTGACATGCTTCCTGTGAGACTACATCTGTCTCCCTGGCTGCCTGACAGTACCCACCTCTTGAGGAGAGACCTCCGAGCTCTAACGACCCGGTTTGTCTGGGAACCTAGAATGGAATTCAGCAATCAACTAATTGGCATGGATACGCCTTTTAGGGACCCATGACCTCTCCTCTGGTACATACCCCTTCCAATGTATTAGGTATGGAACTGAATTTTGGACCTTTCGGGAGTCAATAACCCATTCAACCTCATACTCCTCCTGACTATCGACCAGAACAGAACCAGGAAGAGTATGGTGCACCAAAGGCTCGCAGGCTTTCTTAAGGAGGGATCTGGGAAACACATTAGGGAAACACAAGAATGGTCAGTAAATGTAAGCCAGGGCACAAAAACCAGAAGACAACCAAAACCAAAGCCAGAGTGAATAACCAGAGAAACCACTCAACAGATAGCTTCAGATCCAGAACCAGGGAAGTAACTTAATAATACGCAGTAAGTATGGGAAAAGACCAGGTTTAAACATCCCTCCACTGATCACCTGACACTGCTGAGGTCACACCCAATCTCCACCCTCAGGCCAGGGAAGCACAGGTGAGGGCTGAGAGTGTGCAGAGGAAGGAACCTCTCACCAAATGTCCAAGTCAGGATACATGACAACAGAGGTTCCCTGGCAACAGCTGACGCTAATCCCTGACCGCCGGAACCCCTAACCAGCATCAGAGCTGGGAATGATGGCGTCCCATCTCCCAGCAAGATCCAGAGTGGATCTCACAGAGCGACACGTGTGCGTAAAATGTGAATCTTTACTAGCTCAGCCGTCCGGGTCGACACTTTGTGATCAGCAAGGGGTGAGAGATGTCCCGTCTGAGGGCCGGAGACAACCTGGGAGAATGAGAGACACTTCTTTGCTTGGTGACATGCTTTCGATGAGACGGAGTCTGTCTCCCTGGCTGCCTGACAATCCCAAGCTCTGAACATCTCACAATGCACTGTCCAGTCCATCATCCAAAAATGTAAGCAGTATGGCATAACTGCAAATCTATAAAGACATGGCCATACACCTAAACTGACAGCCCAGGCAACAAGAGCACTTTTTAGGGAAGTGTCAGGGGGAGGAGAGGAACACCAGAAAGACAACAGAAGGGAGAAGACAAAAAACTAGGCCTCAAGGCTAGGGAGAAGTGAAAGGTCACTTCCTAGGAAACCCCTAGATCTGGCCCTGACTCCTGTCAGTATGTATAGACCCTGAAGGTGGTCTAAACCCTAGGAGCCCTGAGATGCCCTAGAGGTAGGAAATGAGACTACTGGTTCCTTCCCAGGTAACCAAACCAGAGTCTCCCTGAGGCCTAGTAACAACAAGCACAAGGGAACAACCAAATACAAAGAGCAGTACAACTTATCTTATAGAAAATGCATGAGCAGGAACACAGGTAAGGTCCACACACCAACTCCTCCAAATCCGAGCAGAGAATATCAACCGCTTGGTATGAAATGTGAAACCAAACTAAATAGGGAAGCAGTAATGACCTCCAGCTGCACCTGAAAGAGGTGTGGTCATTACCAAACAACAACACTGAGAATCAAGAGACTGTCAGTTAGCCTCACGTGCAGTCAGTCTCTCTGATCTTCTAACCTCTGTCGCAGAAGGTACTGTGACAGAAAGCAGCCAAGAGCCCCATGGTCCCTCTGAAGGAGCCACAAAGATCCATAGCTCAAGTAGGAGAATATGTACATAGGACAATTATTAGTTGTGTACTCCACAAATCTGGCCTTTATTGAAGAGTGGTAAGAAGAAAGCCATTTTTGAAAGAAAGCCATAAGAAGTCCAGTTTGCAGTTTGCCACAAGCCATGTAGTGGAGACAGCAGACATGTGGAAGAAACTGTTCTGGTCAGATGAAAATGCAAAATGTTATGTTTCGGGAAAAACTAACAATGCACATCACCCTGAATATATCATCCCCACCGTGAAACATGGTGGTGGTGGCAGCATTATCCTGTGGGGATGCTTTTCTTCAGCAGGAAGAGGGAAGCTGGTCAGAGTTGATGGGAAGATGGATGGAGCTAAATACAGGACAATCCTGGGAGAAAACGTGGTAGAGGCTGCAAAATACTTGAGCCTGAGGTTCACCTTTCAGCAGGACAAATACCTTAAACATACAGCCAGAGCTATGATGGAATAATTTAGATCAAAGCATATTCATGTATTAGAATGGCCCAGTAAAATGAATACAAATGCACGTCACACTTTCACTTCACACGTACTTGCTACTTTGTGTTTATCTATCACATAACATCCCAATAAATTACATTTGTTTGTGGGTGTAAGGTGAAAAAATGTGGAAAAGTTCAAGGGGTATGAATACTTTTTGAAGGCACGGTATACCTGACCTAGAGTACAAAAAGTACAGGTCAGTTTTACCCCATAGGGGACACCATAAAACAAAACCCCGACCACCATTTGTATTTTTTTCCAGCTTCACAATACATTGTATTGAATATTCAAAAGAATATCTTGTCCAGCAAAAAAAAGCCCCCATATGGCAATGTGAATGGAAGAATAAAAAAGTTATGGCTACAGGAAAGCAGAGTTCAAAACAAAAATGCAAAAATGACAAATTGCTGCATCATGAAGCGGTTAAAAGGGTTGTAGAACAACAAAGTTTTTGTTATGTTTTTTAACCTCTACTCTATTACACATGCTATGTAATCATGGTTTCTCTTAGTTTGAGTCTTCTATGGTGGCTTCTCTGTTACCTCCCCCACAGTCTCTTTCCAAGATCTGAAAACACACCCACACAATCCTCCCACCTAGCTGTCCAGACTCTCTTACAACTCATTCGCCATAGGACAGTAAAGACTGATTGCGGCACCGCAGAGTGTGGATTTACTTTCGCTATCCAGCTTCTAGAGTGCATTTTCAGAAATGAGCAAAATTAGCTTGAGTTCAGGTGTGTATATATATAATCACAAAAGATGAAGCAGCTCTCCAAATTTGGTCAATAGGTGAGAACCCGTTTATTCCCAAGGCAACGTTTCAGCCCAGCACAATGAAGCCTTTGTCAAGCAAAGTACTAGTGCTTATTTTGTATGCACTTGTATAGTAACTTCTGAGATTCATGAACTATCAATGTGAATTATGCTTCTTTTGTATGTTTTTTTTCGTATACATTTATTATTATCACTGAATATGGGAGTCAGTATTGTGAATAATCATGATAACAATGTCACTAGTTATGTAGATAATAAATCACTAATTATGTATAGGGTATTTTTACCTGCCCTTGTCACTATTACTTTTCTTGACAAAGGCCTCATTGTGCTTGGCTGAAACGTTGCCTTTGGAATAAACGGGTCCTCACCTATTCACCAAATTTGGAGAGCTGCTTCATCTTTTGTGATTATATTCATCAGCGGATATTTTACCTGTCGTCCCTGAGGATTTGCACCCGACTATCTCACTTGTAACTGTGCTGCTGCTATTTCTGTTTGTGTGTGTATATATATGTATATATATTTGTGGTCCTGGCTACGGTGAGAGACCGTGGCTGAGGACGGGGGGGGGGGGGGGGAAGGGGATGACGGCTGTCTGCTACAGATGGCTGGGGTGTGCGGGAAGCCATGGCCGGGTGCGAACTAAATGAGGGGCATGCCTGATGGTGAAAGGTGAAGGAAGGGGAAGGGTGGGAGGGGTGAAAGCGCGGCGTCTCTGATGGGAGCGTGAGGCGGCGCTAAATAGGCCTCCTCCGCCCCTCCCACAAACACAGGCTGAGCTTCAGCCTTAGTACTTGTGGTCCTGGCTACGGTGAGAGACCGTGGCTGAGGACGGGGGGGGGGGGGGGGGGGAAGGGGATGACGGCTGTCTGCTACAGATGGCTGGGGTGTGCGGGAAGCCATGGCCGGGTGCGAACTAAATGAGGGGCAAAAGTCAACGGGTAGGAAGATGTGAGGGTAGAACTCATAGGGCTAAGTTGGTGAAAGCCTTGGCGATCTGGGCTCGTGGATTGGGAATGTAGTGCGTGAAGCAAGAGGATTGCCATCTGCCCATTTTCTGGATGACGTTTGCTGGGACCCCGTGACTTGATGCTGCGGAAGCTGCGCCTATGCGGAACGAATGCCCTGAGATGGCCTTGGCATCGAACCCCAGCCCGGAAGCTAAAGTTCTGATGTGATGGATGAACTGAGAAGTTGAGAGACCTTTGGAGTTGAAGGGAAAGAGAGGGCTGCCTGGCGCGGAAACTGTTGAGATAGCGAGAAGCTTGCTGAATACGGCCACCGGGCACCAATCATTGAAGGTCGGGAAGTAAATGATTTTGACTGGAGGACCTACCTGGGAAGTTTTGGTGGAAGGGAGAGACAGGGTGCAATGAGTCTGCTGCCAGACCAGCTGGTCTGAAGTGGGGCCTGCATGTCCTGGAGAGCTAGTGAATTCCCCGGGCCGTAAGAATCCGTAGAAACAGAGATACATGGCAGCTTTGATCACAATGCTTTTGTATGGCCCGAAAGGATCGTTATCTAGGGAAGTGGAAAAAGCTCTGAACATTTCCCCGGTGACTGGTTTCCTGCAGGACTCTGGCTTACTGCTGCTCTTTTGGATCCCTCTAAGGGTGGACTTGATGGCCTGGGAAGAAAATAGGGACTGGCTGCTTGGGAAATCTAAAGTGAGGTAATGCTGTACCCCTGCCAGGTACAATTTGATGGTGCTAAAAGATAGGTGAAGGTCTGTGTGACAATAAGCCAGGAACGCCATGAGATTAGTTATTTGATCCAGATGTCCTTGTGGGTGCTTGATGGAAAATCGAGAGAAGGTTTCCCACCCGGTCTTGTAGTTCCTGGCTGTATTGAGGGATAGGGAGTTGTGGATGAGTAACTTGGCAGTTCTGACGTGTTTGCTCAATCCATCATCAGTGTCTCTATGGCGGGTGGAGGAACTCCTGATGGATCGGCGTCTGGCATCACCTGAAAGAAAACCGGGAAGTTGAAACGGGAGAGGGCATCAGCTGCTGTGTTTGCTGAACCCTGTATGAAACGACATGAAAAATGAAAGTTATATTCTAAGGCGAGGCATACTATCTGCGGACGAAGGGCATGATTTGTGGGGAGGCGGCCTTTGGTGAGAATTTCTACCACTGCCTGATTGTCCGTGACGAAGACGACTGGCTTGTTCTTCCAGATTTCCCCCCAGGTCTGGGCAGCTGCCACGATGGGATAAATTTCTAACAGTGGAGAGGATCTGATGGAACTCTGGGTGGAAGATATCTGAAGCGGCCAGGGACCTGCGAACCAGTGGGTCTTGAAAATGGCTGCAAACCCTTTTGAACCTGCTGCGTCGGAAAACACGGTGGGAGAATTATCGTCCCAGGAAGGGATGAAGAGGGAGATGCCATTCCAGCTGGTCAGGAAATGGTGCCACATGTGAAGATCGGCCGTTGCGGCGGCGTCAAGGTGGATCAAAGAGTCCTGATCCGAAGCAGCAGGTAAAAGTTGCAGCAGTCTGGAGGTAAATGCCCGCCCCTGGGGCATAATCTTGGAAGCAAAATTTAACATCCCCAGAATTGACTGGAGTTCGACCTTAGTGAGGGTCCTGGCCGCGACAGACCTCCTGATGGAATCCTGGATTTTTAGGAGTTTTTCGTCCGGCAAGCGGGCTTCCATCTTGCCGGTATCTAAGATGACCCCCAGGAATGTTATGACTGAAGATGGACCTTCGACTTTCGTTGGGGCAATCGGGACGTTTAACTTGGAGAACAAGTCGAGGAGTACCTGGAGCTGATTGGGTGCCTGGTCTGCGGTCTCGATCAACAGGAAATCATCGAGATAATGGATGACCCTGCAGCATCCGCCGTGGTTGACCAAGACCCAGTGAAGAGCTGTGGCTAATTGATCAAAGAGCCAGGGACTGCTCTTTGAACCAAATGTCAGTCTGTCTGAAAAATAGTACCGTTCCCTCCACTTGATGCCGTAGTATTTCCACAAATGGGGTGAGACCGGAAGCAGCTTAAATGCGTCGGCGATGTCCGCCTTGGAAAGCCACGCGCCCGACCCCAGCTGGAGGATCAACCGAATGGCGTCATCCAAGGTGGAGTACCGCATGGAGAAATCTTCTGAAGGGATGAGCGAATTTAAGCTAGGTGTGCTGGAAACATGAGGAGCAGAGAGGTCAAATATCAGCCTTTTTTTATTTGAAATTTTTTTCGTAACTAGGCCAATGGGGTTGGCCCTCCAGATGTCGAAGGGGGGGACTGTGAATGGACCCAGGAGGAAACCCTTGCTGATCTCGGACTGGATGAGGGAGTCTACTGATTCGGGATCCGCCAAGGCAGAACGAAGATTGGGGCCTTCCCAAGTAGTTTGCGGGTAGGAAACTAGCCCTGTATGGAACCCTTGTGAGAACCCGGAGACCAAAAACTGCACAAAGGCGGGATCGTGGTGATGCAGCAGGAGGGCGGCTAGCAGATCAATGTTGACTCCGGCTAGTCATAGCTGTTTTGATGACCTTTGCGGACAAGACGACTGGGGGTGGGCCCTGAAACAGATAGTGCAAATATGCAGGGCCTTGCATTTTGAAAAATAGCAGTCGGACCAATTGAAATTGTTGCAGATTTGGCTTCTGCCCAAAAACACTATGGGCCTGCCCCATTTGTCTGCGTTCTGCTCTGAACTTGAAGAGGTGGAAGGGAGAGCGGAGGGTCTGCCTTGGGCCAGGGCCCCTGAGTTGGGACACCAGTCGGAGGAATGCAGGATGGACTGGCAGTTGGCGCAGGTGGGAGCTTTGAGGCCAGCGAAGTGCCTGCAGAAGAGCTCCATGTCTAGTATGGACCAGTCCGTGATGTGCCGGAACTGGGACAGAGCAGCGGCGGCCTTGGCCGAGAAGGAACGATGGTAGTCGTAAAATGCGTGACCTCCGTACTTGTGTCCCAAATCAGTGACCCTGTAGAGGTAGGTGTCAAGTTCCTCTCTGCGGTGCGGTTGGGCCGAGCATAAGATGTCTCGGAAAAGGCTGAAGGCCAACACAAACTCTGGGATGGAGAGTTTTTTGTGCAGCCGGGCATCCTTGGACTTGAGAACCACCGATATATCTCCACAGGCAATGGTCCTGTTCTCGTCGAAGTCGTGGGTGGAAATAAGTATGGAAGCCAGGTTAACGTCTTTACCTGCCAAAATATCCTTCCGGACATTGTCGGGAACAAAATGTGATGGGGAAATTGTGAAGGAGCTGGGGGCTTGGCTCGGAGTTGGGGCATGGATGGCAGACGGGCCTGGAACTGGAGAGATGGGAGTGCTTGGGCTTGATGGCCTGGTTTCCACCGCTAGCAACCTGGTCTGCATGTCGGACACTGAGCTGGTGAGAGTGTTGATCGCCGCATGAAGCTGGGTCAGCGCAGTCTGGACCGTAGACAGAGACACCTGCTCTGCAGCCGCTGGGATAGGCCTTGCCGTTAGCAGCCTATACAAGTCCGCTTTGCGGGCTGTGGCAGGATAGCGGATGCCTCTCCTGGTTAATTCGGCCATAAGTTTAGGGATGGTCCATTGCCTGCCTGAAAAGTTGCTTCCGTGGGCTGAGCCGGGTGATTCCGGGATGGAGCGAGTCTCGGCGATATCCGATGCGTGGGACATTATGCTGTGAAAAGGAAAATGGAGAGTGAGAAGGGTGGTTGAGCCACTGACACCAGTGAGTGAGTCCGTGAAACCCTCTGAATGACACCGAAGAGTGACCCAATCCGTTACCAGGAAGAGGTTAAGAGGCCCAACCTACCTGATGCGCTGGCCTCAGCCCCCCGAAGGAAGGACCTGTTGATGCTGGCCTGACCCTAAGAACTGAAGTAGTGAAACCAACTTACCTGGACTCGGCTGATGAAATCGTAAATGAAAACGACCTGGATGAAAAAGGTGACCTAGGACTTTGGGGAATTCGCCTAGCGAATTTTGACACGAGCAGGCCTCCGGAGGGACCCTAGAAACATGGGGTGATGTTTGAGATAAGCAGGAGAAGGTGAAATCCTGGCGTGAATCAGGGTGCGAAGGACGGCCCCTGAATGATCCGATGCCTTGCAGGCGGCCGAACCCGTGAACTAGCTGCGGGCTGGAAGTGAAGCTCGTGAGGCGCGTTGAAGCGCCTGGGTCAGGACGGGGCGGGTGAGTGGTGCGTGAGCGTGCGAACCTGTGCCTGATACGTGTCGGGGCGGTGGATGAAATCTGAAACATGCTCGAGAACTGAGGTGTTCTGCTGCGTGGTAAACCATAGCGTGGATAAAACTTAAGGAAGAAATTCGACATGAGTCTGCTGCGTGGCAGACAATAGCGTGGATGAAACTTTAAGGAAGGAAAATTGACATGGATCTGCTGCGTGGCAGATAATAGCGTGAGCGAACCTGAGGAAAGTGACATGAATCTGCTGCGTGGCAGATAATAGCGTGAGCGAACATGAGGAAGTTGACCTGAATCTGCTGCGTGGCAGACAATAGCGTGGATGGAACTTAAGGAAGGAAAATTGACATGAATCTGCTGCGTGGCAGACAATAGCGTGAGCGAACATGAGGAAAAGTGACATGAATCTGCTGCGTGGCAGATAATAGCGTGAGCGAACATGAGGAAGTTGACCTGAATCTGCTGCGTGGCAGACAATAGCGTGGATGGAACTTAAGGAAGGAAAATTGACATGAATCTGCTGCGTGGCAGACAATAGCGTGAGCGAACCTAAGGAAAAATGACATGAATCTGCTGCGTGGCAGACAATAGCGTAAGCGAACCTAAGGAAAAATGACATGAATCTGCTGCGTGGCAGACAATAGCGTAAGCGAACCTGAGGAAAAAATGACATGAATCTGCTGCGTGGCAGACAGTAGCGTGAGCGAACCTGAGGAAAAATGACATGAATCTGCTGCGTGGCAGACAATAGCGTGAGCGAACCTAAGGAAAAATGACATGAATCTGCTGCGTGGCAGACGATAGCGTAAGCGAACCTAAGGAAAAATGACATGAATCTGCTGCGTGGCAGACGATAGCGTAAGCGAACCTAAGGAAAAATGACATGAATCTGCTGCGTGGCAGACAATAGCGTGAGCGAACCTAAGGAAAAATGACATGAATCTGCTGCGTGGCAGACAATAGCGTAAGCGAACCTGAGGAAAAATGACATGAATCTGCTGCGTGGCAGACGATAACGTGGATGAAATTTTAAGGAAGAAAAACATTGACATGACTCTGCTGGCAGATAATGGCGTGAAATGAAATATGCAGTGTGCTGTTTTTGCTGAGGCCCCCGCTTGTGGGGAGGCCTCAGCTGTCAGGTTTGCAAGTTGAGCATTTTGAATGTACATTTTTAAGCACCCAGATGAAGCCAGGATGCTGTTGCCAGGTGAAGGGGTTAATGGTGGAGAGGGGGGGGGGGGGGCGGCCGGCGTCAGTGCTGCCTGGAGACCAGCCGGTGCGGGAGGTGGGGCCAGGTTGCGGACATGCGCGGTGAGTGGGAGCGCTGGGGACGCGGTTTTGATGCTGCCTGGCGATCAGCGAGAGGCGGCCAGGAAGCGACATGTGGGTATGTGGGTATGTGGGAGCGCGACGCCGAGGCTCCCAGACAGGGAGCAGCTCAAGGCGCCGCTTGGCTTACCGGGGGAGCGTGGTTCCAGGGGAGGTAAAGTTTCGAGCGGAGGCTGAAGGAGCAGCAGCGTGGGTAAACAGCAGCGGCACTGAGACCTCGATGCGCAGAGACGTCACGTGAAAGCGCTGGAGTCTCTGATGGGAGCGTGAGGCGGCGCTAAATAGGCCTCCTCCGCCCCTCCCACAAACACAGGCTGAGCTTCAGCCTTAGTACATATATATATATATATATACAGTACAGACCAAAAGTTTGGACACACCTTCTCATTCAAAGAGTTTTCTTTATTTTCATGACTATGAAAATTGTAGATTCACACTGAAGGCATCAAAATGATGAATTAACACATGTGGAATTATATACATAACAGAAAAGTGTGAAACAACTGAAAATATGTCATATTCTAGGTTCTTCAAAGTAGCCACCTTTTGCTTTGATTACTGCTTTGCACACTCTTGGCATTTTCTTCATGAGCTTCAAGAGGTAGTCACCTGAAATGGTCTTCCAACAGTCTTGAAGGAGTTCCCAGAGATGCTTAGCACTTGTTGGCCCTTTTGCCTTCACTCTGCGGTCCAGCTCACCACAAACCATCTCGATTGGGTTCAGGTCCGGTGACTGTGGAGGCCAGGTCATCTGGCGCAGCACCCCATCACTCTCCTTCATGGTCAAATAGCCCTTACACAGCCTGGAGGTAAGTTTGGGGTCATTGTCCTGTTGAAAAATAAATGATGGTCCAACTAAACGCAAACAGGATGGAATAGCATGCCGCTTTGCAAGATGCTGTGGTAGCCATGCTGGTTCAGTATGCCTTCAATTTTGAATAAATCCCCAACAGTGTCACCAGCAAAGCATCCCCACACCATCACACCTCCTCCTCCATGCTTCACGGTGGGAACCAGGCATGTAGAGTCCATCCGTTCACCTTTTCTGCGTCGCACAAAGACACGGTGGTTGGAACCAAAGAGCTCAAATTTGGACTCATCAGACCAAAGCACAGATTTCCACTGGCCTAATGTCCATTCCTTGTGTTCTTTAGCCCAAATAAGTCTCTTCTGCTTGTTGCCTGTCCTTAGCAGTGGTTTCCTAGCAGATATTCTACCATGAAGGCCTGATTCACACAGTCTCCTCTTAACGGTTGTTCTAGAGATGTGTCTGCTGCTAGAACTCTGTGTGACATTGACCTGGTCTCTAATCTGAGCTGCTGTTAACCTGCGATTTCTGAGGCTGGTGACTCGGATTAACTTATCCTCCGCAGCAGAGGTGACTCTTGGTCTTCCTTTCCTGGGGCGGTCCGCATGTGAGCCAGTTTTTTTGTAGCGCTTGATGGTTTTTGTGACTGCACTTGGGGACACTTTCAAAGTTTTCCCAATTTTTCGGACTGACTGACCTTCATTTCTTAAAGTAATGATGGCCACTCGTTTTTCTTTACTTAGCTGCTTTTTTCTTGTCATAATACAAATTCTAACAGTCTATTCAGTAGGACTATCAGCTGTGTATCCACCTGACTTCTCCACAACGCAACTGATGGTCCCAACTCCATTTATAAGGCAAGAAATCCCACTTATTAAACCTGACAGGGCACACCTGTGAAGTGAAAACCATTTCAGGTGACTACCTCTTGAAGCTCATCAAGAGAATGCCAAGAGTGTGCAAAGCAGTAATCAAAGCAAAAGGTGGCTACTTTAAAGAACCTAGAATATGACATATTTTCAGTTGTTTCACACTTTTTTGTTATGTACAGTACAGACCAAAGGTTTGGACACACCTTCTCATTCAAAAAGTTTTCTTTATTTTCATGACTATGAAAATTGTAGATTCACACTGAAGGCATCAAAACTATGAATTAACACATGTGGAATTATATACATAACAAAAAAGTGTGAAACAACTAAAAATATGTCATATTCTAGGTTCTTCAAAGTAGCCACCTTTTGCTTTGATTACTGCTTTGCACACTTTTGGCATTCTCTTGATGAGCTTCAAGAGGTAGTCACCTGAAATGGTTTTCACTTCACAGGTGTGCCCTGTCAGGTTTAATAGGTGGGATTTCTTGCCTTATAAATGGGGTCTGGACCATCAGTTGCGTTGTGGAGAAGTCAGGTGGATACACAGCTGATAGTCCTACTGAATAGACTGTTAGAATTTGTATTATGGCAAGAAAAAAGCAGCCAAGTAAAGAAAAACGAGTGGCCATCATTACTTTAAGAAATGAAGGTCAGTCAGTCTGAAAAATTGGGAAAACTTTGAAAGTGTCCCCAAGTGCAGTCACAAAAACCATCAAGCGCTAAAAAGAAACTGGCTCACATGCGGACCGCCCCAGGAAAGGAAGACCAAGAGTCACCTCTGCTGCGGAGGATAAGTTCATCCGAGTCACCAGCCTCAGAAATCGCAGGTTAACAGCAGCTCAGATTAGAGACCAGGCCAATGCCACACAGAGTTCTAGCAGCATACACATCTCTAGAACAACTGTTAAGAGGAGACTGTGTGAATCAGACCTTCATGGTAGCATATCTGCTAGGAAACCACTGCTCAGGATAGGCAACAAGCAGAAGAGACTTGTTTGGGCTAAAGAACACAAAGAATGGACATTAGATCAGTGGAAATCTGTGCTTTGGTCTGATGAGTCCAAATTTGAGATCTTTGGTTCCAACCACCGTGTCTTTGTGCGACGCAGAAAAGGTGAACGGATGGACTCTACATGCCTGGTTCCCACCTTGAAGCATGGAGGAGGAGATGTGATGGTGTGGGGGTGCTTTTCTGGTGACACTGTTGGGGATTTATTCAAAATTGAAGGCATACTGAACCAGCATGGCTACCACAGCATCTTGCAGCGGCATGCTATTCCATCCAGTTTGCGTTTAGTTGGACCATCATTTATTTTTCAACAGGACAATGACCCCAAACACACCTCCAGGCTGTGTAAGGGCTATTTGACCATGAAGGAGAGTTATGGGGAGCTGCGCCAGATGACCTGTCCTCCACAGTCACCGCACCGGACCTGAACCCAATCGAGATGGTTTGGGGTGAGCTGGACCGCAGAGTGAAGGCAAAAGGGCCAACAAGTGCTAAGCATCTCTGGGAACTCCTTCAAGACTGTTGGAAGACCATTTCAGGTGACTACCTCTTGAAGCTCATCAAGAGAATGCCAAGAGTGTGCAAAGCAGTAATCAAAGCAAAAGGTGGCTACTTTGAAGAACCTAGAATATGACATATTTTCAGTTGTTTCACACTTTTTTGTTATGTATATAATTCCACATGTGTTAATTCATAGTTTTGATGCCTTCAGTGTGAATCTACAATTTTCATAGTCATGAAAATAAAGAAAACTCTTTGAATTAGAAGGTGTGTCCAAACTTTTGGTCTGTACTGTATATAATTCCACATGTGTTAAATCATAGTTTTGATGCCTTCAGTGTGAATCTACAATTTTCATAGTCATGAAAATAAAGAAAACTCTTTGAATGAGAAGGTGTCCAAACTTTTGGTCTGTACTGTATATATATATGAGACTTCTGCTGTATAGGAATACTTACTACTAGTAAGTATTCCTATACAGCAGAAGTCTCATATTTACTTCTTTTTTTTAACTGGCCATGCAGCTCTATATCAAAAAAGTCACCCTAAGTTCTTTATAGCTCAGAGAGTGCGCCTTAGGAAAAGCAGGGCTTTTTGCTCTGAAAATTTGAAACTGGTAAAATACATGTTATGTCTGTCCTTTTGTTGACTAGTCCCCATACCAATCAATCCAGCCCAGTCCTAGTCCAAGGAAACACAAAGCAAACCACCAAACCTGTGAGTATCCAGGATTATAATAAGGTAATGGGAAGGGTGGATCTTTCGAACCAGGTACTGCAGTCCTACAGTGCCTTAACAATATATAGGGAGTGGTACAAAAAATTGTCTATGTACCTAACCCAAGTGTCACTCTATAATGCCATTACTTTCTATAGAACAGCCAGCCATGGGATAACTTTCATGGGTTTTCAGGAAAAAAAAGTTTTGGGGAATTCAGAAAGGAGAGGGCAGTATCAAAGGCAGCAGTGCTTCTGGGATCTAAAGAATAGTACATGGGTAGTATTTCCCTGGGGTACTTTTTTCCCACAGAAAAAAAAAAGCAGACCACGGTTACAGGGATTAGGATAGACACCACTCATTATTATAAGACCTGCCTTGCAGAGTGCATTCAAGTTTATCATACCTCTGCTGATATTCATTAAATCCATGTCATTCCTTTTTTTATATAATCTCTGGGAACATATTTTCTAAAATGTATTTTATTTTCAATAATTCAATTTCCCATTAAGTACACCAATAATAACCCCCCCCCCCCCCAAACAAAACACCTTACAATTCCCATTATATCCCCATATGAATACATTGAAGGGTGTAATTTTATTAAAGGAGGCATTTATTGAACTACTTTTTATTGCAGCCCTAGAGCCTCTGAAAGCATAGGGTGGTGCCTAACAATCACCTAACTGAAAAGTATGCTCTAAACCTTCCTGTTTTTAATTTCTGACACATATTTCAAAAATTTCTGCATAGATTTCTGAAAATATGTCTAAATACCCACTACACTCAATAAATACCTTGAGGGGTGAAGTTTCCAAAATGGGGTCAATTTTGGAGGGGTTTCCACTATAGGGGTACATTAAGGTTTCTTCAAATGAACCCAAAAACCATTCCAGCAAAATTTGTCCTCCAAAAGCCAAATGTTTGTTCTTCAATTTTGTGGTGTGCTCATACAGTAGTTTACAGCCACCTATGGGATGTTTCTGTACGATGCAGAATTAGGGTGATAAATATTGAGGTTTGGGAATGGAATAGCTGCAAAAAAAAAAATTGGGGGAAATTGGAAATTTGATTGAAAATACGGACTGGCACTCTGCTGTGTGGATAAATAATAATATAATTAAGTGATCACAAATATTTTAATAACAATGGAATAAAAAAGCACTATAAAAATTACAATAAAAACAAAATTAAAGAACCATATTATAATGGGAACACAATAATCTGTAGTTTAAATAAACACTCCAGCAGCACACATATGAAGTTCTTTGAGATGATAAGGCTCTTTTGGATAATGTCTATATTGATATAAATTTCTGTATTGTTCTCATAGAAAAATGAAAAATGCATTTGCTATGAATAGAGAAGCCACTATTTGGCATATAATTCTGGGTACCATCTATTCAAAACGGATCCTTGGTGGTAATAGATATCCGGACCCGATTTCCACAAGTGGTTGCAAATAAAGTGCTTGCAGATAAAATGCTAATACACTAGATTTAGGTAGTCTTACCTTCTCCTTTTAAGTTTCGGCTTGGTATTTCTAGTATTTCGGCTTACATACCCAGTATTACGATCGCTGCTATACTTCTTATCCCAGCACTGGCGTGATAGCTGACAACTCCCATCGGACTTATAACCAAAAAGAGGCCTCTACACAGATGATTATATAAGTTTGGCAGAAGATATCTGAACTGGAGCGCTCCAAATAGAATAAGAACATTTCTACTACATCCCGCTACAGATCACGTGACACGCCGGCGTCTGCACGAACGTGCTGGGATAAGAAGTATAGCAGCGATCGTAATACTGGGTATATAAGCCGAAATATTAGAAATACCAAGCCGAAACTTAAAAGGAGAAGGTAAGACCTACATATAGTGTATTAGCATTTTATCTGCAAGCACTTTATTTTCAACCACTTGTGGAAATCGGGTCCGGATATCTATTACCAGCAAAACCGGGACTATCTACCCTCACCAAGGATCCGTTTTGAATAGACGGTACCCAGAATTATATGCCAAATAGCATTTTTCATTTTTCTATGAGAACAATACAGAAATGTATATCAATATAGACATTATCCAAAAGAGCCTTATCATCTCAAAGAACTTTATATGTGTGCTGCTGGAGTGTTTATTTTAACTACAGATTATTGTGTGCCTTTTATAATATGGTTCTTTAATTTAGTTTTTATTGTGTTTTTATTGTGATTTTTATAGTGCTTTTTTATTCCATTGTTATTAAAATATTTGTGATCACTTAATTATATTATTATTTATCCACACAGCAGAGTGCCAGTCCGTATTTTTAATCAAATTTCCAATACTTTTCTCTGTAAGGGTGAAACAGGCAATAGGACTAGAGCACCTATTCCTTCATCACACAGGAGTGAGCTATTCCTATAATCTCCATTTAGCAATTTTTTAAATTTGCCTACATTTTGCTTTAATTTCTGCAGAACACCTAAAAGGATTAACAAAGCTTCTAAAATCAGTTTTGAATCATTTGAGGGGTTTAGTTTCAAAATGGGGTTATATATGTATAGTTTCTATTATGTAAGCCCCTCAAAGTCATTTCAGAACTGAACTGGTCCTTAAAGTCGGTTTTAGAAGTTTTCTTGAAAAGTTTAAATTTGCTTCTAAAATTCGAAGTCGTCTTAAAAAATAAAAACACATTTATAAAATGATGCCAAAAGTAGTCATATGATGAATGCTAATAACTTTCATGAGTTATCACTATGGGTTTTAAAAACAGAGAAAGTAAAATTTTGAAAATAGTGAATTTTTCAAAATTTTCGGCAAATTCTGGATTTTTTAATAAATTAAGTTTGTGGTAGGGGCTGAGGTGTACATTGGCGTGGAGTCGGGAGGGATGCCTATCACCCTCCAAGATCTATCTGGCTGAACTGTGCCTGGAGCCAGTGCGGGGTAGGCCTGAATAAGTGGGCAAGAAGACTACCCACGCTGTAGGAGGGAAATAGTTAATTGAACCGAACTACACGGGAGGTAACAAGGGCCTGAGGATTCAGGCCGGAGCTGGGCTGTTAAATGACCTGAGCGATACGGGAAGGCACTGGGCAGTTAGTGACGTGACGGTCCAGATGACGGCGGCAGAGCAAGCTTGGGTGATCCAGGATGAGAGAGGCAACGTGGGCCTGGGCGATCCAGGATAAGAGAGGCAACGTGGGCCTGGGCGACCCAGGATGACTGAGGTAGAGCGGGCCTGGGTGATCCAGAATGACAGAGACAGAGCGAGCCTGGACAACCCGGAATAACCGAAACGGAGCGAGCCTGGGCGCTCCAGGGAGACAGAGGCAGAGCGAGCCTGGGCGATCCAGCATGACCGAGGTAGGGCGAGCCTAGGAGATCCTAGATGACGGAGGCAGAGCGAACCTGGGCGAACCAGGATGACAGAGGTAGAGTGAGCCTGGGTGATGCCGAATTACAGAGACAGAGCGGGCCTGAGCGATCCAGGATGACGGGAGCAGAGCGAGCCTGGGCGATCCAGGATGACAGGAGCAGAGCGAGCCTGGGCGATCCAGGATGACAGGAGCAGAGCGAGCCTGGGCGATCCAGGATGACAGGAGCAGAGCGAGCCTGGGCAATCCAGGATGACAGGAGAAGAGCGGGCCTGGGCGATCCAGGATGACAGGAGCAGAGCGAGCCTGGGCGATCCAGAAAAACAGGAGTAGAGCGAGCCTGGGCGATCCAGGATGTCAGGAGCAGAGCAAGCCTGTGCGATCCAGGACGACAGGAGCAGAGCGAGCCTGGGCGATCCAGGACGACTGGAGCAGAGCGAGCCTGGGCGATCCAGGACGACTGGAGCAGAGCGAGCCTGGGCGATCCAGGATGACAGGAGCAGAGCGAGCCTGGGCGATCCAGGATGACAGGAGCAGAGCGAGCCTGGGCGATCCAGGATGACAGGAGCAGAGCGAGCCTGGGCGATCCAGGATGACAGGAGCAGAGCGAGCCTGGGCGATCCGGGATGACAGGAGCAGAGCGAGCCTGGGCAATCCAGGATGACAGGAGCAGAGCGAGCCTGGGCAATCCAGGATGACAGGAGCAGAGTGAGCCTGGGCAATCCAGGATGACGGGAGCAGAGCGAGCCTGGGCAATCCAGGATGACAGGAGCAGAGTGAGCCTGGGCAATCCAGGATGACAGGAGCAGAGCGAGCCTGGGCAATCCAGGATGACAGGAGAAGAGCGGGCCTGGGCGATCCAGGATGACAGGAGCAGAGCGAGCCTGGGCGATCCAGGATGACAGGAGCAGCGCGAACCTGGGCGATCCAGGATGACAGGAGCAGAGCGAGCCTGGGCGATCCAGGATGACAGGAGCAGAGCGAGCCTGGGCGATCCAGGATGACAGGAGCAGAGCGAGCCTGGGCGATCCAGGAAAACAGCAGTAGAGCGAGCCTGGGCGATCCAGGATGTCAGGAGCAGAGCGAGCCTGGGCGATCCAGGATGACAGGAGCAGAGCGAGCCTGGACGATCCAGGATGACAGGAGCAGAGCGAGCCTGGGCGAACCAGGATGACAGGAGCAGAGCGAGCCTGGGCGAACCAGGATGACAGGAGCAGAGCGAGCCTGGGCAAACCAGGATGACAGGAGCAGAGCGAGCCTGGGCGAACCAGGATGACAGGAGCAGAGCGAGCCTGGGCGAACCAGGATGACAGGAGTAGAGCGAGCCTGGGCGAACCAGGATGACAGGAGCAGAGCGAGCCTGGGCGATCCAGGACGACAGAACGAGCCAGGGCGATCCTGGATGACAGGGGTAGAGCGAGCCTGGGCGAACCAGGATGATAGAGACAGAGAGACAGAGCGAGCCTGGGCCAGCCAGGATAACCGAAACAGAGAGAGCCTGGGCGATCCAGGAAGACAGAGGCAGAGCGAGCCTGGGCGATCCAGGACGACCGAGGCAGGGCGAGCCTGGATGATCCTGGATGGCAGAGCGAGCCTGGGCGATCCAGGATGACAGAGACCTCAGATGACGTGGGAGCGTATCAAGAAGCAGGGAAGACAGACAAAAGGCGTATGCATGATACCTGAAGAATTCGGGAAGCTGATGAGCAGCTACTTGGCTGATCGGGAGGACAGAATATAAGACAGCACCGCAGCCCTGTTTGCTTTAAGAAAATATTGCCCAAAATGGTACATTAGGAAACCGGAAAATGGCACGGCAACAAAACACCACGACTAAAACAACATTCATGGAGTTAGCTACCCTAGAGGGGATAACTTGTGTTGCATCTGGTAGCGGCGGTGGAAGGTGTAGTTTTCTGGTTCCAGTCGAGGAGGCAAAGAGCGATTGTGCAGCAATTGATAGGCACTTGTGGGTATAGGGGTCCACTGGGTATAGGGGTCCAGTAGGTTCCCACCTACTTAACCTGGGCCAGCGGTAGCATAGACGACGGGAACCAGAACAGCAGTCCCAGACCCTACAAGGCAGCACCTTACTGATCACACCGGTGTCTGGTCTCTCCGCTGCGTTCCTGAAGCTTCTTCTCTCTTCCCTTTTTTTTTTTTTTTTTTTTTACCGGAATGGAGAAACAGGCCGGCCAGCCCCGTGCCTGCCAACCATGGCTTCTCGGCTGGAATGTACTGCAAAATAAATGAAAAATAGAAAACAATACATGCAATTATACCTAATTATAGTTGTAGATACCCCCAGGTCCGGTGTACTAAAGAAGAGCTTGTACCAATTAGATTTAATATTATCATTATTCTTAAACACCGCTTTAGGAAAGCAGGGAAGAGAAGGAAGATGCGGGACCGGAGGACCGGGAGGGGAGCAAGGAAGGATGACAGAGGCAGCATGGGCCTGGGTGATCCAGGACGACAGAGGCAGAACGAGCCCAGGAGATCCAGGATGACAGAGGCAGAACGAGCCTGGGCGATCCGGGATGACAAAGGCAGAACGGGCCTGGGCGATCCAGGATGACAGGGACAGGAACAAGCCTGGGCGATCCAGGATGACAGAGACAGGAACGAGCCTGGGCGATCCAGGATGACAGAGACAGGAACGAGCCTGGGCGATCCAGGATGACCGAGACAGGAACGAGCCTGGGCGATCCAGGATGACATAGGCAGAACGAGCCTGGGCGGTCCAGGAAGACAGGAACAGAATGAGCCTGGGCGATCCAGGATGACAGGCACAGAACGAGCCTGGGCGATCCAGGATGACGGAGACAGAACGAGCCTGGGCGATCCCGGAAGACTACGACCATTTGCACTCCCCATGTAATAATTGCTAGCAGTCGTCAATGAAGGTCCAGATGAGTGTTAGATGATGTGTGAGCGCGAGATAGAAGCATGGAAAACAGACAAAAAGATGTGTGCGTGATAGGAAGTCTGGATATAAGATGATACTGCAGCCCTGTTCAAGTTTGAAAAAACTTATCAGCACCCAAGTATAGACAACAAGCACTAATCAGCACCCAGGTGTAACACGGCGGTGCCACACGCATGTGCACAGGAGGGCGGCGCGGGACAGCTTGTGCCAAACCTGAGCATGCGAGGACGGCACTACAGCGGTGCCAGACGCATGCGCCCAGGAGGGCGGATCAGTACGCTGGAACGCACACTGATCCGACCACCAGAAGCCCGGAACATGGGGGCCCGGACAGGATGCTTCTGAAATGAGGGGCCCGGTGGGGACAGAGCTTACCTGCCCTGGAGCCGCTGCCCTGGAGTCGTCTGGCCTGAGTGAGAGATCTGGCGTGCGCTCCACGTACGCCGAGCAGGTGACCATGGGCCCGGGCCCGGCCGGATTCCGGCGTGCGCTCCAAGCTGGAACGCACGCCGATCACATGACCGGAAGCCCAGGCCCGGCCGAGAAGCTCCGGCGCGCGCCCCCCGCCGGAACGCATGCCAGCCTGTGACAGCGCCCAAGCCAGAGGACGGATGGGACCCTGTGGAGGGGGTAACCCGCAGGCCGGACCCTACCCGTCCCGCCGTCGCATGAGGGAGGCGAGCGCTCGGGTCTGGAGTGCAAATCGAGCCAGGAGTAGGTGACCGCCGCTCAGAGAAGCCCCGGAAGTGACGCGCCGCGAACCGGAAGTGACGGGACGGACCGAGGAAGCAGCATGAAGCGACCGTCCTCGAGGTGAGGACGCGTGAGGAGATATAGTCAGCAGCCCCGCCCACAAATACAGGCTGTAACCAGCCTTAATACTAAACATATTGACTTAAATTTTACCACTAACATGAAATTATAATATGTCACGAAAAAAACGCTTGAATAAGTAAAAGCATTAGCCCTCTTGAACATGAACGTGCCATGTTTTGCAGTCCGCGAATTGCGGATCTGCAAAACACGTATCCTGCCTGTGTGCCTTCTTACAATTTGTGGAATGGAACAGAGGGTCCATTATAAAAATTCCTATTCTTGTCCACAAAATGGACAAGAATAGGACATGATCTATAATTTTTTCGAGGCCAGGGAACAGAGCAACGGATGGAGCACATGGAGTGCTGTCCGCATCTTTTGCGGCCTCATTGAAGTGAATGGGTCCGCATCCGAGCTGCGGTTATGTGCAAGAGGCCTTACAAAGTTATTACCACATAAACTGATACATGTCAGATTTTTCAAAATTAAGCTTGGTCCGTCAGAAGTGATGGCTCGACGTCCGCAGACGGCGGGCACACAGTCGGTGCCAGTGCATTGCAGATTTGTAGTCACCAAGCTGTAGTTCACCTGATTGTTATGCCGTGTTTCTGTTGTATATCCAACACTCCATTTCCAAGGTTTAATTCTTTTTCTGAGGCCTCTTGCACACAACCGTATGTATTTTGCTGTCCACAAAAAAATTGATCCGTAAAATATATGGATGACATCCGTGTGCATTCAGTATTTTGCAGAACGGAAAAGCTGGCCCTTTATAGAACAGTACTATCCTTGTCCATGATGCGGACAATAATAGGACATGTTCTATTTTTTTGCGGGACGGAAATATGGACATACGGAAACGGAATGTACACGGAGTAACTTCAGTTTTTATTGCGGACCCATTGAAATGTATAGTTCCGCAAAAAAAAAAGAAACGGACATGGAAGAAAAATACGTTTGTGTGCATGAGGCCTAAATAGGTGGTTTATGCAATGATGGTGTGACCATTTCTCCGGGCCACTGTAGGGAGAAGAGCTTGGGTGCAACAAGAGCAATAGTGACACCCTCAGATTTAGAAAAAGCATCATAACTCAGGGACAGAACCACAGATTAACAAATAAAAAAGTATTTAAATCAGATGAACTACAGCTATGTGTCCATGCTAATAATTGGATATCGAGTTTTGCTGGTGGCAGATTCACTTTTAGGGGTACATTTAGCAATCCACCATGAAAATGAGATGGATTATTTGTCTGCTTATTTGACTGTAAAGTTTGAGAGGATATGAAACACATTCTGCAGTATACTCAATGTCCAAAGACAACGGTCATTCATTCACATAGTGTAAGTAACTGTTGTCTGAAAATGTTTGTCTGGTCTCCTGTGTGAAGCTGGTAATTTTTTATTTTTTTTTAACACACTCTACACATTAATTGTGTACTCAGTTGCCACCTGTTACTGTGCCTTGTGGTTACTGGTCCATTAGGCTTTACAGTTGAGAAATCCAGAGGTGGAATCTGATTGGTTGCTATGGTCAACCAAGTCTGCTTTCCTTTGAACCAGTTTTGATAAATCTCCCCCATATTTGTTTTTCTTGCATGCAGCTATCAGCATGATAAAATCTATTAAAGGGATTCTAAACTTTTGCTATATTGATGACCTATCCTAAGGATAGGCAATCAATATCAGATCAGCGGGGACCTCCGCCGATCAGCAGTTCTCTGTTTACCTTCTCGCTGTTGACATTCTAGGTCATCAATATAGCAAAAGTGTAGAACACCTTTAAAGCAGGCCTGCCTAATGGCTGGTAGGGTTGCTCATGCACCTAAGGGTTGCTCATGCTACTTTCTAGTAACGATTTTATAATCTTTCAGTTCTCATTTATATGCCAATTTGAAAGTTTAAGCAAAAGTGGGGTCTGGCCAGAGCCCTTGGAGCATTGCTTTTGTGACACCCATGTGCTCTGCACATTGCCCTCTG
This sequence comes from Bufo gargarizans, assembly GCF_014858855.1. Taxonomy (NCBI): domain Eukaryota; kingdom Metazoa; phylum Chordata; class Amphibia; order Anura; family Bufonidae; genus Bufo; species Bufo gargarizans. Next base: position 332,668,965 of record NC_058083.1, read on the forward strand.
TGCTCTGCACAATCAACACTGCCCTTGAATGACATACTACATGTATAGCCCTGTCAATCAAGGTAAGGGGGGAGCACCGTAGCGTTAAAGAAGCAGGACTCCATCCGGCCATTTGGTGCTTAAGCTTGCTCATTGGCATATACATTAAAATGGAGATACAGTACAGACCAAAAGTTTGGACACACCTTCTCATTTAAAGAGTTTTCTTTATTTTCATGACTATGGAAATTGTAGATTCACACTGAAGGCATCAAAACTATGAATTAACACATGTGGAATTATTTACATAACAAAAAAGTGTGAAACAACTGAAAATATGTCATATTCTAGGTTCTTCAAAGTAGCCACCTTTTGCTTTGATTACTGCTTTGCAAACTCTTGGCATTCTCTTGATGAGCTTCAAGAGGTAGTCACCTGAAATGGTTTTCACTTCACAGGTATGCCCTGTCAGGTTTAATAAGTGGGATTTCTTGCCTTATAAATGGGGTTGGGACCATCAGTTGTGGAGAAGTCAGGTGGATACACAGCTGATAGTCCTACTGAATAGACTGTTAGAATTTGTATTATGGCAATAAAAAAGCAGCTAAGTAAAGAAAAATGAGTGGCCATTATTACTTTAAGAAATTAAGGTCAGTCAGTCCGAAAAATTGGGAAAACTTTGAAAGTGTCCCCAAGTGCAGTCACAAAAACCATCAAGCGCTACAAAGAAACTGTCTCACATGCGGACCGCCCCAGGAAAGGAAGACCAAAAGTCACCTCTGCTGAGAAGGATAAGTTCATCCGAGTCACCAGCCTCAGAAATCGCAGGTTAACAGCAGCTCAGATTAGAGACCAGGTCAATGCCACACAGAGTTCTAGCAGCAGACACATCTCTAGAACAACTGTTAAGAGGAGACTGTGTGAATCAGGCCTTCATGGTAGAATATATGCTAGGAAACCACTGCTAAGGACAGGCAACAAGCAGAAGAGACTTGTTTGGGCTAAAGAACACAAGGAATGGACATTAGACCAGTGGAAATCTGTGCTTTGGTCTGATGAGTCCAAATTTGAGATCTTTGGTTCCAACCACCATGTCTTAGTGCGACGCAGAAAAGGTGAACGGATGGACTCTACATGCCTGGTTCCCACCGTGAAGCATGGAGGAGGAGGTGTGATGGTGTGGGGGTGCTTTGCTGGGGATTTATTCAAAATTGAAGGCATACTGAACCAGCATGGCTTCCACAGCATCTTGCAGCGGCATGCTATTCCATCCGGTTTGCGTTTAGTTGGACCATCATTTATTTTTCAACAGGACAATGACCCCAAACACACCTCCAGGCTGTGTAAGGGCTATTTGACCATGAAGGAGAGTTATGGGGTGCTGCTCCAGATGACCTGGCCTCCACAGTTACCGGACCTGAACCCAATCTAGATGGTTTGGGGTGAGCTGGACCGCAGAGTGAAGGCAAAAGGGCCAACAAGTGCTAAGCATCTCTGGGAACTCCTTCAAGACTGTTGGAAGACCATTTCAGGTGACTACCTCTTGAAGCTCATCAAGAGAATGCCAAGAGTGTGCAAAGCAGTAATCAAAGCAAAAGGTGGCTACTTTGAAGAACCTAGAATATGACATATATTTGCAGTTGTTTCACACTTTTTTGTTATGTATATAATTCCACATGTGTTAATTCATAGTTTTGATGCCTTCAGTGTGAATCTACAATTTTCATAGTCATGAAAATAAAGAAAACTCTTTGAATGAGAAGGTGTGTCCAAACTTTTGGTCTGTACTGTATATGTGCAGCTGTTGAACATAATTCCAAATGGAAAGATTGTTTGAATCAGCTATTTTCCATCACTTTTGCTTCCCCGGGTCCCAAAGACAAATACATTTTCCATAAAACTCTGGATTGGCTACCTATAGTACATCATGTTTTCTTCCACTGCTTTGGTGTCCCATTTTTTATTTTATTTTTTATTTTAAGTAAATCTGTTCCCACATATTAAGGACTATTATAGATGGTACTCATTGAGTTGCAATGCAGAGGAGTCTGGACTGCGATTGCAGTTGTCCATTATTCCCTCTGTGCCCCCATTGCAAGCTGTTCAAAGCCATGCAAATATAATGGAGAGGACTCTTGTGCACATGTACAACAGCCTTGACAATGTTTTTCCAGGCATCTTTGAGTGCTGACAATAGGGGAACCGGATGTGTTTTATGAGTCAAAGTTAGCAAATTGCCATCCTGATCTCCTGTCCTACTAATGAAGTAGTGTAGATAATAGTCCTCGATTGTGGGGTCAAATTTCCTTTAAAAAGACAACTTGCATTCTCCTGCCAGCTGTGTTGAAAAGAATCCCGAAGTACATTTGCGTGTAAGCATAATGTTGAGATCAAGTCATCTCACACAATCTTCTTTGGCTACATCCTCAGCTTGCAAATTGTCTTCCTCTTGGCTGTAAATGCAGAGGATTTAGCTACTTATCTTTTGGTTGTTGCCATAGCTAGACTTTGCCGGAGTACACTGAACCCCAATACACTATTATGGTTGCTGCTCTGCTCCCTGCTTGATTTAGTCTTACTGTATATGCTTTTAAAGACCCTTAGCATGCTTCGTTATATTTTGAAATGGAAGCTGTGATTCATGCCTTTGTCATAGTTTTTGACATACTGTAATAGTGTATGGTGTTCTGTTCTGGTATGTCAGGACATATTTTGACTATGGCTATTTTTTTTATTTTTTTTGTTGTTGTCTGCTGCCATTTACAGAGTTTTTTATCTTTAAAATCCCATGTTAAAAGTTGCTTTTCATGACAGAATTGTATGTATACACTTTTATTGCCCTACGTTTTAGGCAGCATCACTGATTTAAAACCAGTCAAGTATATCTGTACCAAATCAATAAGTGTTTTCATTCTGTCCCATATTAATTAAACTCATATTTATTCTTATGTCTTTTTGTGGGTTTGGGGAGGAATCCACTATACATATATATATATATATATATATATATATATACACACACACACCCACAATGTTAGTAGCCTCAAAAACATAACATTTTGAGCTGAAATATGTTGAACACAGATAACCGACCTTCCCCTTATCTGACCTACCTGGGTTTAATCTAGCTTGCTCTAATGTACAACTGAAAATGCTCTTTTTTCTGTTCTGCTTAATTTGGGAAATATTGCTGAGTTATTGCAATATAAAAAGCATGACCATCAGCATCACCTTCAGATTGCAAAATCCAACTTTAAATCGTGGCACCTGGTAAACGGGACAAGCTTTTGGTTAGCTAAGTTTTTAGTAAGTTTTCAAGTACATTGCCTGACTGGCAGTGCAGTTGTGGGCTTAGAATGCTTTCCCCCTTTGACATACCCAGTTCCTGGTAAGCAGATTGGCTTGTCCCTACACTATTTCTTGACCACAGAAGCAATGGGATAGATGTTTCACATCCGTTGATTAAGAAAACTGGCTTTGACCTGCAACATCTACAGATGTGTTCAAAATAATAGCAGTCAGTCATCACTAACCTGATCAATGACTATTTTTGGTAGAAATGGTATTTCTACATGGCAATAAATTTACTAGCAGGTGTAGTAGAGTAATAGAAATCCAACAGACCCAACAGTCATGACATGCATGCTGATGATTCTGTGTAATTCAATCACTAATTGAAAGGGACATGTTCAAAATAATAGCAGTTAAAAGGGGAGTTCAATTAGTGAGGTCATTCATTCTTTGAAAAACAGGTGGCAATTATTGCCCTTATTTAAGGAAGGAAGGCAGCAAATGTTGTACATGCTGGTTACAGTGCATTTCTCTCTGAAATTCAGATGAGATTGGGTTGTTCCAGACATTGTTCAGAAGAACAGCGTACCTTGATTAAAAAGTTGATTGGAGAGGGGAAAACATATAAAGAAATGCAGAAAATTATAGGCTGCTCAGCTAAAATGATCGCAAATGCTTTAAAATGGCAACCAAAACCTCAAGGACGTGGAAGAAAGCGAAAAACTACCATTCGAATGGATAGAAGAATAGCCAAAATGGCAAGGACTCAGCCAACAATCAGCTCCAGGAAGATCAAAGTAGGTCTAAAGTTACCTGTGAGTACTGTTACAATTAGAAGACTCCTATGGGAAACCAAGCTATCTCCAAGAAGCCTCGGCAAAGTCCCACTGTTGAAAAAAAAGACATCTGCTGAAGAGGTTACAATTTGCCAAAGAGCAAAGAGACTGGCCTAAAGAGACATTTTGTGGACTGATGAAAGTAACATTGTTCTTTTTGGGTCTAGTGGCCTTAAACAGTTTGTCAGACGACCCCCAAACACTGGATTCAAGCCACAGTACACTGTGAAGACAGTGAAGCATGGTGGCGCAAGCATCATGATATAAGGATGTTTCTCATACCACAGTGTTGGCCCTATTTATCGCATACCAGGTATCATGGATCAGTTTGGATACATCAGAATACTTTTTTAAATGAGATTATTTTTATTGAAGTTTTTATTTTTTCCAAAAGCACAAAAAGAAGACAAACAGTTCCCGCCGTCCCACCCCCCTCCCTTCTGTCCCCAGTCCCAGAAGTCCCTAATTACATTGGAGAAGCTCCAAAAGTCTCTTAGGTGAAAAGTTCGAGCAAAATGAGCAGAAAAAATTCATATTCTACATTGGTATAGTATAGACATCATATTATCCGATCGACCCTTATGACAGCATATCACAAGAAAAGGTATTGAAGCACATATAACACAGCAGCCTCTCAGAAGAAAATCTCCACCCTCCTAAAAACCCTAGCATCCCACCTGCTTCCCAGGAATATAGTCTCCTAGATTCCTAAAGGATAACGTCAAAAAGTTTGCATGAGACCAGGGTGTTGTAATCAGCAAATCCTACTCTAATGCATCTGCAACCTCCAGATTAATCTTCAATGTTATAGTGTTGTTTCCATCTGCCCCAGATCTTTTCAAACTTGTTAAGGTTATTCCTCTTTTGATATACAAATCTCTCCAGTTGCATCAGGGTATGAACTTTGTTAACTAGCTCTTGAACCTTTGGAGGGTCATGGTCCACCCAATGATATGCGATCACCTTTCTTGCTAGATACAATATACGAATAATCGCCAATGTATGTTCAGCAGACAATGAAAGACTGTCAACACAGCCAGGTACACACACCCTGTCGGTAACCACAATTTGCGTCTCAAACACTTTTTGTATTATGTTCATCACATCCCTCCAGTATCTTCTCAGCCTGGGGCAGTTCCACATAAGGCGTTATCAACGCAGCATTGGGTGCACCACATCTGGGACATAAGTCATCCAATCTATACCCTATTTTCCTCAAGAGGGCAGGTGTCCTATAAATTCTATGTAGCAGTAACAACTGTGACATTCTTTGTGCCTCACCCACCGCTATATCCGTAAATCCTTCTAGCACTTTGTGCCACTGGTCTTCCGTTAGATCAGGTAAATCTTCCCGCCATTTGTCATACAATCGGAGAGGCTGCTTTTTAAATTGCGTTTCCATAAGACTATTATAATGCAACAAAATAACCCCGCTAGTGGATCCCTTAGTGCTTGCCAAATCTACAAGAGTACTGACGTACCCGTGGATTGCGCAACCTCCAGAAATCCATCAGGGACTCTTCATCTAAAAGTCTCCCAAAAGGGGTAAGCAGCCCCTCCAAATGTGACGTAGAAGTGGACAGTCTGTCCCATGTAGGACATATTACGTTGTTAAAATCCCCCATTATCAGTGCTGGAGTATCAGGATAATCAGACAAAAAAGCCAGCAGCTTTTTAATTACTAGCGGAGAGTATGGCGGCGGTATATACACTCACCTAAAGAATTATTAGGAACACCATGCTAATACGGTGTTGGACCCCCTTTTGCCTTCAGAACTGCCTTAATTCTACGTGGCATTGATTCAACAAGGTGCTGATAGCATTCTTTAGAAATGTTGGCCCATATTGATAGGATAGCATCTTGCAGTTGATGGAGATTTGAGGGATGCACATCCAGGGCACGAAGCTCCCGTTCCACCATATCCCAAAGATGCTCTAATGGGTTGAGATCTGGTGACTATGGGGGCCATTTTAGTACAGTGAACTCATTGTCATGTTCAAGAAACCAATTTGAAATGATTCGAGCTTTGTGACATGGTGCATTATCCTGCTGGAAGTAGCCATCAGAGGATGGGTACATGGTGGTCATGAAGGGATGGACATGGTCAGAAACAATGCTCAGGTAGCCCGTGGCATTTAAACGATGGCCAATTGGCACTAAGGGGCCTAAAGTGTGCCCAGAAAACATCCCCCACACCATTACACCACCACCACCAGCCTGCACAGTGGTAACAAGGCATGATGGATACATGTTCTCATTCTGTTTACGCCAAATTCGGACTCTACCATTTGAATGTCTCAACAGGAATCGAGACTCATCAGACCAGGCAACATTTTTCCAGTCTTCAACAGTCCAATTTTGGTGAGCTTGTGCAAATTGTAGCCTCTATTTCCTATTTGTAGTTGAGATGAGTGGTACCCGGTGGGGTCTTCTGCTGTTGTGGCCCACCTTTCTTTGCCATTCTGACATTCAGTTTGGAGTTCAGGAGATTGTCTTGACCAGGACCACAACCCTACATGCATTGAAGCAACTGCCATTTGATTGGGTTAACTAGATAATCGCATTAAGGATAAATAGAACATGTGTTCCTAATAATTCTTTAGGTGAGTGTATAACTGAGCTAAGCAAGTTTTATGCAAAAAAAAAATATATATTTCCTCATTTCCCTGGTTCTTTTCTTGCCCTATGTTTACATGCAATAAAAACAATCTCTGCCCCTCCCCTGCACTGCAAAGGGAGTGAATACAAGAGCTGCCCTGAGTGACATGTCTGCCTGCTGGGAGACTCTGCAGCATGTTGTATGTGTAGGACTATAAGTCCCAGCTGTATAATGACACTGCTGAGGGAGAGTATACAAGTGCTGCCCTGAGTGCTGGGAGACTCTGCAGCAGGGGCGTCGCTAGGTTAAAACATTCGGGGCCTGGGCCCCGGATGTTTTGTCCCGTGCCCCGAATGTCCTGCCTGCCTGCCTGCTAGATGCAACTGTATTGCCGTACACAGAACGGCAAATACAATTGAATCTTATACTGGGAACAGGCGAAGGACCTTTGGTGACATCACAGGCCATGTGATCAGCAAAACAGGCTGTGATAGGATGACCTGGATGATGTCACCATCCAGGTCATCCTATCACAGCCTGTTTTGCTGATCACATGGCCTGTGATGTCACCAAAGGTCTTTCGCCTCTTCCCAGTTCAGGATTGGACCGGAGTCAAGAGGAGAAGGAGCCTAATAGTGATGTCTGTACAGGCGAGGTAAGTGAAGGGAGAGGTAGAGAAATGCTGGGAGTTGTAGTTATTTAACTGGGATGTATTTTAGGGCTGAAGGGAGGGATGTTATTGACATGGAACTGTGTGCTTGAGGTGGCTGGGGGAGGGAGGGATGTTATTTACATGGGACTGTATGTTGAAAGTGGATGGTGGGGGGGAATGATGTTTATGTACATGGGACTTAATGTTTAGGGTCCGTTCACACTTGCGTTTGGTGATCCGCTTGTGAGATCCGTTTCAGGTCTCTCACAAGCAGCCCCAAATGCATCAGTTTAACCCCAATGCATTCTGAATGGATGCGGATCCATTCAGAATGCATTCGTTCGGCTCCGTGCGGTCCCCCGTTCCATTTTGGAGGCGGACCTCAAAATGCTGCAAGCAGCGTTTTTTGTGTCCGCATGGCCTTGCGGAGCCAAACGCATCCGTCCTGACAATGTAAGTCAATGGGGACGGATCCCTTTGCATTGACACAAAATGGTGCAATTGTAAACGGATCCGTCCCCCATTGACTTTCAATGTAAGTCAGGACGGATCCGTATTGGGACTTAGAAATTAAAATCTAATACAAACAAATTGGTCCTGAACGGATGCATTCGTTTGTATTATATTGGTGCGGATCCGTCCTGTACAAGTACATGAACGCAAGTGTGAAAGTAGCCTTAGGGGGTGATGTTTACATGGGATTGTGCGTTGGAGGCGGCTGGGGAAGAGGTGATGTTATTTACATGGGACTGTATGGTGGAGGGAGGATTATAACTGCAGGGGGCACTGCAAATCCAGGGGACATTATAGGCGTTCTTATTACTACTGGGGGCTCTATAGGAGGGTCTTGTAGATCTGCCTTATTTCTACTAAGCGCACTATGGGGGCCTTATTACTACTGAGGGTCTGTAGGGAGCTTTATTGCCACTGGGGGAACAATAGGGGGCCTTATTTCTACTAGGGACTCTGTGAGGGTATTATTAATATGGGAGGGCATTGTTGAGGAGCATTATCACGGTTGGGGCAGTGTTACTAATAAGGGCATTCTAGAAGGGAATTACTATTGGTGGGACTATGAGGAGCACTATTACTATGGGGGGCAGTAATGTTTCTTTAGGATAGTATTTGGGGGTATGAGGGGGGGGGGGGGGGTTGAGGTTTTGGCATAGAAAGCAGCAGGATAACACTGTGGGGACTCCAGTTGGGGGATAATGATAGAAAGTGAGGAAGCTAAGATGTCTGTGTGTCACACTCTGCAGAGACGAGGCGGCTGAGAGAAGTTGTCCAGACCGAGAAGATGATGACAGAGAGGAGACGTCACCTGGAGGCCCTGGATGTGACAGGTAAGTGCCGCTGTATAGCAAGTACAGCATAGTGCGGCAGGGGGGGGGGGCATATTTATTGGGGCTTGTGCCCCGGATCTTTTGAGACCCTAGCAACGCCCCTGCTCTGCAGCATGTTGTAAGTGTAGAACTTCATGTCCCACCTGTATAATGACACTGCTAATACACACAAGAACTTCCCCCTACCTTCTTGTGCAATGCTCTCTCTAGTATATCAACTCCAGTGCCCAGTATTATCTTCTCACTGCCTGTCTATAAGTTTAACACCTAATAGTTTGATTTCTAAATGGAACCACATTTCATAGTATAGTTGTTTTCACACCTGTCCTGTCTGGACACCAATTTTTAATTGTTTATGTATTAGAGTATGTGCGTAATAGAATATGTGCCTATTATTACTTATTCTTATTTCCATATATATATGTTTTTTTATGTTTTTTATTTTTCATCTATTACTCTTTTCTCAATACCCCTGAAGAAGGAGGGTTGTGAGACCTCCGAAACGCGTTGGGATATTTTGTATTGTTCTACTGCAATAAACTGCATTTGATCAGAAGCCTTATCGTTTGGCGGCCATCAATTGATACCATCTGACATGCGATCCTGGCTAGGGGGGCCGTTGGTCACGGGTGTCTTGAGCTTTATCCTGTGACTACCCCCCCTGTGAAGTGAGTACTTTAACTTTTAGAATCACCAATCTCCTCTCAGGAGATCACTCTGTACTATCACCATTATCTGGTGTAAGGTGGGTATTTCTTACCACACCTATCTTCTTTATACTCTTGGGAGTGGCGCCTATTATAGTGTTTCCCTTTGTTTGAGTCACGTCTGGTTGGACCCATTCAGTAGGTTTGGAGCCACCAGACAAGATTCATCCATTACTGGTATGTGTCTGTTGGGATTGAAAAATTTTTTCATTTCCCTTTAACACTTGTGCTGCCTTCCCTAAAAGAATTACCGAACGGCACGTAGACGGTGGTGCTATCTTATTTTACTTCATTCACACTAACATCTTCTCCATCCCTCTGGCGCCTGTTCCCCAGGGCTGTTAACCCTGGTGGAATTACTCAACCTCTTTTTTCTCTTCTCCTATTGCCACCTGTATAATGACACTGCTAATACACACAAGAACTTCCCCCTACCTTCTTGTGCAATGCTCTCTCTAGTATATCAACTCCAGTGCCCAGTATTATCTTCTCACTGCCTGCAGAGCTGTGCAGCTGAAGGGGTTAAGAATCCTAGCAGAGAGTATACAGCAGTGAAGGGGGACGGGGGGGGGGGGGGGGGTGGCCAGCACAGTGACGTCTCGTTTACAGGCTTGTAAACGACCTTTATCAGAGCAAGGAGAGAAACTGACATCACAGGTCATGTGATCCTCAGAGAAATCTGAGAAACCAGCCACTGGAGATAAAGTGAGTGAATTGGAAAGCTGTTACATTTGCTTAGTTAGGAACATAGAAAGAACAAAAAAATAACTTGGATAACCCCTTTAAGTGACTTGACCCACTTAGAAATGGCCTGGAGAACATCCTTGATAGTTGCCTCCTCCATATCTGAGCCAGGGGCATCTGGGACCTCAGCCCCATCTTGATCCTGTATGGCAGCAAATCTATTAGGGTGCCTTTTCAGACCCAGCACCTCTTCGGCCTCCTCTCTGTCTGAATCCCTTCCCCCATTCATCAGGGAGGGCTCACAATTGGCATGTCTCACACTGGGGAGTACAGGGGTGTGCGCATACTGACTCAGCCTCTTGGCCGCCTCATGTTGTAGGTCACTCACGCGGTCCCGGCGCTTCGGCGTGGCGGCCCCGGTGCCATCTTGCAAACTTTTTCCGGCTCTTCTCCCATCTCTCTTCCTGGACATGGCAGCGGGACACAAGTGCGTGCAAGTAGCGGAGAGGTCTCTGGACCTGTAGGAGTGAGTTAGTCCACAATATGTCACGATTCAGGCTGTTTGTGTCAGATAAATGGCTGAGGCAGTGCAGGAGCTCCACAGCTCATGTCCGCTCACATGTCCAGCTAGCCACGCCCCCCCTACATCAGAATACTTGAAGAGGTCATGCTGTTTTATGCTGAAGAGGAAATGCCCTTGAAATGGGTGTTTCCAACAAGACAACGACCCCAAACACACCAGTAAACGTGCAACATCTTGGTTCCAGACCAACAAGATTGACCTTATGGAGTGGCCAGCCCAATCCCCGGATCTTAATCCAATAAAAAACTTGTGGGGTGACATAAAAAATGCCGTTTCTGAGGCAAAATCAAGAAATAGAGAAGAACTGTGGAATGTAGTCCAATCATTCTTGGCTGGAATACCTGTTCACAGGTGCCAGAAGTTGGCTGACTCCATGTAACACAGATGTACAGCAGTTCTCAGAAACAGAGGTTATACAACTGAATATTAGTTGAATGATTCAAAGGAAAGCAAAATCTTCAAACATATTTCAGTTTATATAGTGAATGTTTGAGTTTGTAAAGAAGAATACAAACACTGCAATTTTTTTTGAACAGTCTAATATTCACTTTTCTTCAATTTTTTTTTAGGAACAACACAAATTTGATATATTTTTCTTCATGTTTTGATTTGGAATGGAATGTGTAGTGTTCCCAATGCATTTGTGTGTATGGAAATAGAAGCGATTAGAAGGATTTTGTGCTATATCACTTTTTTAAACACACTGCTATTATTTTGAACACAACTGTATGTGCTCTTTGTCACTGTTGAAAGCAACAATCTGATTGCTTACTATAGGCAACAAAGCTGGTTCGAAGCTGTGTGTATATATATATATATATATATATATATATATACTGATTGTATATTCATTTATTTAGGCCTGAGAAAGGCAGCAGTTCCTCGCTGAAATGGGTAGCTGTTTTTATATATATTTTATTATTTATTTTTATCAATAAAATATCATTTTATAAAACCAGTGCATTGCCCTGAGTTTCCCATTTTTTACATGGGACTCTTAAGCAATGTTTTTGGGCAGCAATTGTGCAAGATGATCAACCAGTGAGTAAGCATATGTTCCTTTATCTGGTGGGCGCTTGCACCTAGAACATTGGTCATTTTCTTATATTGGCCAAAGTTACTAATCCTTTTAACTTTTTTTGTGTTAAAAAAAAGTCTGTTAGTGGCCCATATATGTTTTAGTCTTTTGGATTCCTGGTAAATTGTTGTACATGGAATGACATTTTCAATACCCTCCACAAGTTGCATATCTAATATGGTAAAATAGGTCTTTTACCTAAAATAACAGCTGATTCAACGTCTCCTTAATTACATTTCTGTGCCAGTGTGATATCCTAGGCACGCATGCCAGAGGGGGCACTCAGAGCCCTCTCTGTGGGCACGATCACAGGGCCGGCTGCTATGAGCGCTTCCATCAATACAGATGGACGTGCTCATGGCTGGAGCGCAGGGGAGCCGGCGGTCCTGTCATTCGCTAACTGCAGTTCACCTCCCCACTCTCCTTCTCTCCTCCAGGCCCGGCCCAGTAGCGATGTCATGACCTCAGCTGGCGCTCCTCAGCAGCACGATGTACTATCACACATCACGCTGCTGTGTAGCAGGAGCCAGGAATCAGCCTATGTGCTGCTCCTCTTACACAGCAGCGCAATGTCTGGCAGTTTCCTGCTGCTTCTGCTGTGGAGCGCCGGCATCTGAGCATCGGAGGAACCAGGTAAATATTTAAAAATTTTATATCCTCTAATGGGAGCACAAAATCTGGCATAATTACTTTGAGGGGGCACATAATGTGGCATAAGTACTGCGAGGGGGCACAAAATCTGGCATAACTAGTGTAAGGGGAACATTATCTGGCATAACTACTGTGAGGTGCACCCCCTCAGTGCCCACCCCACATTCATTATTCAGGTTAAATTGCTGTGTTGGCACTTTGTAATAAATAAGTGGGTTTTGGGTTGCAGTTTGGGCACTCAGTCTCTAAAAGGTTCATCATCACTGTCCTAGGATAAGCGCATCATGGGTTGACCCAGGTTAATTTGCAACGCTATCTGTGATCAGTAGGTTGGTACTACATGTGAACTGGACTTTAATTAATTAGAACATTTTTCGATTTTGAAAAATAACTTCACCTTCAGCTGGTGGAATTAATGTTACATTACATTCTATGCGCGCTATTACATTTGGAAAGCCTGTTTTTTACACTTTGCATTTGTTCGCTTGACCATGGGAAGCAAATGTATTATGGTAACAATGCAAGCAAATCAGCTATAAGCTGTCTCAAAACATGGCTAAATGTAGGCTGTGTTAATCCAATTCAGAAGGCAACGCTGTGCTGGAAGAATCCTGTTGCAAAGTAGAACGACTAAAAAAAATTGCGAGTCCAGGGATTGCATGAAGACGTTCTGTTGTAGAATCAATTTCTGGCTGGATCTTTCCACATGGAAATGTAGCTGTATCTCAAAGTCCTAAAAATAGCCAAATTCCAGTCTTGATCTAAAAAGACGTGGCCGTCTACGCCGCTGCTGAGCTCTATCTTCTTCAGTAGGGTTTCTTGTGTTGCTGGCAAGAATCAAAGCCAGTGCAATTTCCTTTTCTGTTCTGTTGTAACTGTAATGGAAACAAGCAATCATTGATTTAGTTGTGGACTTTATACATCCTTAAATTAATATGTTTCTTATTTTGCACATAAAAAATTGAAACCTTTAAAAAACCATTATGTGATCTGCACATCTCAATGCCTAACAATTTAGTGGATTCTGTAACTTCTCGAAAAGATTTCCTTTGAAGAGCCACTTCACATCCCCTATCCTATGAATACTTCAAACAACTGGAATACCCCTTTAACAGCGAGATGATACAACTCTTGTAAGCATTTACTTGCTTGTGATATTTGTTTCTAAACAGTTGCCTTTACAGTTGCCTCAAGTTATCATCCATTAGGGCCATGTACAAAATGGTGTGTTTCAGTATTCCCCTTTTTTTTGTAAACCTCATGCTTTTTCTTTTAAGAAAGTTATGTGATCCACTTGTGAAGGGACTTGAAATTCGTTGTATGTGAATTGATATCTATGCAACTTGATTAAATGATAGCCTGATGCCCCTAAGCATATTCAAGTAGTTTGCATTTACACCAGATGTCGATACTAAAATATATAGTGGTTGTCGTACCCAATTGGAATCTGCTTTTTGTCAGCTTGGACTCCTTACATTAAGTAGTATAGCAAATAATGATTGTTTGGCTTTATTGGTTTTCGCCCACAATTATGTTTTATTTTTATAGCTAACCTGTTGGCACTTACATACTCTCTATTTTTATGGCATTTTCATGTGTCTTTATTTCTTTGGTTATGTTTAGCTGTTTTCAACCCAGGGAGTCTGCTTTATTGGTGCTACTTATTTTCCTGTTTGCTTTTGACCTTCTCTCAAATGTCAAATGTGTTGGAGGAAATGTTGCACAATTTAGCTTTTCAATTGTTGTCTGCTGTTTCTGTGTGTGCCAAGGATGTCCTACTAGTGTTTTCTATGGGTGCAGATCTTGTCATACATTTTTACTCCACTACCCGAGTGGAGTAAAAGTGCAACATCATTTGATCCTTTTTAATCATTAAAAAAGTCACATGACTATAAAAGACAAAAAAACAATCAGTAGCATAGCCATGCCGCAAAAACACAACAAGCTCTCTGGTTGACGAAACGGTGCAAAACCAGTAAAAAAAAATATGCAAAAAGATCAATATGCACAACAATCAAAGCCAGTTGTAAAGTCGCAGAATACACCAAAAAAGGCATAAACAACAATTAGTTGTTATGAGTCCTGATAATTCTGTATTTTCACTGGTTTGCCTGTGATAATAATAATAATAATAATAATTATAATAATAATCATTTACTTGACATTTCATTACAATGAACATGATAAGAAGACTCTGTATTAACATGTAAGAATTATCTAAACTAACTAATAATGCAATATTACATAGCACTTTCCATACAGATAAAATGGTGAAGACTTCCGATTCCGGCGCTGGGATGCGAGCAGTAGAGATGTCCCGAACTATTTGTCGGCAAAAAAGTTCCCGGCGAACATCGCTTGTTCGCGTTCGCCGCGGTGGGCGAACATATGCGATGTTCGGTCCGCTCCTATACGTCATCATTGAGCAAACTTTGACCCTGTACCTCACAGTCAGCAGACACATTCCAGCCAATCAGCATACCCTCCCTCCCAGACCCTCCCACCTCCTATCAAAAAGAAAGGACAACATCCATTTTAGATTCATTCTGAAGCTACAGTGTTAGTGAGAGCAGGGAGAGTGCTGCTGCTTCTGAATTAATAGGGAAATCGGCAGCTAGGCCAGTGTTCTGTGTCCACTCCAGTCCTCAAAGACTCATCTGCTGTAAGGACAGCGTCCTGACAGCACCCCCAAAAAGCCCTTTTTAGGGCTAGTACATCAGTCTGCTTTATTATTATTATTATATATATATTTTTATTTATATATATATATTGCGGTTGCCTGCCCGTGTGTGTCAGGCCCACTGACTGTATTGTGCCCTACTGCTTGTGCCCACCACTCATATCGGGTGGCACAGTACCTTGCAGATAAAAAAGTTATTTAATTTTTTCTCTGTAATATAATTGCAGTTGCCTGCCAGTGTGTGTCAGGCCCACAGACTGTACTGTGACCACTGCCCACCACTCATATCTGGTGGCACAGTACCTTGCAGATAAAAAAGTAATAACATTTTTTCTCTGTAATATAATTGCAGTTGCCTGCTAGTGTGTGTCAGGCCCACAGACCATACTGTGCCCACTGCCCACCACTCATATCAGGTGGCACAGTACCTTGAAGATAAAAAAGTAATACAATTTTTTCTCTGTAATATAATTGCAGTTGCCTGCCAGTGAGTGTCAGGCCCAAAGACTGTATTGTGCCCACTGCCTCTGCCCACCACTCATATCTGGTGGCACAATACCTTGCAGATAAAAAAGTAATACAATTTTTTATCTGTAATATAATTGCAGTTGCCTGGTCGTGGTGCTGTGATTTCCTTTGGCCCTAGAATAATGCCCAGTGTTCAGAGGCCATGTACCCCAAACTCGAAAAGTTCTGAGGACATAGTTGACTGGCTTACACAGGACACCTAATCTTCTACAGCTTCCGCTCGGAACCTTCATGCACTATCCTCCTCCAGCTGAGCTTCGGGCACCTCTTAAGTTACCACTCACCCACCTGCCGCCACCACCAACACTAGCACCACAGTCGCTTCACTTGATCTGTCAGAGGAGTTATTTACACATCAGTTGGAAGAAATGAGTGATGCGCAACCATTATTGCCAGAGGATGTAGATAACAGGGATATGTCTCAGTCAGGCAGCATTACACACATGGACGTACGATATGATGATGATGTTGTACTCGCTGCTGCTTCCTTTGCTGAGTTGTCAGACATAAGTGAAGCAGTTGATGATGACGATGTGTCCGTGGATGTCAGGTGGGTGCCCGCTCGAAGTCAAGAACAGGGGGAAAGTTCAGATGGGGAGACAGAGATGAGGAGGAGACAAGTTGGAAGCAGAGGGAGGTTGTCGCAAGGAGCTAGTGGCACAGTCAGACAGCATGTTTCGGCACCCAGGGTCAGCCAGACAGCACGCCAATCAACGCATGCTGTTGCCACCACCAGAATGCCGTCATTGCAAAGCTCAGCAGTGTGGCATTTTTTTTGTTTGTCTGCCTCTGATAACAGCGATGCCATTTGCAACCTGTGCCAAAATAAACTGAGTCGTGGGAAGTCCAACACCCACCTAGGTACAACTGCTTTGCGAAGGCACATGATCTCACATCACAAACGCCTATGGGATCAACACATGATGACGAGTACAAGCAGCACACAAACTCAAAGCCACCATCCTCCTCCTGGTCCAGCATCTTCAGCCAAGTCAACCACTGCTGTCCTCCTTGCCCCCTCTCAACCACCTGCCACTCCGCCTCTCACCTTCAGCAGTTCCTGCTCATCTGCCCACAGTCAGGTGTCTGTCAAGGAAATGTTTGAACGTAAGAAGCCAATGTCACAGAGTCACCCCCTTGCCCGGCATCTGACAGCTGGCTTGTCGGAACTCTTAGCCCGCCAGCTTTTACCATACAAGCTGGTGGAGTCTGAGGAAGTCATGGCATGTCTGGCACACAGTGTTGGGGCAAGGGTCCAGCTGACCACTGATACCTGGTCTGCAAAGCACGGTCAGGGCAGGTATATCACGTACACTGCGCATTGGGTAAACCTGATGATGGCTGCCAAGCATGGAATGCGTGACTCTGCAGAGGAGTTGGTGACACCGCCACGACTTGCAGGCAGGCCTGCTGCCACCTCCTCTACTCCTCCTACTCCATTCTCTTCACTAACCTCCACGGCTGAGTCCTCTTCTGCATCTTGCTCCACATCAACTGCACCCCCCAGATTCCGAGGGGCTATTCCACATCCCGGATACGACAGTGTCACGCCTTCTTGGGGTTGACTTGCCTAAAAGCAGAGAATCACACCGGACCAGCACTCCTGTCCGCTCTGAACGCACAGGTGGATCAGTGGCTGACCCCGCACCAACTGGAGATCATCAAAGTGGTGTGTGACAACGGAAGCAATTTGTTGGCGGCATTGAATTTTAGCAAGTTGACACATGTGCCGTGCAAGGCACATGTGTTGAATCTGATCGTACAACGCTTTGTGCATAAGTACCCAGGCTTACAGGACGTCCTCAAGCAGGCCAGGAAGGTGTCTGGCCATTTCAGGCGTTCCTACATGGCCATGGCGCACTTTTCCGATATTCAGCAGTGAAACAACATGCCAGTGAGGCGCTTGATTTGCGACAGCCCGACACGTTAGAATTCAACACTCCTAATGTTCGACCGCCTGCTCCAACAAGAAAAAAACGTCAATGAGTATTTGTATGACCGGGGTGCTAGGACAGCCTCTGCAGAGCTGAGTATTTTTTTGCCACGTTACTGGACACTCATGCGCAATGCCTGTAGGCTCATGCGTCCTTTTGAGGAGGTGACAAACCTAGTCAGTCGCACTGAAGGCACCATCAGCGACATCATCCCATTTGTTTTCTACCTGGAGCGTGCCCTGCAAAGAGTACTGGATCAGGCCGTAGATGAGCATGAAGAGGAAGAATTGTGGTCACCATCACCACCAGAAACAGCCTTATCAGCATCGTTTCTGGACCTGCGGCAATGCTGGAAGAGGAGTCTGAGGAACAGGAGTCAGAGAAGGAATGTGGCTTTGAGGAGGAGGAAGACCAATCACAGCAGGCATCCCAGGGTGCTCGTTGTCACCTATTTGGTACCAGTGGTGTTGTACGTGGCTGGGGGGGAAGAACAGACCTTCAATGAGATCAGTGAGGACGAGGAACGGGACATGAGTAGCTCGGCATCCAACTTTGTGTAAATGGGGTCTTTCATGCTGTCATGCCTGTTGAGGGACCATCGTATAAAAAGGCTGAAGGAGAACGACCTGTACTGGGTGGCCACGCTACTAGACCGAATTGTTACCGAATTACCGGAAGTCAGAAAGGATGCAGCAGTTCCAAAACAAGTTAAAAAGTATGCTTTACACAGCGTATAAGGGTGATGTCACAGCACAAGGGAATCTAACAGGGGAAGAGGTGAAAGTAATCCTCCTACCACGACCATGCCAGCAAGCACAGGACGCTTTACAGATGTGTTGTTGATGGAGGACATGCAGAGCTTTTTAAGTCCTACGCATCGCAACAGCCCTTCGGGGTCCACCCTCAGAGAACGACTCGACCGACAGGTAGCAGACTACCTCGCCTTAACTGCAGATATCGACACTCAGAGGAGCGATGAACCCCTTGACTACTGGGTGTGCAGGCTTGCCTGTGGCCTGAGCTATCCCAATTTGCGATAGAACTTCTGGCCTGCCCCGCTTCAAGTGTCCTGTTAGAAAAGACCTTCAGCGCAGCAGGAGGTATTGTCACTGAGAAGAGAAGTCGCCTAAGTCAAAAAAGTCTAGATTGCCTCACCTTTACTAAGATGAATGAGGCATGTATCCCGAAGGGACTGACAATGGGGGATGCATTTGACTAAAAAAGGCCTGATGAGATGCCTTGGGCTAAAAATGGTCCACACGCTGCTGTATTTAATCTCTGCATGCCGGATGACTTGCGTGACTTCTCCGCCACCAACTAGGGTTCAAGCCACAATGTTTTAGTGCACTTTCTGCCTGTAAAACATAAATTTTTCCAGCCACTACTACAGCAGCGGCTGCAACAATACCTAATTTTTCAGGCATGTGTACATGCCTAATTTTTCTGGCCTCT
This sequence comes from Bufo gargarizans, assembly GCF_014858855.1. NCBI lineage: Eukaryota > Metazoa > Chordata > Amphibia > Anura > Bufonidae > Bufo > Bufo gargarizans. The sequence continues at coordinate 332,687,963 of NC_058083.1, forward strand.
GGTGCTGCACTGTGGCTGCAAAAAAAAAAAAAAAAAAAAAAAAAGGCACATACATGTGTCAATTCCCCTTCGTGATCGTTACCTTGTTGTGGTGAAGGGGCTTGCATATCACAATGAAGCGATCACTTCTATGGGTGTGTTGCCAATGTTGGCACACCCCAGATGATAAGGTCGTTGCTTCATTGTGAACAGACCAAAAGCGATCGGCTGGATAATTTTGCATAGAAAAAACATACATTTTCTTTGTGATCATCTAAGGTGATCATTAAAGCCTACTAGGCCAACAATGGGCCCACACTGCAGAATCATTGTTTTCTGGGTCACTTAACTGTCACTGAACTACCTCAGCACGACCATAGGCTTTGAAAAACCGCCATCGCCTGCAATCTCCCAAACATGCGCACGAGCACAGTCATCACTACACCAAGATTAACGCATAGAGGAATAAAATTTATGTCATGAGTGTGTCAACTATTGACAACTCTTTGCGGTTGTCTAAAATCTATTCGATACACGTCCCCTGATAGGGGACGTAACAGGGATTAAACTGATAAGAATAGTACTACTTAACACACCACTCATATAGGGTGGCACAGTACATTGCACGGCGCACGCGCTGTGCCCCAAATTGGAAGTAAGATGACCGGCCAACCATCTTTTTCCATCTCCCGGTTCCTAAAATCTATTCCATACACCGGCCCCTGATAGGGGACAAAACAGAGATTAAACTGGTAAGAACAGATTTTTTTAATTAAAAAAAAAGCTCTGCGGAGCTGGGTATTTTTTGGCCGCGTTACTGAACGCTCATGCACGATGGCTGTAGGCTCATGCATCCTTTTGCGGAGGTGACAAACCTGGTCAGTCAAACCCAAGGCAACATCATCGACCTCATCCCATATGCATTTTTTCTGGAGCGTGCCCTGCAAGAGTGCTGGATCAGGCCGTAGATGAGCATGAAGAGGAAGAGTTGTGGTCACCATCACCACCAGAAGCAGCCTTGTCGTTGTCAATTGCTGGACTCGCGGCAACGCAGAGAGAGGAGTCTGAAGAAGAGGAGTCAGAGGAGGAAGGTAGCTTTGAGGAGGTGGAAGACCAACCACAGCAGGCGTCCCAGGGGGCTTGTTGTCCCTTGGTGTAGTACGTGACTCTGCGTCAACTACGTAATTTTCCATGGGAGTTTTGCCATGGATCCCCCTCCGGCATGCCACAGTCCCGATGTTAGTCCCCTTTAAACAACTTTTCCATCACTATTGTGGCCAGAAAGAGTCCCTGTGGGTTTAAAAATTTGCCTGCCTATTGAAGTCTATGGCGGTTCGCCCGGTTCGCAAACATTTGTGGAAATTCCCGTTCGCTGTTTGCGAACGGAAAATTTTATGTTCGCGACATCTCTAGCGAGCAGCAGAGTAAAGAAAGGATCTCCGGCAGTCTCCCACCTGCAAATCATCCCCGATCACCCAGTACCGACAGTGAGCAACTAGGTTCCCCAGCTTACTGCTTTGCCCGGTTCATGGACCGCTACCTCTTGCAGAGCGGCAAAAAGAAAATTCTTCACAGCAAGGGAGCGGGAGGCATGCTCAGCAAAATGGCGGATGAGCGCCCATCTTCGACAGCTCCGGCGACCCAGGGGGATGGTGAGTCACTAGCACAGCACAGTGAACACTCTGCACCCCCCAACATTGATTTTAATCATTGGCCATAGAGGTGGCTACACATCTGGTCCCAGACATAAGATATACGCTCTCCAAGACACTGTCTGTGTCCCTGCAGCAGCTCCATGACGCAATAGCCCAACATGATACTAAATTGGAGGCGTTGGAACAGAGAATGCTATCTCTTGAAGACAATAATGCCAAATATGCTCAGACACTATCTAGACAAAATGCTATCCTGAGGGAACGGGTTGAGGACCAAGAAAACCGGTCCATGCTGAACAATTTGCAACTCCTGGGCCTCCCAGAATCAGTCAAGCCCCAGGCTCTTAAAAGCATATGTGAAACAGATCTACCACAGGCTCTGGGGTTAGGAGGATGCCACAAGGTGGAAAGGGCCCATAGAGTGGGACACTAAATGAAACACCAAGTGATAATGAAATTCCTTGACTATTGTGATAAAGAGGCAATACTCCAAGCTTTTAGGTCCAGGAAAGGAACACTGAAATTGATGGGTCATACAATCCTGTTATTCGCGGATTAGGCTACTTTCACACTAGCGTTCATGGGTCCGTTCGTGAGCTCCGTTTGAAGGAGCTCACGAGCGGACCCAAACGCCTCCGTCCAGCCCTGATGCAGTCTGAATGGAGCGGATCCGCTCAGACTGCATCAGTCTGGCGGCGTTCAGCCTCCGCTCTGCTCGCCTCCGCACGGACAGGCGGACAGCTGAACGCTGCTTGCAGCGTTCAGCTGTCCGCCTGGCCGTGCGGAGGCGAGCGGATCCGTTCAGACTTACAATGTAAGTCAATGGGAACGGATCCGCTTGAAGATGTCACCCTATGGCTCAATCTTCAAGCGGATCCGTCCCCCATTGACTTTACATTGAAAGTCTGAACGGATCCGCTCAGGCTGCTTTCACACTTAGAATTTTTTCTAAGTTATTAATGCAGACGGATCCGTACTGAACGGAGCCTCCGTCTGCATTAATATGATCGGATCCGTTCAGAACGGATTCGATCAAGCGCAAGTGTGAAAGTAGCCTTACTCATCGTTGGTGGCAAACAAGAGTGGAGAATTTAGCCGAGTCTGTTCTATGTTATATTAGAGACAGATAAAATTCCAGCTTCTATATCCTGCTAAACTTCGGGTTACTCATGCGGATGGATCTGTCATTATTTTTCACGAACCGTCAGCAGCAGAGGAGATGATGGACTCCCTACAGAAGCGGAGGGAAGATGGAGGTGCGGAGCGGGAACAGAGAGGTGACTCACCAAGACAGGAGCGATCGGAAAGGGACACTTTCAGGAGAGAGACAGGCCAAGACCGACGTGACAAGGACCGAGGATCTGGGAGTGGAAGGGGAAAATCTCCCAATCGCAAGGAAGCATCTTACCCGAGGAGATGACTTAACAGCCGTCCACTGGTATCATGGGATGGTAAAGATATCCTTTTTCTACTGCAAGGAGAGATGCAGGGGGGAAATGCTTAATTGCAAATTGGACCGTATAACTAATTCATACACAGAGTTTAGCGGCCGCCCCCGCAATGTTATTATCTTTATGTGCGGGGTTTGAAATGTGTTCATCAGGTTGGGCAGGCTGCCTTTTATGTTTCCATGCCATATGTATAATTGACCTGCAACCTTGAGTTCTCATGGGGTTACTGGGCAGTTATCTTTTGAGAAGATAGGAGGGAGCCTCAACCCAGAAAAAAAGAAGTTACAACAATTGTTTCATTTACAGTTTGCTCTAATTGCAGGGAGGGGTTATTAGGGATGGTGGGAAGGGAAAGTTATTTCGTGTCGAGAATTGTTATACCATAACTTTACACCTCTCTGGGTTTCTGCTTATTACTGATTTACTAGTGGAATCTCTGTACACAGCGAGGTATGAAGGTGATCTCTTGGAATATCAAAGGCTTGAAATCTCCCGATAAAAGATGGATGGTTATTAAACACCTTAAGAAACTGAAGCCTGATGTTGTTCTCCTTCAAAAGACTCACCTGGGAACGACCGACTTTGATAGAATGAAGAAGTCTTGGGTGGGCAAGGTAATAGGGTCTCCATCGCCTACCCGAAAAGCAGGGGTACTAATACTGGCATTTGGCACACGCGCAAAGCATGTCCGAACTCGAACAACTCTCCTTTTTTTAAAGACCTAGAGGCGACTCTGCTGGGTGATACTTGTGTGAATAAAATCATTGGAGATTACTTTAACTCAGTAATTAATGGGGGGGAAGATAGGAGACATGCAGGGGACAGAGTAGGGACAAACGTCCGCCAGGACAGGGTATTGAAACCAATGTGACCGGAATACAGAAAAAAAGCTCAACTTCTTTTCAGCCAGGCAAGCCAGACGGTTAGGGAAACATACATTAGCTTTACCATAGACCCTTCTGAAGTTAACAAGAGGAGGTGGGTGTAGGAACGCCAGAAGTTTGAGAGGTGTATGAAGAATAGGGAATCTCTAAGGAGCTCGAAAATGGAGGCCAGGTTGTTTAAATACGGGAAGAAGTCCGGGAAACTATTGGCTAATTTGGTGAAGGGTCTACGACAACCACAATACATCTCATGCTTAAAGAGCCCCAAGGGAAATTTAGTACACAATCCAGCAGAGATTAACTCAATAGTGGGGGCATATTATGAGAACCTACATAAAGATGAAGCTCCCTTTGACTTGACGGATTCACTTTTGGATAGAGTTCGACTCCCTAGACTGAACGATGATCAGCTCCAAGCCCTGAATTCAGAAATTTCCCTGGGAGAACTACAGGAAGTAGTCAAGCACCTGGGTAATTCAAAAGCGCCGGGTACAGATGGATTCACTGGGGAGTATTACAAGGCACTGTTGAACCAGTTCTCACCAGTTCAACTAGAGCTGTTTAATGGAGTCCTTCAGGGCCACATGTCATTGGATAAGGAAAATACGTCCTATATTAAACTACTGTCTAAGCCAGGAAAGGATCCTTTACTTCCGGGATCCTACAGGCCTATATCGTTAATTAATGTAGACGCTAAAATCCTAGCTAAAATTGTGGCGGATCGTCTAGCCAAAATATTGCCACAACTAATAGGACCATGTGGGGTTTGTTCAGGGAAGATCATCAGTGACGAACATCAGGACAGTGCTGACGGTCTTGGATAGAGTACAACATCTACCTGGGGATGGTGAACTTCCAGCCAAGCTCACTTTGGACGCATAAAAAGCCTTTGATAATGTCAGGTGGGCATGGCTGCAGGCAGTCTTGGATAAAATGGGATTCTCGGGCGCTTTCAGAACCTTCCTGACTCAGATGTACCGTAATCCACGGGCTAGGGTTTATACCCAGGGCTTCCTATCTAAACCCTTTAGGCCTCTTTCAGACGGGCGTTGCGGGAAAAGGTGTGGGTGCGTTGCGATTTTTCTGCACGAGTGCAAAACATTGTATTGCATTTTACACTCGCGTGAGAAAAATCGACATGTTTGGTACATGGTTATAAGGGAAAATAATAGCATTCTGAATACAGAATGCATAGTCAAATAGCGCTGGAGGGGTTAGAAAAAATACAAAATAATTTAACTCACCTTAATCCACTTGATCGTGCAGCCGGCATCTCTTCTGTCTTCTTTCTTTGCTGTGTGCAGGAACAGGACCTGTGGTGACGTCACTCCGGTCATCACATGGTCCATCACATGATCCATCACCATGGTAAAAGATCATGTGATGGATCATGTGATGACCTGAGTGACGTCACCACAGGTCCTGTTCCTGCACACAGCACAGAAGACAGACAGAAGAGATGCCGGGCTGCGCGAGCAAGTGGATTAAGGTAAGTTAAAAAATTATTATTATTTTTTAACCCCTTCAGCGCTATTGTACTATGCATTCTGTATTCAGAATGCTATTATTTTCCCTTATAACCATGTTATAAGGGAAAATAATAATGATCGGGGCTCCACCCTGATTGTCTCCTAGCAACCGTGCGTGAAAATCGCACCGCATCCGCACTTGCTTGCGGATGCTTGCGATTTTCCCGCAACCCTATTCATTTCTATGGGGCCTGCGTTACGTGAAAAGCGCACAAAATAGAGCATGCTGCGATTTTCACGCAACGCATAAGTGATGCGTGAAAATCACCGCTCATGTGAACAGCCCCATAGATATTAATGAGTCAAGATTCAGTGCAGGTACAATGCGTTCAACTCACGCATCGCATCTGTGTGGAATACTCGCCCGTGTGAAAGGGGCCTTAGGCCCCTTTCACACGGGTGAGTTTTCCGTGCGGGTGCGATGCGTGCGGTGAACGCATTGCACCCGCACTGAATCCTGACCCATTCATTTCTATGAGACTGTGCACACGAGCGGTGATTTTCACGCATCACTTGTGCGTTGCGTGAAAATCGCAGCATGCTCCTCTTTGTGCGTTTTTCACGTAACGCAGGCCCTATAGAAATGAATGGGGTTGCGTGAAAATCGCATGCATCCGCAAGCAAGTGCGGATGCAGTGCGATTTTCACGCATGGGTTCTAGGTGACAGTCTATTCACTGTATTATTTTCCCTTATAACATGGTTATAAGGGAAAATAATAGCATTCTGAATACAGAATGCTTAGTATAATAGGGCTGGAGGGGTTAAAAATAATAAAAAAGTTAACTCACCTTCTCCTCTTGTTAGCGCAGATGCCGGTCTGTTCTTTATCTGTGGGCTAAAGGACCTTTGATGACGTCAGATCACATGCTCCATCACCATGGTGATGGACCATGTGATTGGAGCATGTGATCTGACGTCACCTCAGGTCATTCAGTCCACAGCTAAAGAACAGTCCGGCATCTGCGCGAACAAGAGGAGAAGGTGAGTTAACTTTTTTATTATTTTTAACCCTTCCAGCACTATTATACTATGCATTCTGTAGTCAGAATGCTATTATTTTCCCTTATAACCATGTTATAAGGGAAAATAATACAATCTTCAGAACATCAATCCCAAGCCCGAACTTCTGTGAAGAAGTTCGGGTCTGGGTACCAAACATGCGCGATTTTTCTCACGCAAGTGCAAAACGCATGACAATGTTTTGCACTCGCGCGGAAAAATCGCGCATTTTCCCGCAACGCACCCGCCTCTTATCCGGGCAAAAATCATGACGCCCGTGTGAAAGAGGCCTTAGTCTGCGGAAAGGGACCCATCAGGGCTGCCCATTATCACCCATTTTGTTTAACCTAGCTTTGGAACCGTTAGCTAGAGAATTGTGCGGCTCTAATGTTTTGGAAGGTATCAAGGTGGGAGACACTCAGGTGAAAGCAGCGTTGTTTGCAGATGATGTCATATTATTCTTGGCCAAACCAAGGGAACATTTGGGGAGGGTGCTGGAAATGCTGAAGAGGTTTGGGAGCTATTCTGGGTATACAATTAATGTCTCCAAATGTGAGCTGTTACCCCTAGCCCAAGGGGACAAAGGCTCTTATATCAAATCCTTAGGATTCAGTATTTCTCAGGCCTCGTAGCAAATCACTTACCTGGGCATCAAGATAGAGAAATCTCCACATTCCATTTATCAACTGAACTATCCACCATTGCTGAACAAAATAAAAAATGACCTGGACAGCTGGCAGAGCCTGCCTTTGTCTCTGGTAGGACGTTGCCACTTGGTTAAGATGATGGGGGTGACGAAACTATTATACCCACTTCAGACCATTCCTATACTCCTGCGTCATGCAGATGTCAAAGGGTTAGAGAGCAATTTAATTCACTTTATCTGGAATGGGAAGAAGCCTCGAATTTCCCTGGAGGAAATTAAAACTGCGGAAAGAACACAGAGGTCTTAAAGGGGTTATCCGAGTTAATAAAAAAAACAAAAAAACACTTAAAATCCATCAGGATATACATATAATTTGGTTAAGCTGGATTTCATCAAGTTAAAACCCATATGTATACCTTTTCATGGTTCTGTTATTGCTGTGTTTACATGCTGAAGTACAATGCTGAGGGGGCGTATAACAACAAAGCCTGAGCTCTGCCTCATGAATATTTCTGGGCGTGAACAATCTGACCTTCCCCTCACCCTGCTCTGCACTTTGCAAAAAAAATAAAAAATACACACTTGTCATGCGGATAGACGGATCCCTCTGTCAGTCTTTTTCACAGTATTCCCGGTTTGTGCATGTGCAGACCGGAAGGACGGATCCGCAAGGCAGCTCCATCGTCGGAGCTGCGTGCCTGCTGGATCCGCCGATCAGTGTGACAACTGACAGCATTTGTAGACGGATCCAGTTGCGGATCCGTCTAGAAATGCATTGCAATAACGGATCCGTCTATCCGCTTGTCATGCGGATGGATGGATCCCTCTGTCAGTCTTTTTCACAGTATTCCCGGTTTTTGCATGCGCAGACCGGAAGGACGGATCCGTCCTTCAGTTGTTTTGCAATGCCGGATCCGCTAGGCAGCTCCGTTGTCGGAGCTGCGTGCCTGCTGGATCTGCCGATCAGGCTACTTTCACACTTGCGTTCGGGGTTCCGCTTGTGGGTTCCGTTTGAAGGATATCACAAGCGGCCCCGAACGGATCCGTAGAGCCCCAATGCATTCTGAGTGGATGCGGATCCGCTCAGAATGCATCAGGATGGCTTCGCTTGGCCTCCGCTCCGCTCAGCAGGCGGACATCCAAACGCAGCTTACAGCGTTCAGGTGTCCGCCTGGCCGTGCGGAGCCAAACGGATCCGTCCAGACTTACAATGTAAGTCAATGGGGACGGATCCGTTTGAAGTTGACACAATGGTGCAATTTCAAACGGATCCGTCCCCCGTTGACTTTCAATGTAAAGTCTGGAGGGATCCGTCTGACTAACTTTTACACTTTCTTTCTGAACTATAATGCAAACGGATCCGTTCTGAACAGATCCCAACGTTTGCATTATAGGAGCGGATCCGTCTGTGCAGACACCAGACGGATCCGCTCCGAACGCAAGTGTGAAAGTAGCCTCAGTGTGACAACTGACAGCATTTGTAGACGGATCCAGGTGCCGATCCGTCTAGAAATGCATTACAATAACGGATCCGCCTACCTGCTTGTCATGCGGATGGACAGATCCCTCTGTCAGTCTTTTTCACAGTATTCCCGGTTTGTGCATGCGCAGACCGGAAGGATGGATCCGTCTATCTGCTTGCCATGTGGATGGACGGATCCCTCTGGCAGTCTTTTTCACAGTTTTCATGGTCTGCTCATGCGCAGACCGGAAGGACGGATCCGTCCTTCAGTTGTTTTGCAACGCCGGATCCGCGAGGCAGCTCCTTTAGTCAGAGCTGCGTGCCTGCTGGATCCGCCGATCAGTGTGACAACGGACAGCATTTGTAGACGGATCCAGGTGCGGACCCGTCTAGAAATGAATTGCAATAACGGATCCGTCCAGCGGCACGGGCAAATAGCGGCAGGGCGGATCCGACAGGGTGAACAGCCTGTCGGATACGTCCTGCCGCTAGTGTGAAAATATCATTAGCATTATCTGTATCTAAGCAATATCTATATTATTCAAATATATATTCAATATGGATATTGCTTAGATAAATATATATATTGGTGGCAGATAAGGATTTTATATAGCTGAATAATGATGATGATAATAATGATGGCCAAAATGTATTTATATTTCCCAGGGGGTGTTCAATGTGTACTAGTGGGGGAGGGGGGGGGACAGGGCTGTAATAACGATCCCCAGATGCAGAGGGGAACGTTTACAAACTGCCACCTCTAGCCCCAGTGAATGCAGGAGGGAATGACATACCCTGCTGCTGGAGAAGAGATCACCTCGGCTCTGGTATGTACTGAGCATGAGAGATCACATACCAGAGCCGAGGCAGTGAGGAGAGCTGGAGGGGGGGGAGGGCACCAGAGGCTCTGACGTTTCGTTTACACAGCCTGGACACTCCCTCAAGCAGGGAGACGGCTGTAAACGAAATGTCATCAGCAGAGCAGAGCCGAGGCAGTGAGAAGAGGTGGAGGGGAGGCTCTGACGTTTCGTTTACAGAGCCTGGACACTCCCTCAAGCAGGGAGAGCTGTAAACGAGACGTCATCAGCAGAGCAGAGCCGAGGCAGTGAGAAGAGCTGGAGGGGGGAGGGCACCAGAGGCTCTGACGTTTCGTTTACACAGCCTGGACACTCCCTCAAGCAGGGAAAAGGCTGTAAACAAAACGTCATCAGCAGAGCAGGCTTGCTGACTTCGGGGGTCACATGACCCAGATCTGAACTGGCCAAATAGTGATAGATAGGTGATGAAAGTGATTTTAAGAATCATTCACTGGTCTACAATAAAAGCAATTAGAATAGATTTATTTAAGTCGGATAACCCCTTTAACTTCCCTGATATACAGGGTTACAATATTAGATTGGTTTAATGGCACGTCTTACTATTTCCAACTTATGTATGGAAAGACAGTTAGCTGTGCCCTGGGATCTGCTGGCTCTATTAAATATAAAATTGCCAAAAATCCTGTATATGGCAAGGCGATCGCTAATCTTAAGGGATACTACTATCATAGTATGGAAAAATATTAGGAACTTATTTGGTCTCTCGTACCAGTTTTCCAAACAGCTCCCCATACATAATAACCCTAGCTTCATCCCGGGACAAAATGAAAAATCCTTCAGGTATTGGGCGACTAAGGGGGTGATAAAAATGGGGGATCTCTTTCATGAACGGGAGGCTAGGTGGGCTACTATATCGTAATTGGAGGATAGATGGATCCTGCAGGGCCCAAATCTACAGTCGTGGCCAAAAGTTTTGAGAATGACACAAATATTAGTTTTCACAAAGTTTGCTGCTAAACTGCTTTTAGATCTTTGTTTCAGTTGTTTCTGTGATGTAGTGAAATATAATTACACGCACTTCATATGTTTCCAAGGCTTTTATCGACAATTACATGACAACTTCTGGGCCAATTCCTGACTGATAGCAACCCGTTCTTTTATAATCACTTCTTGGAGTTTGTCAAAATTAGTGGGTTTTTGTTTGTCTACCCGCCTCTTGAGGATTGACCACAAGTTCTCAATGGGATTAAGATCTGGGGAGTTTCCAGGCCATGGACCCAAAATGTCAACGTTTTGGTCCCCGAGCCACTTAGTTATCACTTTTGCCTTATGGTACGGTGCTCCATCGTGCTGGAAAATGCATTGTTCTTCACCAAACTGTTGTTGGATTGTTAAAAGAAGTTGCTGTTGGAGGGTGTTTTGGTACCATTCTTTATTCATGGCTGTGTTTTTGGGCAAAATTGTGAGTGAGCCCACTCCCTTGGATGAGAAGCAACCCCACACATGAATGGTCTCAGGATGCTTTACTGTTGGCATGACACAGGACTGATGGTAGCGCTCACCTTTTCTTCTCCGGACAAGCCTTTTTCCTGATGCCCCAAACAATCGGAAAGAGGCTTCATCGGAGAATACGACTTTGCCCCAGTCCTCAGCAGTCCATTCACCATATTTTCTGCAGAAGATCAATCTGTCCCTGATGTTTTTTTTGGGGGAGAAAAGTGGCTTCTTTGCTGCCCTTCTTGACACCAGGCCATCTTCCAAAAGTCTTCGCTGTGCGTGCAGATGCGCTCACACCTGCCTGCTGCCATTCCTGAGCAAGCTCTGCACTGGTGGCCCTCCGATCCCGCAGCTGAAACCTCTTTAGGAGACGATCCTGGCGCTTGCTGGACTTTCTTGGACACCCTGAAGCCTTCTTAACAAGAATTGAACCTCTTTCCTTGAAGTTCTTGATGATCCTATAAATTATTGATTGAGGTGCAATCTTAGTAGCCACAATATCCTTGCCTGTGAAGCCATTTTTATGCAACACAATGATGCACGCGTTTCTTTGCAGGTCACCATGGTTAACAATGGAAGAACAATGATTTCAAGCATCACCCTCCTTTTAACAGGTCAAGTCTGCCATTTTAACCCAATCAGCCTGACATAATGATCTCCAGCCTTGTGCTCGTCAACATTCTCACCTGAGTTAACAAGACGATTACTGAAATGATCTCAGCAGGTCCTTTAATGACAGCAATGAAATGCAGTGAAAAGGTTTTTGGGGGATTAAGTTAATTTTCATGGCAAAGAAGGGATATGCAATTCATCTGATCACTCTTCATAACATTCTGGAGTATATGCAAATTGCTATTATAAAAACTTAAGCAGCAACTTTTCCAATTTCCAATATTTATGTAATTTCTATTATTTATGTAATTTCCAATATTTATGTAATTGCAACGGAAGAAATTTGATTCCTTTCTTGAGAACAAAAACAAAACCTCCATTCAGTGTTATAAAGTGTACTGAGAGATGTATGGGAGGATTCTATATCTGAAAGGTTATTCAAGAAGTGGGGCAATAAGCTGGGCATCGAGGATGTCCAATCAGTGGCTCGTGCTGGCATACTTGCCTTAAATAAGGCAGTGTTAAATGAAAGGATGAGGGAAACACATTTTAAGATTCTCCACCATGCACTGTACGGTTTTGACCTGCCGGTGACAGCGGCGAGACCAGACAGAATTACAGCCTGCCCCAAGTGTGCCACTCCAAAAACGGACATGCTCCACGGCCTATGGAGTTGCACGAAGTTGCGAGAGTTTTGGAAGCAGGTAACCCAAATCTTGAAACAGACCTGCAATCGCCGACGTTAGTTGTACTTCAGGCAGATAACAAAGGGGAACCCAGGGTTAGTGGGGTGGGGGACGAGACGGGACTTACCATGTTAGGACACAAAGTGGTACTAGGAGCTAAACGATGCCTGTTATCACTGTGGCTTGAGTCAGAGGTCCCGAGTGCCGAAATGCTACTCAGACAACTATGCCAAATCTTTCATTTAGAATGGCTAGACCAGGCATCTCAAACTGCGGCTCTCCAGCTGTTGCAAAACTACAACTCCCAGCATGCCCGGACAGCCTACAGGTATCAGCCTACAGCAGGGCATTGTGGGAGTTGAAGTTTTACAACAGCTGGAGGGCCGCAGTTTGAGATGCCTGGGCTAGACGCTCTAACCAGAAAATAAATCTTAGGAAAAAACTTTATCGGACATGGAGAAGGTTCATTCTGGATTATATACCAGATTTTGAGTATAATACACTGATGGAACCCGTTCAACTGACAGTATAGTATTTACAAGAAGATCTGAAGGGTCAGCTAGGTAGATTGAAAATAAGAGGATGATGGCTGTCTTTAAGATGAGGTCCGTGTCCAGTGAATCATGCCTATACTGAATAAGAAGAAGATCAGGGGGAATATAGGGGTTATCCAGAGAGGTAAAGGGTAGGGGGGGGGCTCTAGGGAGGGGGATAACCGAGTAAAAGAATTGTTGTGTTACAAGATCGTTATAATTACCTCTGTGATTAGATAAATTTAGTTTTGTAATGCATTTGAGATATGATCTACTACGAATGTAATGTATCATCTGCTTTATTTTAACACGATAATAATAAGGAATTGTTAAAAAAAAATGTGAAAACAAGCATTGTCAGTTTATGACATCAGGACAAGCAAAGAAAAATTAAGTATTTTTTTTATAAGAAAAGAGGCATTAGTCTGAATAAATCATTCAAAGAGATTCGTGAGTGCACATCTGATAAATACATTATGAGGCGTCTACACCACACAGTTGCAGATTCTGAGACGTGACTCTGCTTGCCCATACACTGTGCAAACTGGAGCAATAGGTGACTTATTGAAAAGCTTCAGTACACATAACACAGAGTTTAATATTCATCATGTCAGTTGGACATGATCAGGGCAGGTATTAAGCCTTTGGGTGTAAAGAAGAGTGGTTGTTTTATTTACACCAAGCAAATATCTATTACGTACAGGTATAGTATAAAGTTGTATTACTTTTACAGTACTTATACACTCATTAAAGGGCATCTGTCAGCAGATTTGTACTAATAAACCTGGCTGACCTATTGCATGTGCATTTGACAGTTGAAGGTACCTGTGTTGCTCTCATGTTCATATGTGCCCACATTGCTGAGAAAAAATAAGTTTTAATATATGCAAATGAGCCTCTATGAGCAAAGGAGGTGTTGTCATTACTCCTAGAGGCTCAGCTCTCTTTACAACTGTTACACCCTTTGATGGACAGGGTTAGGCAGTGCTCATGCTGAAGTCTCACGCTGTCCCATGCACTTCAGTGTCTGACAGGAAAGAGGCTCGCCGGCATCCCTCCTTTGTGCTGTTAGACTCTTTCCTGTATTTCGCCTGCGCCAGATACTGAAGCGCACGGCGCAGCGTGAGACTTTAGGAAAAGTCAAGAAAAGACGCGATCGTGTCTGGCCCTGTGAATCAAAGTGCAGAGTGGCCAGCAGTGGCAGAGAGCTGAGCCTCTAGAAGTAACAGCAATGCCCCCATTGATAGTAGAAACTCGTTTGCATATATTAAAACATCATTTTTCTCGCACATATGAACTGAACACATATGAACATGGGGCCAAGTGTACATGTAACAGGCCAGCCAGGTCAGAACACGATGACCACATGTAAAAGTGGTCACCAGAAGAAATTGAACAGCATTTAGTGTCTCTGTCAGCCAGCCAGCGAAAGTGGGGTGCACTTGACCTAGGTGAGCAGGGGGGAAAGGGGGTGCTGGGGCTCTAAGCTTTGGGGGGGTCTGCTGAGCTGATGTCCCCCTATGGCAGTAACACCCCCATCATCCACCAGCAACACCCCCAAGAATAGGTCCCAGTACAAATCCCTGAGGTCCCACTGGTAAAGACCAGAAAAAATATATACAATGACCTTTCCAGTTTTGCCATAACAAAAATTGCATGCTGATGCCACAAAGTTAAACCAAGGGACGGTATTATAAGGTTTATCCATATTATATGGTTTAACCATACCGTTAGCAACATATGAGAAGCACAAGAAACAAATTGTATGTTTTCATTCTGTCCTCTTTTTTTTCAATTGGGTTTCAGAAAGCAAAGTCTGAATTGCTAAGGAAATATTCCACCATGCCACATGGAGTGCATAAGTTAAATTGGCCAAGTCGATACCAGCAAAGGAGAACAAAAGAGCCAACACTTAAATCAATCAAAACCCTTGCTGGTTCCATGCTCAAGTATGTCAAAAGACCAGATGATTGCCATGGTTCATCAAAAAACACTGTGCCAATTGATCAAGCTGATTCTTCTGAGGCTTTTGCTAGAAAGCTTTCTGCAGAGGAGCAAGAAGTGGAAATGGCAGAAACTGAAGAAGAGCAAGGAGGGGGAATAGAAGAATTTCAAGCAGAAGAGCAAGGAATAGAAATAACAGAATCTGAAGTAGAAGAGAGTGCTGAAAGTGACTTTAGCCATAGTCCTGATACTATGAAGGCCAATAAGATAATGGGTTGCATCAAAAGGGGCATAGATGCCTGTGATGAGAACATAGTCCTACCACTTTACAAATCGCTAGTCAGACCACACATGGAGTACTGTGTACAGTTCTGGGCTCCAGTGAACAAAGCAGACATAGCAGAGCTGGAGAGGGTCCAGAGGAGGGCAACTAAAGTAATAACTGGAATGGGGCAACTACAGCAGTGTTTCCCAACCAGCGTGCCTCCAGCTGTTGCAAAACTACAACTCCCAGCATGCCTGCACAGCCAAAGGCTGCCTGGGCATGCTGGGAGTTGTAGTTTTGCAACAGCTGGAGGCACGCTGGTTGGGAAACACTGAACTACAGTACCCTGAAAGATTATCAAAATTAGGGTTATTCACTTTAGAAAAAAGACGACTGAGAGGAGATCTAATTACTATGTATAAATATATCAGGGGTCAGTACAGAGATCTATCCCATCATCTGTTTATCCCCAGGACTGTGACTGTGACGAGGGGACATCCTCTGCGCCTGGAGGAAAGAAGGTTTGTACACAAACATAGAAGAGGATTCTTTACGGTAAGAGCAGTGAGACTATGGAACTCTCTGCCTGAGGAGGTGGTGATGGTGAGTACAATAAAGGAATTCAAGAGGGGCCTGGATGTATTTCTGGAGTGTAATAATATTACAGGATATAGCTACTAGAGAGGGGTCGTTGATCCAGGGAGTTATTCTGATTGCCTGATTGGAGTCGGGAAGGAATTTTTATTCCCCTAAAGTGAGGAAAATTGGCTTCTACCTCACAGGGGTTTTTTTGCCTTCCTCTGGATCAACTTGCAGGATGACAGGCCGAACTGGATGGACAAATGTCTTTTTTCGGCCTTATGTACTATGTTACTATGAAAGACATGAGTGCAGTTAAGGAGAAAGATTAGCAAATTTTATCTGATGTGTCCTTCTGGGAGATACTGGTTCCAAATCATTTTAGGGTAGAAATTGTGAAAAGAGGAAGTGCTTCTTTCCAGAACCAAGATGGTCCTTTTAGTGTCACAAAAAGGCCCAATGCAAAAACTGCAGCAAAGGGAGAAGTGCATCAACTTTCAAAGGTGGTTTTACAAGGTCATGCCAAACAGAGAGAAAATTCTGAGGACATGGATGGTTTACTCACCTGTCAGCGGGAATTTATATTGCTTTTGTTGCCGACTCTTTGCCATCTGTACTACAGATACAACACCCAAATTTGTCACTGGGCTTCAGAAAACATTGGAAGCAGTACTGAGGCTGCATGAAACCATTGATGCCCAAACTATTTCTAGGATGGAGACGATGAAGAAAAAGTGGAGGGACATTTTGCACAGGTTGTTGGATATCATATTGTTTCTTGCCAAGCAGAATCTGGCATTTCGTGGCCACAAGGAAGATGAGTCTTCTTTGAATTAGGCCTCATGCACGCGACTGTTTGTTTTTTTTTCCGGTCCGCAAAAACAGGTTCCATAGTTCCGTGATCCGTGTCCGTTTTTCCTTTTGTGACTCTTCCTTGATTTTTGGAGGATCCACGGACATGAAGGAAAAAGTCGTTTTGGTGTCCGCCTGGCCGTGCGGAGCCAAACGGATCCGTCCTGACTTACAATGCAAGTCAATGGGGACGGATCCGTTTGACGTTGACACAATATGGTGCAATTGCAAACGGGTCCCTATTATACTATCGTATCGGAGTTTTCTAACTTGAAGCGTTCCCATCACCATGGGAACGCCTCTATGTTAGAATATACCATCGGATTTGAGTTACATCGTGAAAACTAATATCCGACAGTATATTTTAACACAGAGGCGTTCCCATGGTGATGGGGACGCTTCAAGGTAGAATATACTACGAACTGTGTACATGACTGCCCCCTGCTGCCTGGCAGCACCCGATCTCTTACAGGGGGCTGTGATCCGCTCAATTAACCCCTCAGGTGCAGACCCCCCTCCCTCCCCATTTTTAATTTCATTGGTGGCCAGTGCGGCCCCCCCAGCCCCCCCTCTACTGTATAAATGTCATTGGTGGCCAGTGTGTGGCCCCCCCCGGCCCCCCCTCCCTCCCTTTATTGTATTAATTTCATTGGTGGCCAGTGTGCACCCCCCCCCTTCCTCCCTTTATTGTATTAATTTCATTGGTGGCCAGTGTGCGGCCTCCCCTCTCCCCCCCATCATCACTGGGGCTCCGATCGGTAACCATGGCAACCAGGATGCTACTGCAGTCCTGGTTGCCATGGTTACTTAGCAATATTAGAAGCATCATACTTACCTGCTGCGCTGTCTGTGACCAGCCGGGAGCTCCTCCTACTGGTAAGTGACAGATCATTAAGCAATGCGCCGCACAGACCTGTCACTTACCAGTAGGAGGAGCTCCCGGCCGGTCACAAACAGCGCAGCAGGTAAGTATGATGCTTCTAATATTGCTAAGTAACCATGGCAACCAGGACTGCAGTAGCGTCCTGGTTGCCATGGTTACCGATCGGAGCCCTAGCGATTAAACTGGGACTCCGATCGGAACTCTCCGCTGCCACCAATGATTGGGGAGGGGGGGGAGAGGGGAGGCCGCACACTGGCCACCAATGAAATTAATACAATAAAGGGAGGGAGGGGGGGCCGGGGGGGCCACCAATGAAATTAATACAGTAGAGGGGGGGCGAGGGGGGCGCACACTGGCCACCAATTAAATTAATAGAATAAAGGGAGGGAGGGTGTCACGCCTGCAATTTTTCAACAGTGGATCTCAACTGCGGATTTATTAGGATCAATCAGATATGAATCTCAGGCGTCACTCACAACCTCAACGGTGAGTTTGAGATTCTACCATCACGTGATCAGGAGAAAACAACTCTGGTCGGCGCAGTACTATTGCTTCATAGACTGCGGGTAGGTGTTAGAATACTAGAATGCGGTAGCTGTCGCGGGGTTAACAGGGGCCACTCAGCAAGAGACCTACACAGTTATCTCAGCCTGTATGTAAGTAAGGAGAGGTGTTCTCTCACAGAGAGGGTACTTGCGATTGGCAGCGGCTATGCGATGGTGGAGACTCCCATGGAGACTGTAGTTTCAGGGCAGAGCGGATCCGTCTTCCTGATGGTAGTGAGGAAATGAGAAGGGTCCGGTTACTAAGCGGATCCGTCTTCCGGATGGCAGCGGGGTAACTGGAGCGGGTCCGGTTGCGGTGCGGATCCGTCTCCCAGATGTCAGCGGGGTAGCTGGAGCGGGTCCGGTTGCGGTGCGGATCCGTCTCCCAGATGACAGTGAAGGAGACGTGCAAGGTTCGGTTTCTTGATGTCCCATACACAGGTGGTGAGGCAGCAGGCGTACTGACTACAATCACAGCACGCCATGCCGCCTCACCAGCCCCTTTAAATAGAACCAGGAAGTGCAATAGGACCCTCTGATTGGTCCGGATGACTTCCGCGTTCCACCGTGGAACGCAGCCGCCGCGTCACAACCTGGAGCTCGCGCGTCTTCCGCGTTCCACGGTGGAACGCAAGGACCGCGGCAGACGAAGAAAAGGCCGTCGCGTCGGCGGCATTACAGAGGGGGGGCCGGGGGGGCACACACTGGCCACCAATGAAATTAATACAGTGGAGGGAGGGGGGCGCACACTGGCAACCAATGAAATGAATACAATAAAGGGAGGGGGGCCGCACTGGCCACCAATGAAATTAAAACGGGGGAGGGAGGGGGGTCTGCCCCTGCTGCCTGGCAGCCCCTGATCTCTTACAGGGGGCTATGATAACAAGGTCTTCTGTCTGTGACTTTACATTTCTATGCTACCTGCACTTCTGGTCTGATGTACTGAGGGAAGTTGATGATGCACAGCAGTACCTGCAGACTAAGGCCTCTTTCACATGGCCGAGACTTCCGCGCGGGTGCAATGCATGAGGTGAACGCATTGCACCCGCACTGAATCCAGACCCATTCATTTCTATGGGGCTGTGCAGATGAGCGGTGATTTTCACGCATCATTTGTGCGTTGCGTTAAAATCGCAACATGCTCCTCTTTGTGCGTTTTCCACGCAACGCAGACCCCATAGAAGTGAATGGGGCTGCGTGAAAATCGCAAACATCCGCAAGCAAGTGCGGATGCGGTGCGGTTTTCACGCACGGTTGCTAGGAGACGATCGGAATGGAGACCCGATCCTTATTATTTTCCCTTATAACATGGTTCTACCATTCTTAAAATACTAGAAAGTGATGGACTAGACATAATGATGTGCTGCTCTCAGGGTTAGGCCTCATGCACACGACAGTTGTTTTTTGCATCCGCAAAAAAATGAATGCAGCATCCGTTTTTTTGGAGGATCCATTCTTTCCACATATCCCTTGTAATAAATGCCTATCCTTGTCCGCAAATGTGAAAAAAAGTAGGATATGCACAATTTTTTTTTGCTTTAGGGAAACACGGACAACGGACGCGGAACACAAACGGATGAACTATCAGCTTTTTTTTGCTGACGCATTGAAATAAATGGGTCCCCATCCAAAAAAAAAGAAACTGAGGCTGAGTGCATGAGTCCTTATGATAATGCTGCTACTATGGCTGGAATCCATGGAGGTGTACAATTCATTCCGAAGGAAAAAAACAGGAAGGCTATTTTTAGTACAATAGGGCTGCAGGGGTTAAAAAAATAAAATAAAATTTAACTCACCTTAATCCACTTGTTCACGCAGCCCGGCTTCTCTTCTGTCTGCATCTTTGCTATGCACAGGAAAAGGACCTGTGGTGACGTCACTACACTCGTCACATGGTCCGTCACATGATCCATCACCATGGTAAGAAAAGATAATTTGATGGACCATGTGATGAGTGCAGTGACGTCATCAAATGTCCTTTTCCTCAAAGAAGAAGACAGAAGAGAAGCCGGGCTGCGCAAACAAGTGGATTAAGGTGAGTTAAATTTTTTATTTAAATTTTTTAACCCCTCCAGCAATATTGTACTATGCATTCTGTATTAAGAATGCTATTATTTTCCCTTATAACCATGTTATAAGGGAAAATAATACAATCTACACAACACCTAACCCAAACCTGAACTTCTATGAAGAAGTTCGGGTACCAAACATGCCGATTTTTCTCACGCGCGTGCAAAACGCACTACAATGTTTTGCACCCGTGTGGAAAAATCTTGCATTTTCCCGCAACGCACCCGCATCTTATCTGGGCCAAAAACATGACGCCGGTGTGAAAGAGGCTTAAGTCTCGATAAAGTGGTGATAAAGCTTGAGACTTTTTCTGTGTGAGGAGAACAGTCACCTAGTCGAAAATGCAATTCAGCAGGAACTTTTAAAAGCTGATGAATATAGAATTGCAGTAGAGAGAAGAGACAGGTTCAAGAACAGGATGGCAGGGGAACTGGCAAGAGATGCTGGAAGCACAAGTCTCCAAGAAGAAAATAAGAGGTCGATGCTTGAGTGCACTGATCGCTTTCATTTGGAACTCCAGACCAGAATAAGAGCCATCGTGGAAGTAGCAGGCATGTTTGAGGCTGTTCAAGCAAAGAGTCTAATATCTGCCACTGAAGGAGAATTAATGTCCATTCCAAAGCTGACCAATTTCTACAATGAGGTATCCGAGAGTGAGCTGTTACTGGAGATACTAGAAGACACCTAAAAGCAGAAAAGTTGGACCTAGAAGAAGTCTATTGGGCAGCTATACAAGTTTTGACCTTCGTAGCTGAATGGGATTTTATTGAATCTCTCCCAGACCTTCCACTATGTCTGAAATTATTTCTCACAAACTGCGTATCTGTGGCTTCGTGCAAGAGGAGCTTTTTTTAAAACTTAAACTTAAGTCTAGGCTTTCCGATCTTGCACTGTTGTCAGTTGAAAGCGAATTAGTGCAAACCATTGATTTTGATTAGGTAATTAACAGTTTTGCAGCTTTGAAGGCGAGGAAAGCAAAGTTCTGAATTGGTTGAGATGTTCTTTAAGTGCACTTGTATTTGTTCCTGTTCAATTTTCTGTTATTTACTTATTTATTTATTCCTGTTGAATTTTGTGTTATTTAATTAATTATAATTTTTTCCTGTTAAATTTAGTGTTGTAAAAATGTTGTTATTTGTTCAGTAAAGGTTGAATTTAAAATAAACATTATTTTTTTTAAAAGCATTAACTTTGATTTCTTTCAACATATTTTTTGTTATATGGCTAAAAACATATTGCTTCGGGGCTTTTCTTAGGCTTGCTTCACACTCACCCAGATAAGACTTTTTTTTGTTTTTATAAATCTTTATTATATTTTTTTTAACATACAAAAATAATTTTTACAATCATTTAGTTTAGTAACATTTAATAATTAATAAAATACCCCACCCTCCACTCTTCGTTGACTGCTTCTCTTAAAAAACAAACAAAAAAAAAAACAAGCCTCTCCCTCCTCTCTCCTCTATTCAACCTCTCTCCCTCACCTCCGTCCCCCGGCCCCAACTCATGATAGTACCCATCTTCTCAGAGAAAGTCACTATAACAACCATTTCTGCCATATTCTAGCAAATCTATATATTTTTTTATTGTTTACCAGATGAGATTCCTCGCAAGCAAGTGAAATTCTAATAAACTTCTCCCATTCCTTGATCGTGGGTACAGCACTACCTCCCCAGTGTCAAATGATACACTTCCTAGCTTGAAAAAGTAATTTGGAAGCTATTTCCCGATGTTGAGGGATGTCCATGTTATCCATCACCTCCAATATGCATATCTCAAATTGGCTAGGGACTTTAATCCGATGGTATTGCTCTATACTATCCTTAACCTTTCTCCAGAACTCTTGAATCTTTAGACATGTCCAAACTAGTATGTGAACATCGTCCACCCCTATCTCCCCACACTTTAAGAATCTGAAGACTTTAGATTTCTAGCACTTCATTAAAAACTTGGGGGAATAATAAAGGCGATATAGTATATTAAATTGGATAATTCTATGGGAAAAGTTCTTTGAGATCCTATTTTTTTCCTGTATAGCCAAATCGCAGAACTCTTCTCGCTGGGGGTTTATAGGATCTTGCCATTTATGCATTTTTTTGTAACAGACATTGATATATTTTAGAAACTAATTTCCCCCCTGTTATTAATCTAGAAATATCAACTAGCGGCTGCAGAAGGGTAACAATTTGTGTACCCCTCCCCAGCAACATTCTCAATGCTTGTTTTAGTTGTAGATGAAAGAACCACAGTTCTGTATTGCTCAATCCATACTCCTTTTTAAGATCTTTGTATAATATTATGTCCCCATGTCTCCATACCTGGCCCAGTTTGCAGACTCCATGCTTCCACCAAATCTCTTGTTCAATTGCCTTTAGTTCTATAAGATGGGTATTATTCCACAATATGGTGTCAGCATGGAGTCCAGCCTGGGTTTACAAAGCTCTTGCTTCCTTCTAAACCCTTTCCATCAGCTCAAATAGCGGTATCTTTCTACTTCCCTGTTGTGCCAAAACGCCCGCTTCTATAAGCTGGAAGATAGTACAGTTCTCTAGCCTTTCATTTATCCCTGCTATCATGGACTTATAGCTTTGAGTATTACTCCACGTTATCATGTTTTTTTATATGGCCAGAGATAAAATAAAGTTCCAAGTCTGGGACTGATAGTCCACCCTCCCTCTCATGGATACACAATATTTGTGCTTTTATCCTTGGCTTTTTCCCTCGCCATATCAAGTTCATTAAAAGACTAGCTATTATTTTAAATTCCACAGAATATAGTTCAGGGAAGGTAGTAGACACATTTCCACTAAGGAAATCCGACCTGCCATCGAGACATCTTCCAGACATCTATTTTCTTCCTAATTTCTTGTATTTTGGGAATCACATTCAGCTGGACATATTCCTCAGGATTTGGGGTTATTTGAATACCCAGATATTTAACGGGTTCGTTACTCTTCCTAATTTCCAGTGCTCCTGGTATAAAATTGTTCAGAGGATCAACCGGGACACAGGCCGATTTAGACCAGTTTATATTGAGCCCGGCATGTTTGCCATATTGATCAAATATCTGGAAGATTTTTGTAAGTGATCTATGTGAACCTACAAACAACATAATATCATCTGCATATAGAGCAATTTTTTCCTCGTGCTCATCAAACCTGAACCCCATGATTTTCTTCATCTTGCCTGATCATATCAGCCAATGGCTCCATAGCTATAGCAAAAAGCAGGGGGGAAAGGGGACATCCCTGTCTAACCCCCCTACCAATATCAATGTTATCAGAATGTTCCCCATTTAATATAACTTTTGCTGAGATTTCAGTATCTAACAGCCTTACCCATGATATAAAATGATCACCGAATCCCATTTGCTTCAATGTTATAATCAGAAAGGGCCATTCTATACTATCAAATGCCTTTGAGGCATGTATGGTAACAATGAATCGTTCGCCGCAGTTCATGGGTTCAAGCTGGGTGTTCATAAAGTATTGCATAATATTATCGGTTGTAGTTTTGCCTGACATAAATCCCGTCGGATCCTCATGAACAAGTCCTGAGACAACACTTCTGAGTCTGGCTGCCAAAATCCTAGCCATTATTTTGTTATCAGTGTTAATTAGTTAAATGGGACGATATGAGTCCGGAAGGGCTGGGTCTTTCCCCGGTATTAAAATCAGTGTAATTAGGGCTTCTCTCAGTGAGTCTGGCAGCTTCCCTGCCTTCCTCGAGTCCTCCCACATTGTCAGTAGTTTGGGAGTTAATATTTCTTTATATTGAGCATAAACTTCAAACGGGATGCCGTCTATTCCTGGGGCCTTATTGTTTGTGATCCTAGAGAGTATTTTATCCACTTTCAGAGCATTTAAGGGGGCCTCCAAAAATTCACATTGCTCTATTGTTAGCCTAGAGATAGTAATATCCTCCAAGAAATGTTGTATTTGTGTCAAGTTCTTATTAAGTGTTCTTGCATAGTAAGACCACTTAATGTTATCTCACATATATATTATTCTTATTCTTATTATAGCCAAATTTGCCACCCTAACTCCTCCCACACTTTTTACACTACATAGACAAAAATTTACCAAAACGTGCAGATTGTTCCCGATCGGATTGCTATTACTTTGTGGAACGTTTCGCCGAATGGTTCACGGAATATCGTGGTTCTTGTGGCGAAAGTTGTCCCATAGGAATGAATGGCAAAGCTAGAGTGGGAGCTGGCAAAAGCTGAAAAATCAGGAATGATTTCTAAACTGCCACCACTCCCTCATTTTCAGGCCACCTACACAAATCGTATGTCAAAACGTTCAGCTATCCCTGCTGCCACTAAAAATGTCCACGGCTAAGCAATCCACGTTTTTCCCATTGACTTTGACAGGGAAAATTTTCTAATTGCTCCCAGTCGCACAGATTTTAAACTAAAGTCACCAAACTTGGGTCACTTAGTCATGGGGTCCGACCCTTAGGTGCACCCACTCCGACCCTTAGGTGCACTCACCCTAGTCATTAGGTGCACCCACCCCGACTGTTAGGTGCAACCACCCCGACCCTTAGGTGCACCCACTCCGACCCTTAGGTGCAACCACCCCAACGATTAGGTGCACCCACCCCGACCCTTAGGTGCAACCACCCCGACCCTTAGGTGCACCCACTCCGACCCTTAGGTGCAACCACCCCAACAATTAGGTGCACCCACCCGACCCTTAGGTGCAACCACCCCGACTTTTAGGTGCAACCACCCCGACCCTTAGGTGCACCCACTCCGACCCTTAGGTGCACCCACCCGACCCTTAGGTGCACCTTCTCCGACCCTTAGGTGCAACCACCCCGACTTCTAGGTGCAACCACCCCGACTTCTAGGTGCAACCACCCCGACCCTTAGGTGCACCCAATCCGACCCTTAGGTGCACCCACTCCGACCCTTAGGTGCACCTTCTCCGACCCTTAGGTGCAACCACCCCAACGATTAGGTGCACCCATCCCGACCCTTAGGTGCAACCACCCCGACTTTTAGGTGCAACCACCCCGACTTTTAGGTGCAAACACCTCGACTTTTAGGTGCAACCACCCCGACCCTTAGGTGCACCCACTCCGACCCTTAGGTGCACCCACTCCGACCCTTAGGTGCAACCACCCCAACAATTAGGTGCACCCACCCGACCATTAGGTGCAACCACCCCGACTTTTAGGTGCAACCACCCCGACCCTTAGGTGCACCCACTCCGACCCTTAGGTGCACCCACTCCGACCCTTAGGTGCACCTTCTCCGACCCTTAGGTGCAACCACCCCGACTTCTAGGTGCAACCACCCCGACTTCTAGGTGCAACCACCCCGACTTCTAGGTGCAACCACCCCGACCCTTAGGTGCACCCAATCCGACCCTTAGGTGCACCCAATCCGACCCTTAGGTGCACCCACCCGACCCTTAGGTGCACCTTCTCCGACCCTTAGGTGCAACCACCCCAACGATTAGGTGCACCCATCCCGACCCTTAGGTGCAACCACCCCGACTTTTAGGTGCAACCACCCCGACTTTTAGGTGCAACCACCCCAACGATTAGGTGCACCCACCCCGACCCTTAGGTGCACCCACCCCGACCCTTAGGTGCAACCACCCCGACTTTTAGGTGCAACCACCCCGACTTTTAGGTGCAACCACCCCGACCCTTAGGTGCAACCACCCCAATGATTAGGTGCACCCACCCCGACCCTTAGGTGCAACCACCCCAACGATTAGGTGCACCCACCCCGACCCTTAGGTGCAACCACCCCGACTTTTAGGTGCAACCACCCCGACTTTTAGGTGCAACCACCCCGACCCTCAGGTGCAACCACCCCGACCCTTAGGTGCAACCACCCCAATGATTAGGTGCACCCACCCCGAGCCTTAGGTGTACCCACTCCGACCCTTAGGTGCAACCACCCCAACGATTAGGTGCACCCACCCCAACCCTTAGGTGCACCCACTCCGACCCTTAGGTGCAACCACCCCAACGATTAGGTGCACCCTCCCCGACCCTTAGGTGCAACCACCCCGACTTTTAGGTGCAACCACCCCGTCCCTTAGGTGCACCCACTCCGACCCTTAGGTGCAACCACCCCAACGATTAGGTGTACCCACCCCGACCCTTAGGTGCAACCACCCCGACTTTTAGGTGCAACCACCCCGACTTTTAGGTGCAACCACCCCGACCCTTAGGTTCAACCACCCCGACCCTTAGGTGCAACCACCCCAACGATTAGGTGCACCCACCCCGACTTTTAGGTGCAACCACCCTGACTTTTAGGTGCAACCACCCCGACTTTTAGGTGAAACCACCCCGACCCTTAGGTGCACCCACTCCGACCCTTAGGTGCAACCACCCCAACTTTTAGGTGCACCCACCCCGACCCTTAGGTGCACCCACTCCGACCCTTAGGTGCAACCACCTCGACTTTTAGGTGCAACCTTTCCACAGTTACTCCAGCCAATCCAACCACACAACAGTTACTCAAGCCACTCCATCCAGTTACTCTGCCCACTCCAGTTGTAAGCTACTGTTGGAGGCAAGAACACTTCACACAATTTCCCCAGAAATTGTAGCTTTTCTAGATTATTCTTATTCTTATTATAGCCAAATTTGCCACCCTAACTCCTCACACAGTTTTTACACTACATAGACAAAAATTTACCAAAACGTGCAGATTGTTCCCGATCGGATTGCTATTACTTTGTGGAACGTTTCGCCGAATGGTTCACGGAATATCGTGGTTCTTGTGGCGAAAGTTGTCCCATAGGAATGAATGGCAAAGCTAGAGTGGGAGCTGGCAAAAGCTGAAAAATCAGGACATGATTTCTAAACTGCCACCACTCCCTCATTTTCAGGCCCAATTTCGAAACTGCGACTTTGCCTTCATTGTTAATATTGCAGAGACATACTATGCATCAAAATGTAGGTCTGGGTCTTGTGATTCTCACAATATAAAGCTCTTCGCTGTAGGATTTACAGTTATTAAAATACGACCGTTTGAAGAATGAAAAGTAATCAGGAGAGGCAAAATACTCTGACCTTTGCCAGGCTGGAGCAGCAAAGAAAGAGGAAGTGATGTCATAGACAGGGCCTTTTGTACACCTACTGACTTTTCTGATTGGTTGTTGTGTTTCTGTGCTGCTGGAGATTTTCAGTAAAGAGAGTTATGCAAATGTGAAGCCTGTCATGTGGTAAAATTAGAGCTGTGTGAATATCATCATGCCATCTGCAAAGATGCGCTGGACTAAACTGCACCTTTCAGACCCACGTTTTTAGGATCCGGAGCCCCACAGCAGCATAGTGGAAATGGAGGTTTGTGAAAGTGAATGTGCCAAGGAGGTACATAGTGAACCTGTGGTGTCATTCCCATGTTCAACTAAGTGTCAAGTTCAAGAGCACACTGACAGTATGATGGGCACTTCTGAAAACCATGGCATGCAAGAACCATGCATACCAAGTGAGATATCTGTGCAGGCATCATTTCATCAGGGTCATCATGACTATGGAAGTTTAAGGAACAAACAGTGTACATGCATGGCTCTGACATTTTTGGCATACCACAGTGAGCTTGATAATGTGAGGAAGGATGATCTTGATCAAATACTGAAGAAGGGCAACAGCTTGTATGGCACAACAATACAACAGTTAAAACGAAGAAATGTCTATCAGCACCAACTCTTGAGAATGGAAGAAGTGCCCCTCAGAGTCAACACTGAAAAATATGAATATAACGTTGTTAAATCTCCAGTGTTATCGGGATGTGTGAGAGCCACGGTAGACAGTGACAACCAAGGTTGGTTTGTTGACCTCTCCACAAGACTACAATGCCTCAATGCAGATGTTACACATGCACTTTTTATAGTAGTGCCATATTGCATTGCATTGTTCAGAGACAAGTCTGGGAGATATGGACTGTTTGATTCTCATAGTCGAAATAAGGATGGACTTCCTGCCACTGGAAAAGGAAAAGCTGTTATGATCACTTTTACACATTTGAGTGATATGGGGGCAAGGATTTATAATTTGTATGAATTGCTCCTTACAGACAACAGAGGCCCTATTGATGGACTGCAGTATGACTTCATGCCAGTCTCATTTCATCGTGCAAGACGTCTGTCAGGTGGTTTGCTGTCCCCACCAGTGCAATCTGACAAACCACATAATGGAAAGCATGTGGAGAACAAAGTGACACAGATGACCAAAGATGCAACACACACTGGATTCCCAGCCAGCAAGCATTCTCCAAGGTCACTTGATGCAAAATCCTCACAGGGCATATGGAAGGACAGTAAGGCATTTTCCAAATTAAATGCACAGCAACAACAAAAACTGAAGACAAGACACAGAAATGAAAGAAGGCGTGGTTTCAAGGCTACAAAGATGTCTGTCACCAATACTAAGAGGACATACATCACCAGCCGATACAGAGCAGATGCTGATTTTAAGTTGAAGCAGAAGCAATATATCATTCGCAAATATGCGACAGATGCCAATTTCAACTTGAAGCAGAAGCAATACACAACTAGCAAATATGCGACAGATTCCAATTTTAACTTGAAGAAGAAGCAATACATCACCAGAAAATATGCAACAGATGCAGGTTTCAAGTTAAAGCAGAAGCAATACACAACCAGCAAATATGCGACAAATGCCATTTTTAACTTGAAGAAGAAGCAATACATCACCAGAAAATATGCAACAGATGCAGGTTTCAAGTTAAAGCAGAAGCAATACACAACCAGCAAATATGCGACAAATGCCATTTTTAACTTGAAGAAGAAGCAATACATCACCAGAAAATATCATAATGATCCTGCTTTCAGAAAACGTCACTTGCAACATTGCATGAGTTACATGAAAATGAAGCGTCACACTCAAGCAGACTTTCGCATAACCCATAAGATGCAATGTGCCTTCAAAATAAGAATGAAATATAGACGATGGACTCATGTCATGCAGGAATGCAGTCAACCAGTGGACAAAAGCCTAATGCAGACAGCTATATCCACTTTCCATGAATGCATTAAAGCTGGGCCAACTTTTGTGTGCACGATGTGTCATCACACCCTTTTCCCTAACCAAGTGAAACATTGCATGTACAGCAATTAACAAGACGAATCTACACATTGTTGCTGCCTGTTTGACTGGGAAATATGTCCATGTGTGCAACAATCACTGTCAAGGCCCTGAACAATGCACCGTACCAGATGAAAGGACCAAAGAATGGATTTGTCACTACTGTAATTCACTTTTAAAAGCAGGACACAAATCATCCATCGCTGTGGCTAACAACATGGAGCTGGCGCCCATTCCCCCAGAGCTTTGCGATTTGAATGTGCTGGAAAGACAACTTTTGGCCAAAATACTGCCATTTGCCAAGATCATCACACTTCCCAAAGGTCGACAGGCAGCTATACACGGCGCTGTAGTGTGTGTGCCATCTGAGGTGGAAACCACGGTCAATACTCTACTAAGATCGCACAGCACATCCCAGTTACACAGAGTGAAGCTGAAAAGATGTCTGACTTCCAAAGGCCACCAGCTGTTTCACAATGTCAACATTAGAAATGTAGTAGCAGGTCTGTCAAAACTCATTGACACACACCCCGACTACAGTGACATTTCAATCAGAGTGGATAAGACAATCGCTGCTGATAATGCGGATAATGATGATGATGGGATGGAACTCGACAGTTGTGATGAAACTGAAATGATGGAGATACTTGAACGCATTGAAAATTGTGATCCATCAGAGGTAGAGTCTGCATGTTTACTGGGTGCGTCTGAGCAACAGGAAGGCCATGACCAACAACCTCCCAATGCTGAGGATGAGAAGGATTTACTAAGACCTGGAATTGGCCTAGACAGTTGTTTTCAGCTGTAATATAAAAAGAATGGGCACTCATATACCTGGACCACACAGTTGGTAAAGCGACACTAGTTTATTAATAGCAATAATCACCATTCATAAAGGTTAATAGCAGTACATAGAATTATATGCCCTATCTAAAATTAAACTCTTACAGTAGTAAAATTGATATAAAAATATTAAAAATAAAAATTAATAAAAGTTAATAAAAGGATTGACAATACAATAAAGTCTTCAATCCGCTGATATAGCTGATAAGATAAGAAGGTCAGGAGGCCTAATAAACCGGCCAGATAAAAGAACAAGTGTGGAACCTAGGTCTGTTCCAACTGCCTGTATATAATCGATCAGCTGCAGCAGTGGTGAATACCGAATTCCGAGTCAGTTCCCAAAGAAAATAAATATATATGTGAATTGTGGGGCTAAAGATAAAGAAGTAAAATGTGAATATAGAATACCCTTCTCAGGGTGTATACAAAAGTGCAACAATATGCATCTGAATGCAGACACCAAATGCTGGCAAAAATAACAATCAATAATACTAAAAGTTCAGTGAAATTAAGTGCAAATTAATAAAAATATATGTATAAAGTGATTGGAGACTGATTGTCTCCAATCACTTTACTGCTATTAACCCCTTAGGGACACAGCCTTTTGACACCTTAGGACCAGGCCATTTTTTGCAAATCTGACCAGTGTCACTTTAAGTGCTGATAACTTTAAAACGCTTTGACTTATCCAGGCCGTTCTGAGATTGTTTTTTCGTCACATATTGTACTTGATGACACTGGTAAAATGAAGTCAAAAAATTATTTTTTTTTTGCACAAAATAATACATAATTTACCCAAAAATTTCAAAAATTTGCAAATTTCAAAGTTTCAGTTTCTCTACTTCTGTAATACATAGTAATACCCCCAAAAATTGTGATGATTTTACATTCCCCATATGTCTACTTCATGTTTGTAGCATTTTGGGAATGATATTTTATTTTTTGGGGATGTTACAAGGCTTAGAAGTTTAGAAGCAAATTTTGAAAATTTTCAGAAATCTTCAAAATCCCACTTTTTATGGACCAGTTCAGGTTTGAAGTCATATTGTGAGGCTTAGATAATAGAAACCTCCCAAAAATGACCCCATCTAAGAAACTACACCCCTCAAGGTATTCAAAACTGATTTTACATACGTTGTTAACCCTTTAGGTGTTGCACAAGAGTTATTGGCAAATGGGGATGAAATTTGAGACTTTCATTTTTTTGTCTATTTTTCCATTTTCACCCATTTTTTCCACTAACAAAGCAAGGGTTAACAGCCAAACAAGACTGTATCTTTATTGCCCTGACTCTGCCGTTTACAGAAACACCCAATATGTGGCCGTAAACTACTGTACGGCCACACAGCGGGGCGTAGAGTGAAAGGTGCGCCGTTAGGTTTTTGAAAGGCTGATTTTTATGGACTGGTTTATTTACACAATGTCCCATTTGAAGCCCCCTGATGCACCCCTAGAGTAGAAACTCCCTAAAAGTGACCCCATCTAAGAAACTACACCCCTCAAGGTATTCAAAACTGATTTTACATACGTCGTTAACCCTTTAGGTGTTGCACAAGAGTTATTGGCAAATGGGGATGAAATTTGAAAATGTCATTTTTTTGCCTTATTACTCCATTTTCACCCATTTTTTCCACTAACAAAGCAAGGGTTAACAGCCAAACAAGACTGTATCTTTATTGCCCTGACTCTGCCGTTTACAGAAACACCCCATATGTGGCCATAAACTAATGTACGGCCACACAGCGGGGCGTAGAGTGAAAGGTGCGCCGTTTGGTTTTTGGAAGCCAGATTTTGCTGGACTGGTTTTTTGACACCATGTCCCATTTGAAGCCCCCCTGATGCACCCCTAGAGTAGAAACTCCATAAAAGTGACCCCATCTAAGAAACTACACCCCTCAAGGTATTCAAAACTGATTTTACATACATTTTTAACCCTTTAGGTGTTGCACAAGATTTAATGGAAAATAGAGATACAATTTCCAAATTTCACTTTTTTGGCAGATTTTCCATTTTAATATTTTTTTTTCCAGTTACAAAGAAAGGGTTAACAGCCAAACAAAACTCATTATTCATGGCCCTAATTCTGTAGTTTACAGAAACACCTCATATGTGGTCGTAAACTGCTGTACGGGCACACGGCAGGGCGCAGAAGGAAAGGAATGCCATACGGTTTTTTGGAGGCAGATTTTGCTGGACTGGTTTTTTGACACCATGTCCCATTTGAAGCCCCCCTGATGCACCCCTAGAGTAGAAACTCTAAAAAAGTGACCCCGTTTTAGAAACTACGGGATAGGGTGGCAGTTTTGTTGGTACTAGTTTAGGGTACATATGATTTTTGGTTGCTCTATATTACACTTTTTGTGCGGCAAGGTAACAAGAAATACCTTTTTGGCACAGATTTTTTTTTTTGTTATTTACAACATTCATCTGACAGGGTAGATCATGTGGTAGTTTTATAGAGCAGGTTGTCACGGACGCGGCGATACATAATATGTATACAATTTTTTTTTATTTATGTAAGTTTTACACAATGATTTCATTTTTAAAACAAAAAAGTTTTAGTGTCTGCATAGTCTAAGAGCCATAGTTGTTTCAGTTTTTGGGCGATTATCTTGAGTAGGGTCTCATTTTTTGCAGGATGAGATGACGGTTTGATTGGCACTATTTTGGGGTGCATATGATTTTTTGATCGCTTGCTATTGCACTTTTTGTGATGTAAGATGACAAAAAATTGCTTTTTTTACACCGTTTTTATTTTTATTTTTTTACGGTGGTCACCTGAGGGGTTAGGTCATGTGATATTTTTATAGAGCCGGTCCATACGGACGCGGCACAACCTAATATGTATACTTTTTTTTAATTTATGTAAGTTTTACACAATGATTTCATTTTTGAAACAATAAAAATTATGTTTTAGTGTTTACATAGTCTAAGAGCCATAGTTTTTTCAGTTTTTGGGTGATTATCTTAAGTAGGGTCTCATTTTTTGCGGGATGAGATGACGGTTTGATTGTTACAATTTTGGCGTACATGCGACTTTTTTGATCACTTTTATTACCTTTTTTTGGGAAGTAAGGTGGGCAAAATTTCTATTTCATCATAGTTTTAAATTTTTTATTTTTATGGCGTTCACCGTTCGGGTAAAGTAACATGACCGTTTTATAGATCAGGTCGTTACGGACGCGGCGATACCAAACATGTGTAGGGAATTTAATTTTTTTCATTTTTAATCAGTGATAAATGTGTTTTTTGATTTTTACTTTTTTTTCACTTTTTTTTACTTTTTTTTTTTACCCAGACCCACTTGGTTCTTGAAGATCCAGTGGGTCTGATGTCTGTATAATACAGTACTGTACTCTATATAGGGTACTGCACTGTATTTTACTTACACTGAACAGATCTATGCTTTCAGCACAGATCTGTTCAGCACCATGGACAGCAGGACGCCTGAGCAGGCGTCCTGTTGCCATGGGAACCTTCCCCGTCTGCCACAACTTCGCAGACGGGGAAGGGTGAGGACTGGGGTGTCGGGGGGCTGTCTGGGGGCTCTCTCCCTCTCCCATCAGGGGGCTGCAAAGGCACAGCAGCCCCCCGATCGGAGAGGGAGGGAGCTCCCTGCGCTGTTAACCTTTTCCATACAGCGGTCCGTACGGACCGCTGTATGGAAAGGGTTAAACGGCTGACATCGCATCAACGATGTCAGCCGTTTATAACAGGGTGCCAGCAATGTGCTGGCACCCTGGTATACCCACTGTACACCAACGATTACGCAATGGGAGGCGGGCGGGGGATCGCAATCCCACCTGCCGCACCGCCCGCCTCCCGCACCGCCCGCAACCCTCCCCCTGCACCACCCGCCCACATAATATCATTCAGGGGTGCAGGGGGAGGAATAACATATATATTCTGGGCATTGTAAAGTTTCTGTTCCCCGCGGTCAGGGACCGCGTGGATCAGAAACGGCAAAAAGCGCATCAAACCGCAGGTCTGAATTGACCTGCGGTTTGTTGCGATCGCCGACATGGGGGGGTCACGGGACCCCCCCGCGCATTTAGCATTTAGCCTAGGTGCCTGCTCAATGATTTGTGCAGGCACCTTGTTCCGATCACTGCCAGCCGGGCGGCAGTGATCGGAACAACACATGACGTACCGGTACGTCATGTGTCCTTAAGTACCAGGGCATCATGACGTACCGGTACGTCATGTGTCCTGAAGAGGTTAACCTTTATGAATGGTGATTATTGCTATTAATAAACTAGTGTCGCTTTACCAACTGTGTGGTCCAGGTATATGAGTGCCCATTCTTTTTATATTACAATTGTTTTTCTGGTGGTCGGGGTACGACATCTGATTGGTGCACCTTGCCATCTTGAATCAGGGGTGAGCCGTCCTTTCCCTTATCTTTTCAGTTGTCTGCAGCCATCTGACCTTGGAGAGGAAGCACTGACACACGGTGATGGAATATTCAGCATTGCACCTGCACAAGGAAACACCCCTGTCAGCTTCTTTAAAGTTCCTAGGCTTGAGGCAATGGCTTTCCCTGTTCAGTTTCCTACTGGACAGAATACATTGGACCAGGCAAGACAAGTCAAACTGTCCCCGAGCATGTATTTCAATGCAAGGCTTTTTTGTGTTAATACTCGTTTTGCTAGAGACACAAGCTATCTCTTCTTTGCGCAATTTGTCACAGAAACACACATGGCCAAAAGCAACATGTCCATCCAGTTAAGGAAATACCAGGGATGGACAGAAAATATCCAACAAGCTGCTACAAGACAAGCGTGAGGTTGAGAGGTTGGTGCGAAACTGAGATGCCACAAGGTTCATGCCACCACTGAGAGGGAGTCCAGCTTATTGGGATAGAAATCTGAAGAATTTGCTAGCCATGGTCAGACAATTGGGTAATCCAACATTTTTTCTTACCTTCTCTGCTGCAGAATTCAGATGGCCAGAGGTAATCACGGCAATAAAGGCGCAACAAGGTCAAAAGGTGGATTTTGCAGCGCTAGACTGGGCTGATAAGTGTGACATCCTTTGAGGCAACCCAGTGACCACCATGCGCATGTTTGACAAACGGGTTGATGCTCTGATGCGAGAGCTGCTGTTGGGTCCTGCACAGCCAATCGGTGAAGTTATCAATTACTTTTACCGGGTTGAATTTCAGGCGAGAGGGAGCATATACATTGTCTCTGTTGGGTAGCAGGAGCTCCTATATTTGGACAAGACAGTGATGACCAGGTGTGTGCCTTTATAGATCATAACATCTCATGCCAGCTGCCTGATGAAGCCAAACAGGCCCTACTTCACAGATTTGTAACAGAACTTCAAATGCACAGCAGATCTCATTCAAAATCGTGCAAGAAAGGTAACAGAGTATGCAGATTTGGATTTCCAAAGCCACCTATTACAAAAACGAGGATAACTTACCCGATTCCAGAAGAACAAGGAGATTGTGCAATGAAACCACAAGCAGCCAAAAACAAACTGAAACCAGTCTGGGATTTGCTTAATAACCCGAAAGTGCAGCTTGAAGACATGTCACAGCTACTGGCACAGTGTGATATGACTTTGAATCAATACAACTCGTACATTGAGGCATTGACCTCCTCAAGCGTGATTGTAATGAAGCGAGATGTCAAGGACTGCTGGGTGAACAACTACAATCCACATTTGCTGACGGCCTGGAATGCCAACATGGACATCCAGTACATTCTTGATGAGTATGGTTGCATCATGTACATGTTGTCCTACATATCCAAGCCAGAACGCGAGCTGAGTGACCATCTCAAAACAATAGTCAAAGAAATGAGCCCAGAAACAGAGACAGAATGAGAAGAAATGAAAGAAGTTCTTCAGGCTTATTCAAAACACAGAGAGGTCAGCGCCCAGGAGTCTGTGGCCCGTACGTGCAGCCTGAAAATGAAGTCTTGCTCACGTGATGATGTTTTTCTGCCAGCTGGTGACAACGCACTGAAAATGAGTCTCCCGCTCAGTGCATTGCAGAACAAACCAGCCGATTCTCTTAGGCTACTTTCACACTAGCGTTCGGCTAGCGTTCGATCGGATCCGTTCTGAACGGATCCGATCATAATAATGCAGACGGAGGCTCCGTTCAGTACGGATCCGTCTGCATTATTTTAGCAAAAAAAAGCTAAGTGTGAAAATAGCCTAGTACGGATCCGTCCAGACTTTCAATGTAAAGTCAATGGGGGACGGATCCGCTTGAAGATTGAGCCACATTGTGGCATCTTCAAACGGATCCGTCCCCATTGACTTACATTGAAAGTCTGGACGGATCCGCACGGATCCGCACACCTCCGAACGGCCAGGCGGACACCCGAACGCTGCAAGCAGCGTTCAGCTGTCCGCCTGTCCGTGCGGAGGCGAGCGGAGCGGAGGCTGAACGCCACCAGACTGATGCAGTCTGAGCGGATCCGCCTCCATTCAGACTGCATCAGGGCTGGACGGCTGCGTTCGGGTCCGCTCGTGAGCTCCTTCAAACGGAGCTCACGAACGGAAACCCGAACGCTAGTGTGAAAGTAGCCTTAATGTGTGGATGACGAGTTTTGTCGACAAATACAGAGCCAGACCCGAAACACCAGAGTTTGAGTCCATGTGTCTGGCAGACTTTAGATCCCATTACAGGGTTGTCTATGGCAAGCAGAAGGAAGATGGCAAGCAAAAGGAAGACGGCAAGCGTGTCAGCCATTTGAATGAAATGGGAACGATTCAAAAACGCACAAGAGGGAAGCCTGCAATCATCAGGTACGCACGCTTCTCAGAGAAGAAGGACCCCGAGAACTACTACGGCAGACTGCTTAAACTCTACCTCCCCCACCGTTCAGAGTCATCACTGAAAACTGTAAGGTTCCCAACACACCAGGATTTTTACAAAGGCGCCTGTGAGAGCTTACCAGGAGAAGAAGCAATCCGAGCAGTGTCTGCAATTGTTACCAGCAACCAAAAGAAGTTCGAACAACACAACAAAATTGTGGAACAAGTCTTGGATGACTTTGTAAAAAGCGGCCCTGTTGAAGATGCTTGGAACACCTTTGCCCCAGAAGTTGAGTTAGATAGGTTGGAATGTATAGAGGAACGCAAAGAATGGGAGCCACTTCATGAGAATGAACAAGATGATGTTCCGGAGTATACATTGTCACAAACAAACAGGTGGAATTGTGCTTACTGTGAAGGCCCCACAAATGTGCCCTGATTTCCTTCATAAAATGTACAGAAAACTTAACCGGACACAAGCTCAGACATTTTACTCAGTTTGTGACTGGTGCACTAACCGTGTGCGTGGCCTAAATCCTGACCCATTCTATTACTTTGTCACTGGTGGCGCAGGGACAGGCAAATCACACCTGATAAAGCGCATCTATGCTGAGGCGACAAAAATACTCTGTAAACTTACCAGACTACGTGAGGAAGCAGACATATCCATGCCCAGCGTTTTACTAACTGCATTTACAGGAACAGCAGCTTTCAACATTTCAGGCAACACTTTGCATTCTCTGCTGAAGTTGCCAAGAAGCTTGAAGCCACCCTACTAAGGACTTGGAAATCTCATAGATGAAGTGAAGGCACAGCTGTCAAATGCGGAGATCATTGTTATTGACGAGGTGTCAATGATTTCAAAGCCCCTGTTTGCCTACATCAACTGGAGATTACAGCAAATCAAAGGCAGTAAGAAACCTTTTGGTGGTATGTCAGTACTAGCAGTAGGAGACTTTTACCAGGTCCCCCCACTGGGAAAAAGTAAGCCACTCTGCGTGTTTGAGGAAAATACCAATGACGTCTGGAAAGACTACTTTCAGATGATCACGCTGACAGAGATCATGCGACAGAAGAATGACATTTCATTTGCTGAGCTTTTGAATAGAATCAGAGTCAAGCAAAAGACTGGCACCTTAAGCAATGATGACAAAGCTCTGCTTGCTCAGGCTTTCACAGATCCCACCCACTGCCCTAATGACGTGCTGCACATCTTTGCCACCAACAAAGAGGTTCACAAATATAATGCCGCAACTGTGTCTGTTCTCCATTCAAACGTCACCAACATAGATGCCGACGATTACAGAAAATACCCTAAAACAGGAGTGATGCAGAGGCAACACCAAACTTTCAAAGGACACAAAGACAATCTGATTGACACACTGCAAGCAGCTGAAGGTGCCCGTATCATGATCACAAGAAACATTGATGTTGAAGATGGGCTTGTTAATGGGACATTTGGCAAAATTGCAAGAATAATCATCCAGACTGAGAATGGTGCTACTACGGTAAACAAGCTTGGGCTTGTACTGGACAATCCAAATGCAGGACAGAGATACCATAACAAGTCATCTTGTGATGCTGACAACTTAGAAAGGGTAGAGGAAAACCTGAGACAGAAAGGAGTTGTTCGCAGGCAGTTCCCCCTGAAGTTGGCTTTTGCATGTTCGATTCATAAGTGTCAGGGGATGTCGATACAGTCGGCAGTGGTCTCATTGAAATGGGTCTTCCAACCGGGAATGGCCTATGTAGCTCTGAGTAGAACGACTACACTGCAAGGACTGCATATAACAGACTTTGATGAGAAGAAGATCTTTGCTGATCCTGAAACCACAGCCTCCATGGACTCAATGAAGAATGCATCACTGGAAAGTGTTATGCCCCTCTTAAAGTTTTTACAGACAACAGACAAACAGCAAACATTAACAATTATCCATCACAACACGGAAGGATTACCAGCTCACATTGAAGATATCAAATCTCACCACGAGTTGACACTTGGAGATGTTTTATGTTTCACTGAAACTCATCTCTCAGGCTCTTCTGTTGCTGAAAGTCTCCAGCTGGAGGACTACAACCTGTTCAAACGCAACAGACACCTCTCATACATGAACCATCCTGACATTGCAAGTAAAGGTGGCGGAGGTGTCGCCTTGTATGTCAAAAACCATTTCAAGGCCTTTGAAAAGCAGTATCATCACAATGTGACTGACTTGGAGTTCTTGGTTGTCAAACTGGAGTCCCCTGTACAAGCTTTGATCGCCGTTGTTTACAGGCCACCTGATTACAGTATTGGCCAATTCCTTACTAACATGCTGGGCCTCTTGGAATCTTTGGAAAGAATGGATTGCCAACCTATAATACTCTGTGGAGATTTCAATGAAGATGTTTTGTGCAGCGCAAAGAAGCCAATATCTGATCTTCTTGACTCAAGAGGATATACCCAACTGGTCTGGGCAGCCACCACAGAAAAAAACACACTGTTGGATCACATTTACATCTCCAGGGTGCAACACTGTCTCCAGTCAGGAGTACTGCACAGTTATTCAGTTATTACAGCTATCATGATCCCGTGTATTGTGTTTTGAGCAGTGGTTGTGAACACGCTTAAAGCCTGCATAAACAGGGCATGAGCGTTGCCAGGAAACAGTGGTTGTAAACACTGATTATCATCAAACAGATAGCACACTTTCACCTCCATTCTACGTCAAGATGCTGAGACACCCCCCCCCCCCCCCCCCCCCAAATGCATGTGGTCATACCTTCATCTGTTAGGCTTGTTAATGCTGCTAATGTTTTTATAAATGTATGTTTTAACGTAACTGTGAAGCACTTTGGGCAACATCGTTGAAATTAAATGTGCTATATAAATAAATAAAAGTTGAAATGCATTTTTCACTCTATTAAGCTTGCCATGTGCACTTTTTAAATTCGATCAATCAATTGGTCAGTGTAATGTTTACTATCTTTACTCAGTCCAAACACTCCACACAGTTACTCTGCCCACTCCATAAAGTTACTCTGCCCAGTCCAACCTTTCCACAGTTACTCCAGCCAATCCAACCACACAACACTTACTCAAGCCACTCCACCCAGTTACTCCGCCCACTCCAGTTGTAAGCTACTGGTGGAGGCAAGAACACTTCACACAATTTCCCCAGAAATTGTAGCTTTTCTAGTTTATATTACTACTATACATATCTTGAAAATATTCTTTAAGCAGTTCTATTTTAGCCCCTTGTTCAGTAATTTTATGACCCGATTTATCTGTTAAGCAATGAAGATAATATTTTTTTTTTTTATCTGGGTCCCCACCAAGGCTACTAACTTTTTGCTCGGTATATGTGCTGTAAGAGAGTGTCTGGAGTGGTAGTGGATGGAAGTTACGTGCCACCGGGGGTCGTGGTCCCAGTGGAGTAAGAGCCGGGTCTTTTGTGTTTTGTCAGCAGTGAGTGCTGTCACACAGCGGTCCGGGCCGGCTCTTACTGGGAACAGGCAAAGAGCAGGGTGGGTGTCTGTTCCCCACGGACCACCACGGGTGGACGGGTTTCGGTTGTTGGTGTTAGTCTACACTGATCCTGGCAGGTTGGTTATCTCTGGCCTTAGTTGGGTAGAGAAGGAGTTAATCCTTCACTATGGTCGGTGGGTGTGGTCTGCCTGCTACACCCAGGGCTTTGAATATAGGTTTGATGCTCACTGACTGTGGGGCTGATGAAGTGTGGTCTCCTGTCTCACTGCAGGAAGCTGTACGGGAGGCTGATCGCACGGTCAGGCTGAGCTCTGTAGTCCGCTCGTCTAACAAAGACTGCCCAATTGCTGCAGGCTCAGCGAAGGACCAAAAGAAGGGACCCTGTAGCCTGAGCCAATCACTTGTCCAGGCCAACACGTGGCCTGTCTAACTTGCACGAACTAGGACAAACCAGCCCCACAACAAGGTGTAGTACTGATCACGGATGTGAGAGACTGTGTGAACAGGCACCAAGTTTGGGGCTCCGCTGTGGGAGGTGGGGTTTATGGACATTGCTGTTGTGTGAATTGCACAGTTTTGATGTGATGCACTGGAGTGAATAAAAGAGCACGGTTTGGACACAAAGCCTGTCTCCTGAGCCTCTATACTGCCACCACTACCATCTGCCTACCAAAGCAAACCCCCACAGTGCATACATATAGGTATCCCTCACATAGTCAATAGTTATCCCTCACATTGTCAATTTATTGTAATTTACCTGTAATAAAGATCCCTACTTTTATCAGACTGGGTGTTGTCTGTTAGTGGGAGCACCTCTGTTGGATCTCCACCCCATCCGAGTGCGACATTACCTTATATTTACTGAATTTTCTTTTCACCGATTATGTCTGCACAGAATGAGGAGGCGACCAAAAGTATTTGGGATCATGTTGAAACAAAAAAACAAAAGGTAGACAATTTTTCGTTTGCAACTTTTGAGTCTAAACATAATAACGATATTATATCCATGAGAGATACCTTTAGGGAACTAGAAACACTCCTGGTTAGACAATTGAAACAAAGATGGGAAGTCAAAACCCTAACCAGACATATAGAGTGCAATAGTATCCCTAAAGGTTTAACACTAACTAAAAACCCAGCCCAAGATTTGTGTAACCAACCCTTCATAAAAGAATGGGATGAGATGTTACACCAATATGCCCTCTCTCTTGTTAAACTGATTATTAAGAGAAGATTGGAAATTTTGGCAGAAACAACTAATAAAATAAATGAATTACGCCCAGTGGTAGATAAACTACCACAGAATACAGAGTTTCTGACCTTCCAGTCCAGATTGTGCATTAATCTGGATAGAATAGAACAAGAAATCATAGACAAAAAAACAAAGAAGATGAGTTATGAGAGTAGAACTAGTAAAAGAAGGGTCGATACTGGGGAAGTGCAACGGGATATACCAATTAGACCAAGTACATCGAATTTGACACAAAACGAGGATACACAGAACAGGGAGAAATTTGCAAATGATTTCTCCATACCTGTTCAAAACAGATTTGAGATCTTAGAGGAATGAGAACATTTTTTAGACAGGACTCCACCACATCACAGAACACTGACGAGACACGAGTCACCACAAGGGAGAACACAGACACAGAACAAAGAATCACTAATAGACCACCAATACAACTTGAGACACAGACCACAAACCCCACACGAAACACACAGATCTCATCACTACAGGACAGAAAGAACACAGACACAGGAGCACTACAACACTCAGGAACACCGGATGAGGACAAGGAATCACGGAGAAAGGGAAAGATACTTAGAGGAGGGAGAAAGAAGAGGGAAAAGACACAGATAGTTAACACTATTATCACTAATGATTCTATCATTAATTTGAGCACTAAAAATTTAACAGATGCACAAGTCCCTTTATTAAATAAAGGTCTTAAATTTGCCCCCACCAATAAATTAAATAAGTTCGATACATTCATTGGTATCGAAGAATTTATGAGACGTCTCTGTCTAAAAAAATATTTTATCAAGAACCCCATAAATCTGGAAGTGATAACTAACAACATATTTATCCACACTGACCTCAAGAGATCCTCAAAAAAATACCCTAGAAACGAAATAAGCCAAGAAATGGCTAGCTTTAAAGAATGCGTTGAACACGATATCCGCAAAATAAAAGAGAGAATTTGATACAAACGCAACAATTTAACGAATGCGGAGGTTAAAGCTCTAAAGGAACTACAAAAAGAAGAAAGTATTGTTATCCGCCCAGCAGATAAAGGGGGAGCAATAGTGGTACAGGATTTAGACAAATACAACTCTGAATGTCTACGTCAACTCTCGGACAGTAGTACATATAGAAAACTTCCAAATGACCCTATGGAATTGTTTTTAGCAGAATTAAAAGAATTTTGCAGCAGAGGTAGAGATATTGGTATTTTAAATGAAGATGAACACAATTTTTTAATCAATAGATCTCCACGCATCCCTGTTTTTTATTGCCTGCCCAAGGTCCACAAAGACAAAATCAATCCACCCGGTAATCCAATTATATCGGGAATTGGATCATTGACTTGAAATTTATCTAAATATGTTGATGTGATACTACAATCTAGACTAAGAGAAGTCCCCTCATATGTCAAGGATACTACCCAAATTATAAAAACGATAGAATCATTGGATTTTAATGAAAATTGGATTATGGGTACCCTTGACGTTCAATCGCTTTATACGTGATTAAACATGAACAGGGCAAAAAATCTGTCACATCTCAATTGTCTTTAGAGGGTACCTTGAGTCAAATACAAATTAAATATGTAGTAGATGCCATAGATTTTATCCTAACACACAATTATTTTAACTTTGCAGAAGATTTCCACATACAGATGCAGGGCACAGCCACCAGGTTCGCCCCTAGTTATGCTAATTTATTTATGGCACAGTGGGAACATGAAAACATCGAACCCAAACTGGGGACGAACCTGGTGCTCTGGCAATGATATA
Organism: Bufo gargarizans; assembly: GCF_014858855.1. Classification (NCBI taxonomy): domain Eukaryota; kingdom Metazoa; phylum Chordata; class Amphibia; order Anura; family Bufonidae; genus Bufo; species Bufo gargarizans. The sequence continues at coordinate 332,731,042 of NC_058083.1, forward strand.
TTGATGATATATTTTTTATATGGCAGGGAGATGGGGATTCTTTGAAACAATTTTTAAATGATATTAATATCAATGAGTGGAACCTGACCTTTACGGGGAACACTAGTAAAACCTCATTGGAATTTTTAGATTTAAAGATTTTTAACCAAGAGGGTAAACTACAATGTACAACCTTTGTCAAACCCACAGCGTGTAACAGTTATATTTTATTTAATAGTTGTCACCTCCCTAATTGGCTGATCAACATCCCACAAGGACAACTACGGAGAGCAAAACGCAATTGTACACGGAATGCGGAATTTGAAAAGGAAGCCAAAATTATGACTGATCAATTTTTGGATAAAAAATACCCTATAGAAATTCTGGATGCAGCTCTCAATAAAGTAAAAGAAATGGATAGGGAAGAGTATTTTATTGATAAAAAAGTTAAGAAAGCTGAGATTACAGATTCAAATTTATGTCTAATTCTGCCCTTCAATGGGGACTTTAGGAAAATCCAAGTTATTATCCATAAACATTGGCATCTGTTGAAAAAAGATAAAATATTAAACTCCGTAATACCATCTAAACCAAAAATTGTATTCACTAAGGCCCCCAATTTGAATATTAAAATAGCACCTACTGTTCAGAGAAAGAAAACCCACATCCCTACAGTCCAATCTTGGGCAAACATCCAGGGCTTCTTCCGTTGTGGTAGATGCAATAATTGCAAACTCACTTCGTTCCCCCAAAAAACAACGGAAATTAGATTGACTACAAACAAACATTGCCACAAAATTAATGAATTCCTTACTTGTAGTACAGAAGATGTGATATATGTGATAGAATGCCCATGTGGGCTTCAATATGTAGGGAGAACTAAAAGAACGTTGAAAAAACACATTGCAGAACATGTGAGTAATAAGGGATTTGAAACTCATTCTCTATCATATCATTTTAAAATAACACACAATCAAGACCCCTCAGGTCTGAGATTTACAGCGATTGACAAAGTACAGAAGGACTGGAGAGGTGGGAACCATGTGGAGAAAATGTCACGTTTAGAAACAAAACGAATTTACGAATTAAATACATTACAACCGTTAGGACTGAACGCAGACTTTGAATTATTCGTTTTTTTATAGGATGAGCGCCACTTGTCGATGATCAAGAATTTAAATATCGTCCAGTTCTTCCTCTACACCTGGCCCTCATCCAATAATTCTACATCAGTTAAGAAGAAATATCCACATAGTGTTTTCAATATCTCTATGTCCTTAAATTATTGTAAGGGAGTTAAAAACGAATCCTCTTGAAGAATCTGCTGAAAAGACTCAATTTCCAGAAAAAACGCACCGGAAACGCATTAAAACCGCATGCGATACCGGTGTGTTTTTTACACTCTGTGACCGCAAAGGGGATGTTGAATAATTGTGCGAAGGTTTCTTCATGTAATTGTAGTGCCCTTTGGAATATTGTCCATATAATGCTTTTATAATGCTTTTTAACGTTTTTAATGTTTTTATGTCCCAGATTTATTGTAAAAAGCTAGAAAATGAATCCCTTTGATAAACCTCTTGGAAACATCACATTTTTAGAGAAAACGCACGGGAAACGCATTAAAACCGCATGCGATACCGGTGTGTTTTTTATAGCAGCTGATTCCAAGGGAGTTGGCGAACAACTGTATGAAAGTTCTTGTATGTAACTTATTGTGATCATGACTTTTTTAACATATATACTTTTAAGTTAGAAGAAACATATATGGATCCCAATCCCTAAAAAATTGGTATTCCAGACCAGTTCTTTATACATTCTTTATTCACTATAAAAGCGGAACATCAGAAGGGGGATGTTAACCACTGAGGAAGGGGTCATTGCTTTAAATCCCCGAAACGCGTCTGGTGTGAATCCCCCCATTAAGGAAAGTAAGGATACTGTAAAACCGATGAGGCCTGAACATCACTATAAGAATAACAAATTGCCAAATCAAGCACCACTTTATTGGAGATACTAAGACCGAGTGGAGCAAACAATTCGATTGGCGCGAAAATTCTAATCTGAAGCAACAGCCCTTGAGACCGGGACTCAAAGTGAAGTACGCCGAGTCGAGGGCTCATCGTCCAGTATAAAGACCTCCGGGTAAGATTACATATATCCTACACAAGCGATCGCTTTTCAATTAAATACAGCGGGACGCCGCTGTGCTTATTAGCAGTCACAATCTTGTCTGCTCAAATCATCGAAAGTCATACATGCTTGGAACTTTGGCCATTATTACACGCATGTGCTTAAACACTATTTCGTAAGTTGACTATTCGACGGTTCGCGATCATTCACAGTATGAGAATTTCGTATTAACCATCGATTCATGTATACAAGAGACTGGTCATAATCAAAAGTAAGCGTTTATCCGATTATTTATCTCCCTAATATCTCCTATGTGAACAAACGCACCAAGCCATTACCAGTGGATGACAAGATTTCTACGAATATTCATCCGATTATTATTGAATATTCAAATATATCTTTTTATTATTTGGGATCTATATGCTGATTGTATTTTAATCTTAGGTGTTATTTATTGTTGAATTCTTATCCTCTGCTGTCTTAAATATTGTTGAATATCTATTATATATTGTCAATTTATTGTAATTTACCTGTAATAAAGATCCCTTCACTTTAGAGAGTGCCCCACTTCTATTCTTATATTATTTCTACTTTTATCAGACTGGGTGTTGTCTGTTAGTGGGAGCACCTCTGTTGGATCTCCACCCCATCCGAGTGCGACATTACCTTATATTTACATAGTTTTCTTTTTGTTGTTGTGCCAGTAAGAGCCGTTCATCTTCCAATTTGGATACCACCTCTATCCATTCTTTATAGTTTTTATCTATAGGGTTTCCAATATACTTTTTTTCATATTTTCCTGCCTCTTGTTCCAGGTCCATTATTTTTTTCCTTACCCCTTTTTTTGTATATTGCTGTGTATTTTGTGAAAATCCCTCTAATATAGGCCTTTGCGGCCTCCCATACTATATTAATTGCTGCTGAACCTTCATTCCAATACAAAAAGAAAACGTTATCTCTTTTAAAATCTTGTCGTGCATACCCATTATATCTATCCACCCAATATTTATGTGCATCCCTCTTCTATTTTTATTTATTGTTTTTATATTTATAATTATTGGGTTATGGTCTGAAATCCCACGCTGTTCATATTTAACCTGTTCGATATCAGACGAACCTTTATTATTGGTGAAAACTAAATCAATCCGTGATAGGCTCCTATGGGTCTTTGAAAAAAATGAGTATTTTTTTAGTTTGGGATGCATTACCCTCCAAATATCTATCCAACCCAATTCCTCTGTAATGTTTTTTAATTCAGATCCCGTGCTACATCTATCTATTTTTCTATCCATAACATTATTAAAATCACCCATAACTAACAGTGGTTTATCCCCTACCTTAAGTACAAAATCGTGAATTTTTAAAAGGACCTCCAACTTAATAGGTGGCGGTATATAAACGCTTACCCATGGTCTTCATTACAAAAAACTGTCGATCAAAACGTATCAACCCTCCCCATCTATAGCTGTTTCCCCTATTTTAATATCCACATCCCGGTGTATTAATACACTCACACCTCTGGCATATGATGAGTAAACTGAGTGAAAGGAGTGCTGTATCCACGATCTAAACAATCCATTTATTCGCCTGTCAAATGTGTCTCTTGTAAACAAACTATCGCAGGTAAAAATCTGTGTATTGCATCGAAAACTGCAACTCTCTTTACACCCCTATTCAAGCCCCTAATATTCTAAGAGATAATTCTCATAGAAGCCTATTTATATATCTGCCCATTTCCAGAATGTATTTGGAAAGCACCCGGGGGGGGGGGGGGGGGGGGGGGGGGAGAGAAGAGAAGAGGAGAAAGAGAAAGAAAGAAAAAAAAATACAAGAACAAGCAGCACATTCCCCTCCCTACCCATTCCCCCTCCCTTCTGAATGAGCCAGGATACTCCAATCCTGTGTTTCTATCTTAGCATTTCCCCCTCCAAGCCGACCCCCAGCCCAATACACCTCAACTCCTTATCATTTCTCTAACCCATGCTCCGGCCACTTCCGCTGTATCAAAAACCAAATTTTTTTTTTCCCCATTCAACCCTCAGTTTAGCTGGAAACATCATTGAGTATTTGACATTATTTAAACGTAAGGTTTTTTTCACATCTATAAACTGGCTTCTTTCCTTTACCGTTTATTTTGCATAATCAGTAAATAGCATTACTGTTGCACCTAAATATTCTAGTTTCCCTCTCCGCCTTGACCTGCGCATTATCTCCTCAATGTCCCTAACCGATAACAAATTAAGGATTATAGGTCTTGGTCTCATTCCGGGTGGGGGTTTCTTTGACGGGAGTCTATAGGCTCGTTCCACAAAGTTTTTATAATCCGAGATGTCCTGGCCCAGTTGTTCCATCAGCCAAGTTTGTATAAAAGCGGAGGGGTCTTGCCCCTCCACACCCTCTGGGATTCCTAGACATCTCATATTAAACCTCCTGGACCTATTTTCTAAATCCAGTATTCTATTTTTCTATTCCCTATTTCCCTCCTTCAAGGAATCCTTTTCTTCAGTAATTGTCTGCAAGAGGTCCTCAGAGTCAGACGTTCTTTTCTCTATTTCTATCAGCCTTTCTTTATATTTTTGAACGTCCGCTCTGAGGAGTCCCACGACTCCCTAGTATTTCCAGTCTGCAGAGAGAAGTCCTGTATTGCCAAGCTACATTTTTTTATTTCTTGAAATATATCCTGCAAGCTAGGAACCTGCTCCTCTTTTTTAGTGTCTTTTTTAGTGTCCCCTTTCCCTAGACTGGAAACTCACCTTGGACACCCTCAAGCAGGAATTTTCCTCTAAGATGGATTTGCCCTCTAGACAAAGAAGCACCTCCTCTTTTTTTTTGGGGGGGGGGGGGGGGGACTGCTCTGTCCACGCATGTTAGTCAAAAGTAATTGCTTGGTTCTTTCTGTTTTTTTTTATTTTTTTTTATCATTGGGGAAATTGAGGTATTTAGCTCCACTTGGCCCTTAACCTTTTTCTCTGCCCCCTACCTAGCCATCCTTAGAAATTCCCCCACTTTCCTCAAACCCCCTTTTCCCTCTTTTCCTGCCCACCTCACCTTAACAGCCTCTGCTATATTCTATCAAAATAAACCATCAAAAGAGGAAAATCAGCATATAAATCCAAAACAACAGTACATTAGTCATCATTCATATAAATAGTCAGCTGGTTCCATTAATTCATGCGTCCTTATAACCACGGAAAGCCCATCTCTGCCTTAATACGTTATAGTCAATTAGTTTGATTAAAGAGCTGCGTGTTTATAATGCTAATACAAGTACAGTCAATAGCTTATGGTTAGCAACAGTCACTCAATTGGTTAGTTGAGTTAGTTAAGTTAGTTTATAGATGCAGTTCTTCCAGCCAATTCCCATTAAGCAATATATAAAATCAAGAAACTGTACTTTTTATGCAATTATTAAAGGGCTAGCAGATCTTCCCTTAAAGTAGCCAGTCCACCTCCAGTTTTCCAAAACCAGCCTTCTCAGACATTGGTGTTAGGCAATGCAATAAGCCACACGCCACCAACCCCATTTCAAAGGGAGGCAATTTTAGCTCTCCCCCCAAACCCCAAAGTTCATGAACTGTAAATAAATCAAGCTGATACGGCCCTCCAACTTAGACCACTGCGCTCTCCTCTTCCACGGTTAGTAGCCTTTCTCCTTCTCTTATCATCCTACGACCTTTGCGCAGGCTTCCATGGGGGGGCACCATCCGTGTCATACATATATATTTATACGACCAGTTCTTGTGGCCCCTAAACCAAAACCCCTCAGCCTGCGCCCTTTCACCGCCGTTGTCTCAGCTTGTTTGCTCTCAGGTTTCCAGAGGAGAAGAAAGAGGCACAATACATCTCACCTCGTCCTCACAGCGGGGGAGGGGGGGTAAAAGCATCCCCACGCCGCCGAATCAGCTTGTCTCTCCCGTTGCTTCTCAGCCCCGCAATCGACTCCACTTGTTGTCTCCTTCTATGTCCTCAAAGGAACGGGGCAGCCAGATTAAAAGCAGCTGAGCGGCAGGTCCGCGAGATGACAGCGTCTGGGCTGTAGCAGCGTGTCAAGGTGACGGGCGAGAGGGGAGGGCATAGCAGCAGCCAAAGCAGCTTCATTTGGGTACGACTTCACATTGGGCCGGGAGTTCGGCGCCCGGAGGAAGGAGCGTGCGTCACCTACGTGCGCCCGCCCACATGCTTAGTGACCACTCCCGAAATAGCACCCAGATAAGACTTTAAATATCTATAATGAATTATTGTATGCCTGGCATTTTCTGTTTTGTGTCTGTGTTGTTTTTTTTGTCATTTTTGATGAGAAGCAACATGCCCTGGATATGCATTTTTGATCTCTTGACATTTCTATGGGAGTTGAAAAAAAACCACTAGTATTAACCCATTATTGATGCAACCTAGTTTGGTACTTTAGGCTCTGCGTTTCTTTTATTTATTTTCTTTTTTTTATCTCCACATTTCAAAAACTATGAATTTTTTGCTTTTCCATCAACGTAGCCACATAAGGGCCTGCTTTATGTGGGACAAATTACATTTTAAAATGGCACAGTTTTGGGGTACAGCGGGTGAACTGTATAATTAAAGAAAATTGGGGTTTCACAGTGTGAAAAACCTACGGCATTATTTTTAGAGTTTAGTTTTTTACCGTGTTCCCTGTCCAGTAATTATGATTCTACCCTTACTCTGAGGGTCAGCATGATTATGATGAGACCAAATTTATATACCTTTTCTTATGTTTTACTATTTTTTCAAAGTAAAAATGCTTTAAAAAATATCACCATATTCTGACACTCAGTGAGGGCTCAATTTTTGTGGGGTTAGCTAAAGATTTGTTGATAGGTGATACCATTTTGGCATAACTGGGACCTTTTGATAAATTTTTATTATTTTTTTGGGGGGAGGGGGGGTGACCCCAAAAAATTACAATTCTGGAACAGTTTTTTTTTTTTGTTACGTCGTTCTCCATGCCAATAGGTACCGAATAATGAGATATTTTAATAGGTTGTGATATTTTAAAAGACTGGATCAGTTCGGACACGGTGATACCATTTGTGTTTTTATATTAATATACGGTATATGTGTATATATGTATATGTATATATATATATATATATATATATATATACACACACTCACCTAAAGAATTATTAGGAACACCTGTTCTATTTCTCATTAATGCAATTATCTAGTCAACCAATCACATGGCAGTTGCTTCAATGCATGTAGGTTTGTGGTTCTGGTCAAGACAATCTCCTGAACTCCAAACTGAATGTCAGAATGGGAAAGAAAGGTGATTTAAGCAATTTTGAGCATGACATGGCTGTTAGTGCCAGACGGGCTGGTCTGAGTATTTCACAATCTGCTCAGTTACTGGGATTTTCACGCACAACCATTTCTAGGGTTTACAAAGAATGGTGTGAAAAGGGAAAAACATCCAGTATGCGGCAGTCCTGTGGGCGAAAATGCCTTGTTGATGCTAGGGGTCAGAGGAGAATGGGCCGACTGATTCAAGCTGATAGAAGAGCAACGTTGACTGAAATAACCACTCGTTACAACCGAGGTATGCAGCAAAGCATTTGTGAAGCCACAACATGCACAACCTTGAGGCGGATGGGCTACAACAGCAGAAGACCCCACCGGGTACCACTCATCTCCACTACAAATGGGAAAAAGAGGCTACAATTTGCACAAGCTCACCAAAATTGGACTGTTGAAGACTGGAAAAATGTTGCCTGGTCTGATGAGTCTCGATTTCTGTTGAGACATTCAAATGATAGAGTCCGAATTTGGCGTAAACAGAATGAGAACATGTATCCATCATGTCTTGTTACCACTGTGCAGGCTGGTGGTGGTGGTGTAATGGTGTGGGGCATGTTTTCTGGGCACACTTTAGGCCCCTTAGTGCAAATTGACCATCGTTTAAATGCCACAGGCTTCATGACCACCATGTACCCATCCTCTGGTGGCTACTTCCAGCAGGATAATGCACCATGTCACAAAGCTCAAATTATTTCAAATTGGTTTCTTGAACATGACAATGAGTTCAATGATGTACTAAAATGGCCCCCACAGTCACCAGCTCTCAACCCAATAGAGCATCTTTGGGATGTGGTGGAACGGGAGCTTCGTGCCCTGGATGTGCATCCCTCAAATTTCCATCAACTGCAAGATGCTATCCTATCAATATGGGCCAACATTTCTAAAGAATGCTATCAGCATTCCACGTAGAATTAAGGCAGTTCTGAAGGCAAAAGGGGGTCCAACACTGTATTAGTATGGTGTTCCTAATAATTCTTTAGGTGAGTGTATATACAGTGCTGCCCATAATTATTCATACCCCTGGCAAATTTTGACTTAAAGTTACTTTTATTCAACCAGCAAGTAATTTTTTGACGGGAAATGACAAAGGTGTCTCCCAAAAGATAATAAGACGATGTACAAGAGGCATTATTGTGGGGGAAAAAAAACATTTCTCAGCTTTTATTTACATTTGAGCAAAAAGTGTCCAGTCCAAAATTATTCATACCCTTCTCAATAATCAATAGAAAAGCCTTTATTGGCTATTACAGCAATCAAATGCTTCCTATAATTGCAGACCAGCTTAGTCTCCACAGGTATTTATGCCCATTCATCTTTAGCAATGAGATCCAAATCTTTCAGGTTGGAGGGTCTTCCTGCCATCACCAGGGTGGTCTTTAGCTCCCTCCACAGATTCTCAATTGGATTCAAGTCTGGACTCTGGCTGGGCCACTCCAAAACGTTAATGTTGTTGTCTGCTAACCATTTCTTCACCACTTTTGCTGTGTGTTTTGGGTCATTGTCAGGCTGAAATGTCCACTGGTGCCCAATGCCAAGTTTCTCTGCAGACTGCCTCATGTTGTCGTTGAGAATCCTCATGTATTGCTCTTTTTTCATGGTGCCGTTCACTATGATTAGGTTCCCTGGTCCATTGGTGTTCTTTGGGTTGAAGGCTTCTCCTTTTTTACGTCAAATGAAGGAAACATCATTGTGCCCAAACAATTCAATTTTTGTTTCATCTGGCCATAACACAGAAGACCAGAAGTCTTCTTCTTTGTCCAGATGAGCTTTTGCAAAGGCCAAGCAAGCTTTTTTGTGCCTTATCCAAGAGAAGTGGCGTCCTCCTTGGTCTGCATTGTACAGTGTCCGTTGGATTGTCTGCCTTGAGACATTGCCACCAGCACAGCCCAGATTCACCAGGATATATATACAGAAGCGGCTCCAGATTCACCAGGATATATATACAGAAGCGGCTCCGGGTTCATGTGGGCCCTTGGGTGATAAAGCCTCAGTGGGTCCCCGGGTCCCCCACAAAGAGGTTTGCTGCCCATTATTTTCTTATTAGTGGAGGCTGAGGGGATCCCTCCCCAAAAACAACACACCATGTAACATTAGTACATGGTATTTGGTAGCACACACACCATGCAAACTCCTGTATGAGTCTGGTCTGGGGTCCTAGTAATTTATCTATATTCTGTAGTTGCCCCCACCCTCTACAGAAAATGAATTCTGCCTGCAGACTACCTAAATAAATGGAAACACCAAATTAGACCCCTAAATTCAGACCCCCTAGGCTAGTTTTCCACTCGGGTGCAATGCGTGACGTGAACGCATAGCACCCGCACTGAATCCTGACCCATTCATTTCAATGGGTCTGTGTACATTTTTTTTCACGCATCAGTTCTGCATTGCGTGAAAAACGCAGCATGTTCTACATCTAATGTTGTGTACCTGATTCTTGGCTTTAACCCTTTAATGACCGGGCCATTTTGCACCTTCGTGGCCAGGCTTATTTTTGAAAATCTGACATATATTACTTTACGTGGTAATAACTTTGGAACACTTTAACTTATCCAAGCCATTCTGAGATTGTTTTCTTGTGACACATTTCAGTCAATATTTTCCATTTTTATTTTTTTTTACATACAAAATTTACCCAAAACTTAGAAAAATTTGCAACTTTCCGAATTTAAATTTCTTTGCTTTTAAAACAGATGGCGATACCTCATATAATAGTTATTGCTTTACATTCCCCATATGTCTACTTTATGTTTGGATCATTTTGTGAATGCCATTTTATTTTTTGGGGACGTTAGAAGTTTACAAGCAAATCTTGATATTTTCCAGAAAATTTCCAAAACCTACTTTTTAAGGACCAGTTCAGATCTTAAGTCACTTTGTGGGCTTTGCATAATAGAAAGCACCCATAAATGGCCCCATTTTGAAACGACGCCCCTCAAGATATTCAAAACCGATTTTTATAAACTTTGTTAACCCTTTAGGTGTTCCACAAGAATTAATAGAAAATGGAGATGAAATTTCAGAATTTCACTTTTTGGGCAGATTTTCCATTCTAATAAAAAAAATTCCACTAACAAAGCAGGGGTTAACAGCCAAACACAACTGAATATTTATTATTCTGATTCTGTAATTTACAGAAACCTCCCATATGTGGTCGTAAACTGCTGTACGGACACACGGCAGGGAGCAGAAGGCCATATTTTTTATTTTTTTGGGGCGACTGTCTTATGTAGGAGCTCATTTTTTGCAGGATGAGATGATGGTTTGGTACTATATTAGGATGCATATGAGTTTTTGATCGCTTAGCATTACACTTTATGTGATGTAAGGTGACAAAAAAATGATTGTTGTAGTTTTTATTTTATTTTTTCTACGACATTTAGGTGAGGGGGTGGAACATGTGATATTTTTATAGAGCCAGTCATTACAGACGCAGCAATACCCAATATGTCTGTTTTTTTGTTTGCTTTTTACAATTTTATGTGTTTTATTTTGGGAAAGGGGCTTCTTATTTTTTTACTTAAAACCTTATTTATTTTTTATTCTGAAAAACACTTTTTTTACATATTATTTTTGTCCCACTCTGGGACTTCAACTTCTGGGGTCTGATCTGTGAGGCCCAGCCTGCTGGATCTAATAGGCTTCCGTAGAAGGCAAGCCCTGATGCCTATGGAAGGCATCGGGCTGCCATTGAGTCCCTGTCACTGCAGCGCAGGAACCCGATGGAGATGCGGAGGGAACCCCTACCCACCGCAAACCCTCTGCACGGTGCGGCATACAAGGGGTTAATACGTTGGCATTAGTGTTTTCACTAATGTTGGTGTGTGCAGCAGGGGCCCGGCTGTCAGTGAATGACGGGTCCATGCCGCTGATTGGGGCGGGCGCAGCTCCTGCACTCACCCGATCTGCCCGCCGTACATGTAAGGCACTGGTCTTTAAGTCACGTCTACCAGGGCCGTACATGTACGGAGCGGGTCTTTAAGGGGTTAAACCGGGATTGTTAACAACATCAACCATGCATTTATCTATGGCCATATACATGTATGTCACTTTGACATTACTAATGCTGTCTTTGCGTTAAAGAGTTTGAAAGAGGTTGGATACAGTGTATAGATGAGTGAGTCAATTGTAAATGAAAAATATTTGTTACAAATTTTACAAAAAAAAAATTCTGCCGGAGGAATCTGAAGTTTTAGAGATCCGTTTTTAATAAATAATTTAAATAATTTAAAAAATGCCACCCTACACCATTTTACTATGAAATTTGGCAGGTAAAACAGAAGGAAGGTAGAAGATGAAGGCTCACATGACACTGGGAGGACGTGGGGGGGCTTGTCCCTATTGGCTCAGAGGCTGACAGCTTGATAAGCCAATCAGGAGGTAGTATGTAGGCAGGTCCTCAGAAGGAAGAAACACCATTCTGTTCCCATCTAGGCTTTAACCACTTAAGGACCAGAGGATTATACGCCCCTAGTGACCAGGCCCTTTTTTACAAATCGGAACTTCCACTTCACAACTTTAACGGTTTATTGCTCGGTCATGCAACTTGGCACCCAAATGAATTTTACCTCCTTTACTTCTCACAAATACAGCTTTCTTTTGGTGGTATTTGATTACTGCTAAGATTTTTTGTTTTTACGATATTAATCAAAATAAAAAGTGCATTTTTAACTTTCTCTGGTTAAATTGTTCAAATATAATTACATTTTTATACAAGTTTGTGTCAGAATTTATTGTGCTACATGTCTTTGATAAAAAAAATCTAATAAGTGTATATTTTTTGGTTTGCGCAAAAGTTAGGCCCCTTTCACACGGGCGAGATTTCCGCGCGGGTGCGATGCGTGAGTTGAACGCATTGCACCCGCACTGAATCCTGACCCATTCATTTCTATGGGGCTGTTCACATGAGCGGTGATTTTCACGCATCACTTATGCGTTGCGTGAAAATCGCAGCATGTTCTATATTCAGCGTTTTTCACGTAACGCAGGCCCCATAGAAATGAATGGGGTTGCGTGAAAATCGCAAGCATCCGCAAGCAAGTGCGGATGCGGTGCGATTTCCACGCATGGGTTCTAGGTGACAGTCTATTCACTGTATTATTTTCCCTTATAACATGGTTATAAGGGAAAATAATAGCATTCTGACTACAGAATGCTTAGTATAATAGTGCTGGGAGGGTTAAAAAAAATAAAAAAAAGTTAACTCACCTTATCCCCATGATCGCCTAGTTCCCGGTCGGTCTGTTCTTTAGCTGTGGCTAAAGGACCTGTGGTGATGTCAGATCACATGCTCCAACACCATGGTGATGGACCATGTGATTGGAGCATGTGATCTGACATCACCAAAGGTCATTCAGCAGACAGCTAAAGAACAGACCGGGATCTACACGATCATAGGGATAAGGTGAGTTAACTTTTTTATTTTTTTAACCCTTCCAGCACTATTATACTAAGCATTCTGTATTCAGAATGCTATTATTTTCCCTTATAACCATGTTATAAGGGAAAATAATACAATCTTCAGAACATCAATCCCAAGCCCGAACTTCTGTGAAGAAGTTCGGGTTTGGGTACCAAACATGCGCGATTTTTCTCACGCGAGTGCAAAACGCATTACAATGTTTTGCACTCGCGCGGAAAAATCGCGGGTGTTTCCGCAACGCACCCGCACATTTTTCCGCAACGCCCGTGTGAAACCAGCCTTATAGCGTTTACAAACTATGGTACAAAAATGTGAATTTCTGCATTTTGAAGCAGCTCTGACTTTCTGAGCACCTGTCATGTTTCTTGAGGTGCTAGAATGCCAGGATAGTATAACTACCCCCCAAATGACCCCATTTTAGAAAGAAGACACCCCAAAGTATTCGCGCAGGGGCATGGTGAGTTCATGTATGATTGAATTTTTTTTCACAAGTTAGCGGAAAATGACACTTTCTGAGGAAAAATAAATAAAAATAAAGTTTCCAAACTTCTGGCAAAAAATAAAAAATCTCCCACGGACTCACTATGCCCCTCAGTGAATACCTTGGGGTGTCTACTTTCCGAAATGAGGTCAAATGTTCTGGCATTTTGGGCGGGGCTAAATTGTGAGCAACCCTGTAAAGCCTAAAGGTACTCGTTGGTCTTTCGGCCCCTTTACGCACCTAGGCTGCAAAAAAGTGTCACACATGTGGTTCCTCCGTACTCAGAAGAAGTAGGGCAATGTGTTTTGGGGTATATTTTTACATATACCCATGCTGGGTGAGAGAGATATCTCTGTAAATTGACAACTTTGTATAAATATTTTTTTAAAAGTTGTCATTTACAGAGATATTTCTCACACACAGTATGGATATATGTAAAAATACACCCCAAAACACATTCCCCTACTTCTTCTGAGTATGGCGATACCACATGTGTGACACTTTTTTGCAGCCTGGGTGCGCAAAGTACCCCCATTGGAATTTGGGCCCCTTTGTGCACCTAGGCTGCAAAAAAGTGTCACACATGTGGTATCGCCATACTCAGGAGAAGTAGGGCAATGTGTTTTGGGGTGTCTTTTCACACATACCCATCCTGTGTGTGAAAAAAATCTCTGTAAATGACTACTTTTTCCATTTTTTATACAAAGTTGTCAATTTACAGAGATATTTCTCTCACCCAGCATGGGTATATGTAAAAATATACCACAAACCACATTGCCCTACTTCTCCTGAGTACGGCGATACCACATGTGTGACACTTTTTAGCAGCCAAGAGGCGCAAAGGGGCCCAAATTCCAATGAGTACCTTTAGGATTTCACAGGGCAGTTTTACGCATTTGGATTCTGTGAGGGGTATGGTGAGTTCATGTAAGATTTTATTTTTTGGCACAAGTTAGCGGAATATGAGACTTTGTAAGAAAAAACGAAAAAAAATAATAATTTCCGCTAACTTGTGGCAAAAAAAAAATCTTCTATGAACTCGCCATACCCCTCAAAAGTGATCTTTGTAGCGCTGCAGTGATTTTACAGGGTTTTTGCAGTGATCAAAAAATAAATAAATTCTGTCACTGCGGTGCGGCGGACTGAACACAAGTGTGCGCACAAGATCAGGTCTGATCGGGCGAACACTGCGTTTTTTGTAGAGCCTAAGGTGACCCTAATGTACTTATATAGATCTGATTGCGATCAGTCTTGATCACTTACAGATACTATATAGTACTAGTGCTGATTAGCGACAGCGATGACGCTAATCAGCGACTAATCAGTGACCGCAGTGTCGTGGGCTGGGCGCCAACTACCTAACAAGTAGCTAACTAACTGGCGGTGATAAGGGATCCTTAGACCCCATTCACACGTCCGCAATTCTGTTCCGCATTTTTGGAACGGAATTTGTCCCGCTCGGATCCGGAATTGCGGATCTGCACTTCCGGGTCCGCAAAAATATGGAACATGTCCTATTCTTGTCCGCAATTGCGGACAAGAAAAGGCATTTTCTATATAGTTCTGGCAATGTGCGGATCCGCAAAATGCAGAAAGCACATTGCCGGTGGCCGTGTTTTGCGGATCCGCAAAACACATACGGACGTCTGAATAGAGCCTTACAGGGGGCCGATCAATGACAGGGGGGTGATCAGGGAGTCTATATGGGGTGATCAGGGTTTAATAAGGGGTTAATATGTGTAGTGTATTGTGGTGATTGGTGCTACTTACAGAGCTGCCTGTGTCCTCTGGTGGTCGATCCAAGCAAAAGGGACCACCAGAGGACCAGGTAGCAGGTATATTAGACACTGTTATCAATACAGCATCTAATATACCTTTCTGATGCGATTATTTTAACACATACAGCCTGCCAGCGAATGATCATCGCTGGCAAGCTGTAGTATAACATCCGAGCAGCGCGCCGCGTTCACGCTAAATCTTGGGTCTCACGAGGTGATGCCAATTGGTGTCATTGAGACCTGAGAGAGCCGCCGCACTGACGCCTTTCGGCGTTAGTGTGACAGCAAGAGGTTAAAAGGATGTCTTGTGGCAGCGCTTGCCAAAAAAACTATTGCAGAGACAAGCCAGTAATCTAGTAGTACTACAGACACAATAGAGGCACTATAGAGAAAAAATAGGGAGATGGGGTTAGATTTTAGGATTTTATCAGGGAAAGCTGTCCCAGTTGTTTCATAAAGCTTGTTGCTGGCAAGTTCTGCATTATAAGAACCTGCAAGAAACTCATTTTTCCTGCATGATCCAGCCAGTTTTGTAGAAAAAAATATAAAAAATCTACGGGTCATAGGGACGCAGTCTTTATGAAATACAGAGTAGAGGACGCTATATTGTGCCTCCTGCACACAACCGTAGGTGTCCCGTTGCCATATTGCAGACTGCATTTGCGAATCCACAATACACGGACACCATTCCGTGTGCATTCCGCATCACAGATTTGGACCAATTCACTTCAATGGGTCCGCAAATCCGGAGATGCGGAGCGGTGCGGAACGGAAGCACGGAATGGAACCCTAGGGAAGCACTACGGAGTGCTTCTGTAGGGTTTCACTCAATTTGTAGTATATAATTTGGTGATTTAAGGTACTTAAATAGTTAACTACAATAGAAATGTTGCTAAAAAGTAACTTTTATTAAATATATTAAAACTTGTCTGTGGAAAATAATCTCATACAATCTGACTTGCCCAGTCCCTCAACAATGAGGGGTACTACACCAAGGGGGCAGCCAGCCAGTGTGTGGGCACTGCTATACCCCTGGGGACAAAAAATGAGGTGGGTAAAGGAGGATTCAATGAACTCCTCTGTCGGCTGCGTGTTTCTGGATATCAGTCTAAGGCCTCTTTCACACTACAGTATGTTGAATTCAGTGTTTTGCGTTCCGTTTTTCACGGATCCGTTGTTCCGGTTTTTGCTTCCGTTGTGGTTCCGTTTCCGTTCCGTTGTTCCGTTCCGTTTTTCCATATGGCATATACAGTATACAGTAATTACATAGAAAAAATTGGGCTGGGCATAACATTTTCAATTGATGGTTCCGCAAAAAACGGAACGGATACGGAAGACATACGGATGCATTTCCGTATGTGTTCCGTTTTTTTTGCGGACCCATTGACTTGAATGGAGCCACGGACTGTGATTTGCGGCCAAATATAGGACATGTTCTATCTTTTCAACGGAACGGAAAAACGGAAATACGGAAACGGAATGCATACGGAACACATTTCGTTTTTTTGCGGAACCATTGAAATGAATGGTTCCGTATACGGACCGTATACGGAACGCAAAAAACGGACCGCAAAACGGAAAAAAAAACGGTAGTGTGAAAGAGGCCTAATGCTGATACTACGCTGGTCTCACACACTTTGCCTTTGTCAGACCTTCACCTCCTATGAATACCACCCCCTCAATAACAAAGTGCTGGCTATGGGCACATGAATCTCTTGTCTACACTAATGACTGTTTTTTCCTATTAGTGCACTCAACACATTTCTGAGGCTTCTCTTTCTCTTAAGCCTCATCATCAGAAGCGCTATCAAACAACAAACAGACAGACATTTACATACACTGCACGCTATAGATCTCACAAGTGCAGCACATAGACACATAGCCTGCGGCACTAGGACGGCCGTAGCGCCGCCGCTTCCTGCGCCTGTTATGAAGACATATCCCTGCCCCCTCTGAGCTATGTCGGCATCGTAGAAACCTTTAAGTGTGGGAGAGTGTCATGCTCGGCACTCCCCCGTCCCGCCTATTCAATGCTGTAGCGCCGGAGAGTAAGTACATTAATGAAGTGACTAAAGGCGGTCCCTATTTAATACAGTGGTATTGCGGCTCCCCCAAGAAGAGCTGGCGAGTTTTCAGGGGTCTCTGTGCAGTATATACCAATCATAAGCACAAAACAGATGGCTGCTAATACATATTAGGAGGAACGCGAGCATCCCCCAATGTATATAAGAACAGGTGTTATATACAGACGTGGACAAAATTGTTGGTACCCTTTGGTCAATGAAAGAAAAAGTCACAATGGTCACAGAAATAACTTTAATCTGACAAAAGTAATAATAAATTAAAATTCTATAAATGTTAACCAATGAAAGTCAGACATTGTTTTTCAACCATGCTTCAACAGAATTATGTAAAAAAATAAACTCATGAAACAGGCATGGACAAAAATGATGGTACCCCTAGAAAACACAGAACATAATGTGACCAAAGGGACATGTTAATTCAAGGTGTGTCCACTAATTAGCATCACAGGTGTCTACAACCTTGTAATCAGCCATTGGGCCTATATATATGGCTCCAGGTAATCACTGTGTTGTTTGGTGATATGGTGTGTACCACACTCGACATGGACCAGAGGAAGCAAAGGAAAGAGCTGTCTCAAGAGATCAGAAAGAAAATTATAGACAAGCATGTTAAAGGTAAAGGCTATAAGACCATCTCCAAGCAACTAGATGTTCCTGTGAGTACAGTTGCACATATTATTCATAAGTTTAAGATCCATGGGACTGTAGCCAACCTCCCTGGACGTGGCCGCAGGAGGAAAATTGATGACAAATCTAAGAGACGGATAATCCGAATGGTAACAAAAGAGCCTAGAAAGACTTCTAAAGAGATTCAAGGTGAACTTCATGCTCAAGGAACATCAGTGTCAGATCGCACCATCCGTCGTTGTTTGAGCCAAAGTGGACTACATGGGAGACGACCAAGGAGGACACCATTGTTGAAAACGAATCATAAAAAAGCAAGACTGGAATATGCCAAACTACATGTTGACAAGCCACAAAGCTTCTGGGAGAATGTCCTGTGGACAGATGAGACAAAAATCGAAGTTTTTGCCAAGGCACATCAGCTGTATGTTCACAGACGAAAAAATGAAGCATATCAAGAAAAGAACACTGTCCCTACTGTGAAACATGGAGGAGGCTCTGTTATGTTCTGGGGCTGCTTTGCTGCGTCTGGCACAGGGTGTCTTGAATCTGTGCAGGGTACAATGAAATCTCAAGACTATCAAGGAATTCTAGAGAGAAATGTACTAGCCAGTGTCAGAAAGCTTGGTCTCAGTCGCAGGTCATGGGTCTTGCAACAGGACAATGACCCAAAACACACCGCTAAAAACACCCAAGAATGGCTAAGAGGAAAAAATTGGACTATTCTAAAGTGGCCTTCTATGAGCCCTGACCTCAATCCTATTGAGCATCTTTGGAAGGAGCTGAAACATGCAGTCTGGAAAAGGCACCCTTCAAACCGGACACAACTGGAGCAGTTTGCTCATGAGGAGTGGGCCAAAATACCTGCTGAGAGGTGCAGATGTCTCATTGACAGTTACAGGAAGCGTTTGATTGCAGTGATTGCCTCAAAAGGTTGCGCAACAAAATATTAAGTTAGGGGTACCATCATTTTTGTCCATGCCTGTTTCATGAGTTTATTTTTTTACATAATTCTGTTGAAGCATGGTTGAAAAACAATGTCTGACTTTCATTGGTTAACATTTATAGAATTTTAATTTATTATTACTTTTGTCAGATTAAAGTTATTTCTGTGACCATTGTGACTTTTTCTTTCATTGACCAAAGGGTACCAACAATTTTGTCCACGTCTGTATATTCAGATGTTAGAAAACCCCAAAGTTAGGACGCATATAGCGTGATATATGTAACCTATCACGTCACCTATGGGAATCAAGATGTAAATTCCCCACAGACAGGGGGGACATACAGTATGATAACACATGTAGATCAATGCACATAGTGTGATCCAGATGTCGACTGAGGTCTGATTTGCGAATCCTAGCCAAAATAGGACTGCAAAATTAGATGAAACTGGCATATGATATAAAATCATTAAGCCCAAGGGGTTTCATAATTGGAAGGGTGAATGTACACTGGACCTCCTTCCGCAAGAGGAGGTTGTCAATGTCTTCCCCTCTGGGAGATGCTCTAATATGTTCTATGCCCTGAAAGCCAATGCAGTTATACATGCCCTGATGACATATGGCCACATGCTGAGCTATAGGAGTATCAGCTTTGTTTTCAATATCACGTAGATGTTCGCCTATCCGTCGTCTGAACTCTCGCTTTGTTTTACCTACGTATTGTAGGCTGCATATACATGTCGCCACATATACAACACCAACAGTTTTACAATTTATGAAGGATCTGATCTTATAAATAACTCCTCTTATTAGTACTGCTAGTGATGGTGTCCCCCTTTTTTATCGCCTTGCACGCCACACATCCGCTGCTTTTGAATGTGCCAGATGTTTTTTGGGCAACCATGTAGTAGAAACCAGAGTGGAAAACTGACTATGCACTAACTTATCCCTGAGGTTGCCCCCACGTTGGTAAGTAATGAGGGGATATTCCCCCACAAGATGACCTATTATCAGGGTCTGACCTCAGCATCCCACAGTGATCTTTGAGTACTGTGCGTATTTCTGTATGCGCCTCATCAAAGGTACCGATAATGCTCACTTTAGAATCATCCTTTGTGCGGCTCTTGGGGTGCAGGAGGTTCTCTCTGTTGCAGGCCGCTGCATGATGGTATGCCTGCCTCAGGGGTTCATTTGGGTAACCCCTCTGTCTGAACCTAACCTGCAATTCCATTGCAGCAGTCCTGAAATCTGTCCACTCAGAGCAGTTTCGTCTTGCTCGCAAATACTGCCATCTTGGAAAGCCACGTTTCAGCGGCTGTGGGTGACTGCTCTCCCATCTCAGTAGCATGTTCGTGGCCGTGGTTTTCCGGAACATTTTGGTCTTAATCTTCCTATCTGCACCCACACTGATAGATAGGTCTAAAAAAATTTATTTCACCTCGTCTATGTCGCTGGTGAAGAACAAACCTAGATTATTAATATTGAGGGAGGACACAAACTGCTCAAAGGCAGATTTAGTGTCATTCCAGAGAATGAATATATTGTTGATGAACCTCAGTTAAATCAAAATCGATGAGGTCCATCGACTCATATCCTCCACAAAGACAACCTCTTTCTCCCACCAGCCCAGGTAGAGCTTTGCGAAGGTTGGGGCACATGGACTGCCCATTGCAACTCCCCTGAGCTGGTGGAAGATCTGCCTATGAAACATAAATATGTTATTGTGCAGAATAAACTGTAGCAGGGTAATGATGAATTCATTGTGTGCTCTAAAGTGTGACACTCTATCTGCCAGGAAGGCCTCCACAGCCTCACATCCTCGCTCATGTGGGATGGAGCTGTTGAGAGCCTCCACATCAAGACTAGCCAGTAGCACACCCTCCTCACAGTAGATGTCATTGAGGCTTCTCAGAACGTCAATGGAATCCCTCACATATGAGGGCAAGCTCACAACAAATGGACGTAGGATCTCGTTCACATAGGTACTGATCCTTTCCGTCAGACTACCCATATCAGATACTATTGGCCTGCCCTTAAGGGGTGTAACCCCCTTATGAATCTTGGGAAGACTGTAGAACACGGTGTCATTGAATGTTCAGGTATCAGGTATAGATACTCATTTTTTCCAATCCGCTTCTCACCTTTTGCTTTGTCCAAAATCCTTCTTAGTTTGTTCTTCAACTCCTGATCTGGGTTTCTGTCTATTATTAAATAGCACGTACATTTATTGAGGATACGTAGGCACATATCCTGTAGGCCTCAACCGCCAGAATTACCACATTACCCCCTTTATCTGAGGGCTTTATGATAATACTTTCATCATCGGTTAGAGAGTTCAGGGCCTCATTTTCACTTGGAGTCAGATTATTTATTTTCCATCCTTGCACTCTCAGAGAATGCAATTTACCAGTAACTCCTAACAAAAAGGGGAGTATTCATTGGTAGGTGGGCTTTTTCTAGAGGGAGGCTTAAGTTGGGTGAAGGGACCTGTGCCAATTGGTCTCTGGCCCTCTTCTAAGATGTCTGCTAGGAGTTGGACATCACTTAGCTCCTCCTCCTCTACCCCAACAATCAACATTGGTCCCGGTTATGGGTCACAAAGAATTTTCTCCATTTGAGACATACTTAAATAGTTAACTACAATAGAAATGTCGCTAAAAAGTAACTTTGATTAAATATATTAAAACTTGTCTGCGGAAAATAATCTCATACAATCTGACTTGTCCAGTCTCTCAACAATGAGGGGTACTACACCAAGGGGGCAGCCAGCCAGTGTGTGGGCACTGCTATACCCCTGGGGACAAAAAATGAGGTGGGTAAAAGAGAATTCAATGAACTCCTCTGTCGGCTGCGTGTTTCTGGATATCAGTCTAATGCTGATACTACGCTGGTCTCACACACTTTGCCTTTGTCAGACCTTCACCTCCTATGAATACCACCCCCTCAATAACAAAGTGCTGGCTATGGGCACATGAATCTCTTGTCTACACTAATGACTGTTTTTTCCTATTAGTGCACTCAACACATTTCTGAGGCTTCTCTTTCTCTTAAGCCTCATCATCAGAAGCGCTATCAAACAACAAACAGACAGACATTTACATACACTGCACGCTATAGATCTCACAAGTGCAGCACATAGACACATAGATATGTTGGTTTGTGGTGGCTCACCCTACTGTATATGGAATGGGTGCCCCAACTAATATAGACACACCCCGTCTATATAAAAGGATCAATGTAGAGTATAGAGTAGTTTTGCACAGCTCATTTGGAATAATTTAACTAACGCATAGAGAAATATATTGATTAAAATTTAATCCAATAATTATATAGCAGTATATAAGGAGTCTCAGAGATACTTAAGGGCGGACCAGGATCAGGTAAGCCAATGGGTGTCTCAGATAGTCCCCATATGATTATAAATCTCTGACCATTCAGAAAAAGTACTATAATTGATAGTGTTGTATCGGGATAGGAGGCAATGTCCTTACTTACAGTTTGGTGATTCGACTGGAGCACAGCCTGGCAGTATCGCAGTACAGCCGAGGGTCAGCCGATATACTACGTATCTGCCGCGGGTGATATTTTGTAATCACGGTGTTTGGAGCAGTAAGTTAATGTTCCTTATACCTGTGGCCGCGGCGTCCCACATGCCTACAGCGCTGACGATGCCCTGTCTTTCCGGCGTCAACTTCTGGTCAGGAGTAGTTACTGGAGTTGCAGGGTCCAAATGCTCGTGGTGTTGGTAACCGCTTGAATAATAGAAGTTAGAGCGCTCTAACAGGGAACTTCAAAATGATGAATAGCATCTGGGGGTATATAATTATTGGATTAAATTTTAATCAATATATTTCTCGATGTGCTAGTTACATTATTCCAAATGAGGTGTGCACAACTACTCTATACTCTACATTGATCCTTTTGTATAGACGGGGTGTGTCTATATTAGTTGGGGCACCCATTCCATATACAGTAGGGTGAGCCACCACAAACCAACATATTTATTTCTTTTATACACCCATAGTGTGGTGAGCTCCCATACTTTTGCAACATGGACATTTGGAAGCATCTAGAAGAGAAAATGTCTAAAGTGGACTCATTCCAATTAGACATTGAGAACATTACAAATAATGAACATTCTAACACTATTGTAATAGCTGACATTTTCAAAAAATTGGAAATCCTCATGCATAAACAATTAAAACAACGGTGGGAGATAAGGTCATTAGGTATATATATACATTAGGTATATATATACAACAAGGTAAAGTACCAAAAGGTTTACAACTAATGAAATCTCCTGCCCAAGATCTTACAGATATTGAATTTGAATTTGATAAGGAATGGGAAACATTCCTCAGAACTCAATCATTTGGTCTGATGGAATTGATTATTAAAAGGAGATCCTGAAACACTAACAACCCAAATCGAACAGATGAAAGAAAAAGTAGACAAACTTACTAAGAATGAGGAATACAATAAATGGCAGGAGAAACTATGTCAACGTTTAGATAAGATTAAACAAGAGATCATTTTCAAAAAAACTAAAAAGATGAACAATATACTAAAACAAAATAAAAGTATTAATAAAAATAAAAACAGTAATGCATATCCCCTAGCCCAGTGGTCGGCAAAGTGCGGCTCGTGAGCCACAAGCAGCTCTTTAGACACTTGTATGCGGCTCTTTGGTGCGCAATAATCGAATTGCGAATAATAGAATCACGAATAATCGATAAATGCGATTTTGCGGACCCGAAAATTAAATATGAAGGGGCACATAACTGGCTTTGTGTGTGAAGTTTTTTTACTACTGTCTGAACTATGAAACAAGCTCTCTCCTATAGATAATATGGCCAGCCTCTGTACTCACTGTCATTATGAATGCACTGCAGCGAGCGGCTTCCGGTGCAGCTACATCACTTCCGGGTATAGACTTTTGTCCGGGTATAGAAAAGTGGCAGAACACCGGCTCGTTCGCTGCAGTGCATTCATAGTGAAAGTGAGTACAGAGGCTGGCCATTTTATCAATAGGAGAGAGCTTGTTTCAGAGTTCAGACAGTAGTAAAAAAACTTTACACACAAAGCCAGTTATGTGCGCAGTTTAGGACACATGAGGGGACACATAGGGCCATGAGGAGGACCAGCATAAGATGCTATATCTGTGTCTTATGCTGGCCCCCCTCATGGCCCTATGTGTCATAGCACACATCCCCTGCCTATAACAGTGCCATCCACAGATCCACCCCATGACAGTGCCTTCTACAGATCCACCCCAAACCAGTGTCCTCCACAGATCCTTCACATAACAGCGTCCTCCACAGATCCTTCACATAACAGCATCATCCACAGATCCCCCACATAACAGCGTCATCCACAGATCCCCCACATAACAGCGCCATCCACAGATCCCCCAAAACAGTGCATCATCCACAGAAGCTTTACAGTGGGTCATCCACAGATGCTTAGCAGTGGGTCATCCACAGATGCTTAACAGTGCTCCATCCACAGATACAAAACAGTGCGTCATCCACAGATGCTTAACAGTGCATCATCCACAAAAGCTGAACAGTGGGTCATGCACAGATACATAACAGTGCGTCATCCACAGATGCTTAACAGTGCATTATCCACAGATACATAACAGTGCGTCATCCACAGATGCTGAACAGTGCGTCATCCACAGAAGCTGAACAGTGCATCATCCACAGAAGCTTAACAGTGCCTCATGGCCGTGTGCAGCCCGTATCATGGACCCAATCACTTCAGCATGCGCTTCCTTCCTATATATTTTAGGTTTTAAAAATGTGGCTCTCAAAAGAAATTTCAATCGTGGTTTTGGCGATATTTGGCTCAGTTGACAAAAAAGTTTGCCCACCACTGCCCTAGCCAATAAAGAAGGAGAGGAATTTCCAGAATCCACTAGTGCAAATAGAAATGGAGAATATGACTCACAGTCAAAACGGGAAAAAAATCACAATACCTACTAACAATCTATATGAAGCACTATCTGAGCACCATTTTTTTAGACTACACTCCCCCCCATCACAGGACACGGACACGTCAAACATCGAGACAATCCCTGACACTACAAATACAGACAAGAATACGACAAACACCACCAAGGCACAATCCTCTATACAATTTGAGACAGCGTCACCACAATCAAGATTCCCATTACAATACGGAACAATATCCAAACACTCAGTGGATGAGAAATTCAAGAACAATTTACCAGACACCAAGGAGAAACCACTCACCCCACCAATACAGAGAAAGAAGAAATTACGGAGAGGGAGATGACGGAAAATACCAAAAGAACCAATATTAAAAGATGGAACAACAAACTCTATTGTAAATTTAAGTTCAAAAATTGTAACTCCAGCAGAAACTGATTTGTTAAACAAAGGCTTGAAATTTGCGCCGACGAATAAACTTGATAAGTTTGAAGTGTATATTAGCATCGAGAAATTTATAAGAAAACTATGTCTTAAAAAATACTATATGAAAAATCCAATTACTGTACTAGATCATGCACCTATAGAAGATAATTTTAGACATACAAACCTTAAGATCAAAATAAAAAAATACCCTAGACAAGAAATAAGTGTAGAAATGATAACCTTCTGTCAATCTGTAGAGAATGACGTTAAGAAAATTAAAGACAAATATCAATACCACAATTTATCGAAAAACGAGATAGCCGCCATTAAAAAACTACAAGGTGATAACAATATAGTTGTAAAACCGGCAGACAAAGGAGGTGCGACAGTCATTTTGGAGTATGAAAAAATATAATCAGGAGTGTCTAAGACAGTTATCCGATGTAGACACATATAGCAAATTATTGACTGATCCTACTCAAGTATACCACAAAAAGCTCATAAAATTGTGTGAAAAGGGCAAACAATGGAACATTCTATCAGAACAGGAGGGCAAATGCATTCAAACTATTCAACAACGCATCCCAGTTTTTTACTGTTTACCTAAACTACACAAAGACGCCATAAACCCACCGGGATGGTCTATTGTTTCCGGGATAGGGTCTATTACAGCTAATCTATCCGAATACATCGATAAAATCCTTCAACCCACAGTTAAAAAAAATTGCATTGTATATTAAAGACACCACCCAAGTGATTCAGATTTTAGAAAACCTCAGTTATAATCCCGATTGGATTATCGGAACACTAGATGTTCAATCATTATATACTGTGATAGAACATCAATCCGGTATCCAATGTATGGGAAAACAACTACAGAAAGAAGGTCATCTGCCCATCCAACAAATTGACTTTTTGATGGAATGTGCATCCTTTATACTTAATAACAATTATTTTTATCATGAGTCAAACTTCTTTCTGCAGACACGCGGGACCGCCATGGGTACCAGGTTTACCCCCCCCCCCCCCCCAGCTATGCCAATTTATTTATGTAGGATGAAGTTATAACTCCAAGGCTGGGGACGGACCTGGTACTCTGGCGTAGATACATTGACAATGTGATTTTTGTGTGGAAAAAGGACGTAACTACCCTTAAGACCTTTTTGGAGGAAAAAAAAATAATAATATCTACAATTTACAATTTCCAGCCACTACTAGTCAAACATCAGCACTATTCTTAGACATAGAAATTTTAGAAAAAAGTCTCCAAAAACAATTATATACTTTTTGACAGTTGTCACTTACCACAATGGCTGTTAAATATTCCGCAGGGTAAATTTAGGCGTATTAGAAGAAACTGTACCCACATTGAACCTTCGAAATAGAAGCACAAAAAATGAAAGATAAGTTTCAAAAGAAAAAATATCCGCCACTATTATTAGATAAATCTGTGGATAGTACGCCAGTTAGACCGTCAGACTTTTTTTGAAGACAGAGATGATGAATTGACAGCCAATGTTGATGACAGCACCATCAGATTAATTCTACCTTTCAATCCTCAATATAAAAAATATAAAATCTATTATTCAAAAACATTGGCATTTTATTCAGGTTGATAAAGTGATAGGACCACTAATGCCTAATACACCAAATATTACATTTACCAAAGCTCCTAATTTAAATCTATTAGTAGCTCCAACAGTTAAAATGAAAAGTATAACAAGCATAAAGACACCCACCCTAAGCGGATGGATGGGCCTTTCGGGCTTCCATCGGTGTGGGAGATGTATGGGATGTCGTTTGACCAAATTTCCAAAAACTATCTACTCTATTACATCTTCTACTAATGGTCATATACATAAAATTAGAGACTTCATAACATGCGATACAAGTAGTGTGATATATATGTTCCAATGTCCATGCAAAATGCAGTATGTGGGAAGGACCAAGAGGCCCCTTAAGAAGCGTATAGCCGAACATATGAATAATATCAAAAAGGGATACGATAATCACACTTTATCAAAACACTATAAAACGGCCCACAATCAAGATCCCACAGGGTCTGTATTTACTGCACTTGAAAAAGTTCCTATACATTGGAGAGGAGGCAACCATATTCTTAGGATGTCCAGATTGGAATCCAAAAGAATATATGAGTTTGGTACCCTCCTCACCAAGGGACTGAATGCTGACCTTGAAATGTTTGGTTTCTTATAAATTGATTATGATGTGGTACGCTCTTCGTCGATGTGGGATAGCAGTCAGGCTGTTCTTTACCAGCACTGCTATCCCTCCTCGACGTCTAGCGCCCGCATCCATACTTCTATCAAATACGTACTTCACAGTAGAAGCCATTTTTTCCATAGCAGAAATTTCATGTTCTCCATCACATGTTTTCCAAAGCAGAAATATTTTTTAAATAACATATATACGATCATGTACAGAATTACCCCTTCATACATATATCTGCAAAAGACCTCTCTGTACAATCTAAATAAATTCCATGAAAAACGCAATGGTCAAGTTACACTGTGAAAAATCCATATAGCAATTAATTTGGTATGATTACAATATACATATGGATACATATGTATTCACATACTAATCTTACAGATCTATACTAATAATATCACTATATATTGTCATTATATATGTAATGTTGTTTAGTATCTGAAAAATAATATTTACTATTTAAATAATCCGGAGGAACCATTCCAAAAGATCTGTAGTATTATTCACCATTTGGAAAAGACGCATGAAAAACGCAAGGTGATTCCATTATATCAATACCAATGAAGATCGATGGAATACCGATTCCATGCCAGTTTTTCCATTAAATTAAAGACATCAATTGAATAAGACTATATAAGGTCTGTTACATTTGGGGGTCTCCTAACCACTGAGGAAGGAGACAGAGATCTCTGAAACGCATATGGTGAGGACCCCCAGGCGTTATTCATAATTTTGAAGTTCCCTGTTAGAGCGCTCTAACTTCAATTATTCAAGCGGTATCCAACACCACGAGCATTTGGATCCTGCAACTCCGGTAACTACTCCTGACCAGAAGGAGACGCCGGAAAGTCAGGACATCGTCAGCGCTGTAGGCACGTGGGACGCCGCGGCCACAGGCATAAGCAACATTAACTTACTGCTCCAAACACCGGGATTACAAAATATCACCCGCGGCAGATAAGTAGTATACGGCTGTACTGCGATACTGCCAGGCTGTGCTCCAGTCGAATCACCAAACTGTAAGTAAGGACATTGCGTCCTAGCCAGATTACTTACAATTGCAGGAACCGCTGAAAGTTGCAACAACTACTAATGTATTCCAGGTTATGATACTTCATTTCAATACTGTGGCGATACCTTGTTATACAATTGGAATCATTTGAAGCCATTTACTGCAAAAGCTATTGCTGTTTTTTATAGTGGATGAACTTTTTATTATATTTTTACCAGTGCAACTCCGCTGTGGATGAAGGATCTGTACACACAATTTTCTATCATATAGAGGTGGAATCCTCCCTCTCTTTTTCCTTTTACTTTACAGGTGGAACTCTCCATACATAGGTGGAAACATCCTATATTTAAATGAACGTTTTATATATATTTTTTTATAGGTGAACTCACTTTATTTATTTAATTATTATAATTTTTAAAGGTGGACTTGCGTTATAATTCTTTAAAGGTGGACTCAAGATATGAATTGATCACAATATTTAGGTGGTTTCATGATTTATTATATTTTTCACGTTTGCATTTAATTTTATTATCTTTATCTTGTGGTCCCATTGTGGATATTGTTTTCACTTGGCTGAATTATGGATGAATTCCAATCACTATATTGATGAATTCTGATTAACGATCATACCCGTTTGAAGAGAATTGCCATATTTTACATATTTACTTTTTATTTTATATTTACAACATTATCAATTATAGTACTTTTTCTGAATGGTCAGAGGTTTATAAACATATGGGGACTATCTGAGACACCCATTAGCTTACCTGACCCTGGTCCGTCCTTGAATGTCTCTGTGACTCCTTATATATATAATAATGTTCATTATAGTACTCTCTCTGAACGGTTAGAGGTATTTAATCACATGGGGACTATCCAAGACACCCATTGGCTTACCTGATCCTGGTCCGCCCTTGAATGTCTCTGTGACTCCTTATATACTGCTATATATTTATTGGATTAAATTTTAATCAATATATTTCTCTATGCGTTAGTTACATTATTCCAAATGAGGTGTGCACAACTACTCTATACTCTACATAGACACATAGACTGCGGCACTGGGATGGCCATAGCGTGGCCGCTTCCTGCGCTTTTTATGAAGACTGCCCCCTCTGGGCCATGCCGGCATCGTGGGAACCTATCAGTGTGGGGGAGTGTCATGTTCGGCACTCCCCTGTCCCGCCCCTTCAACACTGAAGCGCTGGAGGGTAAGTACATTAATGAAGTGACTAAAGGCGGTCTCTATTTAATACAGTGCTAATGCGGCTCCCCCAAGAAGAGCTGGAGAGTTTTCAGAGTGCTCTGTGCAGTATATACCAATCGTACTTCCGTTCCGCAAAAAGATAGAGCATGCCCTATCTTTTTGCGGAATGGGCAGATCGCAGATCCATTAAAGTGAATGGGTCCGCGATCCGCTGCGGCTGTCCCACGGTTAGTGTTCGTGCATTGCAGCCCGCAATTTGCGGGCCGCAGCACGGCCACGGGGCACACACGTTCGAGTGCAGGAGGCCTAATGCTGCACATCCATATTCCCCTGTAGAGATATATGTAACAGGGGAAAATCTACTAGATGAAATACAAAAGATAAAACTATACTGCGCCACCTGCTGATATTTTCAAACTTCAGTCTTATGAACAATGTTACATTTTCTTTTAAAACAAACTACTAATAAAAGTTACACTTTAATCCAAAGGAGGCAGAAGCAAAACAAAGGTGTTTAGTAGTAAATTGACTAATTGTAAATAAATCAATTCCTTGAGACTACGCCGCCGTTGCTTTTGCCAAGGGATCAGTTGTAAATTAATAGTTTGATTAAAAGGGAAGAAACCCCTAGTATTAGTAAAAATATATAATGGTGCCAAAAGAGAAAATTAATCCGGAAAAATA
This sequence comes from Bufo gargarizans, assembly GCF_014858855.1. NCBI lineage: Eukaryota > Metazoa > Chordata > Amphibia > Anura > Bufonidae > Bufo > Bufo gargarizans. The sequence continues at coordinate 332,761,312 of NC_058083.1, forward strand.
ATGGCAGGATTTTTGTCCAATCAACTAAATAGCCAAATATTCCTAGCTGATGCAGGAAAAGTATTCTCAACTGAGTATTTACCAATTAATAACCTAGATATAAACCGAACCTTTAAAGAAATTATTAAAACATATAAACGCTATATTAGATCTATCTGGGAAGTGACAAGCCAGGAAACATACCTTCAGCAACGTATTGTATATAGGGAAATGAGAATAAATATCACCCCTAATTCACATCAAGAAGATAGTGAATTTATTAAAGGCTGGGAAACTCTTATTACTGAAAATTCCCTTTGTATGCGAGCATAAATCCTCGATTACGAAAAGCTATTCGCAAAGATATCAACACAATTACTACATTATAAAATATGGCACAATAAGCATCTTCGCTTTTATCGTGTACTTCTGCGCCATCAGCAGTACAAAATATTCAACAATCCATACCCACCATGGGAACATCGGCAACTTTTTTAGCGCCAGGTGTACTACTACGAGACAGGGACAAATGGGCCTACAATCAGAAAGTGTAGCACAAAATGGAACAGAATTAGAAATGCAAATAATAAACCTGTCAAAGGTTAATCTGCAACCAGAATATGGGACAGTAATATGTAGGGGATTGCTATTTACACCTGTACCATACTTTGATTGTTTTACCTGGGTTAGGCCTCATGCACACAAACGTATTTTGTTTCCGTGTACGTTCCGGGTTTTTTTGCGGATAGGATGCAGACCCATTCATTTCAATGGGTCCACAAAAAATGTGGACAGCACACCGTGTGCTATCCACATATGTATGTCCGCACCGTAGCCCTGCAAAAAAAATATAACATGTCCTATTCTTGTCCGTTTCAGGCATTGTTACAATGGATCCGCAAAAATAAAACGGATGGCATACAGATGTCATCTGTTTTTTTTTTGCGAACCGCAAAACACATACGGTCTTTCACACTAGCGTGTGCAGGCCGCAATGCACGAGCAAAGTCCATGGGGCAACCGCAGCGGATTGCAGACCCATTCACTTTGCGGAACGGAAGTACGGGACGAAACACCACGGAAGCACTCCGTAGTGCTTCCATAGGGTTCCTTTCCCACGGCACTGCACCCGTATATTGCGGATCCGCAAATGCTTTCCGCCATACGGCAACGGGGCTCACACGCCAGTGTGAAAGAGGCCTTAAAGACATAAATCTTTAAGCTCGAAAGCTAGCATTACACAAGGATTTTAAAAACAAAGAAAGAGATAGAAATGAAATCCAAAAGAAAGAGAAGGAAACTCTAGACACTAGAAAAACTATTTAGAGAAGGAGCAGGAGAAGAAGTAATGCCTAATGCACCCTACAGTACTTTTACACCTACTTCAAAGTTCACCCCTCCATTTGCAAGATATGCCAATATACCAGAGGTGCACAACCTGCAGCTCGCAGGCCTCATACAGCCCCCAGAGCTTTCCTTTTTGGCCACCGGGCCGTCCTGCTGGGCAGAAATACAGCTGATTCTGTGATCAGCTGTGTTTCTGCCCAGAGCGCCGCACAGAGATGGACGACAGCTCTTGCTGCCACACTGTAGCAGGTGCAGAAAGGGTCCCCGGCTGTTAGTGAGAGTGGGGAAGCTGAGGAGAAGACAGAAGCGCTTTATCAACACTTCTGCCTTCTCCTCTTTGAGCCCCCTGCAGTGTGGACCCGGCGATCACATGATTGCTGGGTGTCTCGGGGGCAGAGGAGCGCAGAGCTCCAGGGTCAGTAGACCCTGATCAGCTCTGCCCTGGTACAAAACCCCCCAGCAGGCTGGTTTCCGTGTAACTGGGGCTCAGCTCCTTTGGATGCTCCAGTTACAGTGGAAATAGTACCAAAAAAAAGTCTCTTATTGTTCCAAAAGGTCTTTCAGTGACCTCTTGGGGACAAATTATTTAGTAAAAATATATATTAAAAAAAAGTAATATATTTTTTTTATTGAAAACTAAATAAAAAAATTATATAAATACAAATAAAAGAGAAATTAAATATGTGTAAAAAATTGAAAATTACAAAATAAAATAAAAAAAATAAAATACAATAAAAAGGAAGTGCTAAATAATAGAGTGTTCACTGTCCTGCAACAGTCTTTTTATGACCCCTTGGGGGACATATTATGTGGGAAAAATATATTTAGAAAAATAATAGAATTTTTTTTTAAATACAATAAAAAATAAAAAGGAAATAAAAATAATAATAAAATACAAATAAAATAAAAAGGAAGTGTTCATTGTCCTCCAATAGTCTTTTTAAGACTTCTGGTGGGACATATTATGTGGCAAAAATATATATAAAAAATAAGTAATAAACCAATTATAAAAATATAATACAATAAAATATTAATAAAATACAAATAAAAGGAAAAAATAAAAAGGAAAAAGTGCAACATTTAAAAAAGTGACTGTGCCCCCAAGGTCTTTTTATTACCTCTTGGGGGACATATTATATAGCAGAAATATTTTAAAAATTAAGTTAAAAAAAGGATTAAAAAAATTAAATACATAAAAGAGAAAACACCCACACCAACCATAACCATAACCAGTACCGCCCCATTCATGTGAAACTATACATATTATATAACAAAACAGCCTACACAAAATAGGTACCTAATTATAATAATTTATTTTGGTGTCAGTTTGCATATTTAAAGAATAAGGCGCTATAGTTTGAAAAAAAATAATACTTTTTAAAAACATTTTGTATAGTTTCCTCCAAATAAAAATTGTTGCAAATATTATTTTGGTAGTCCAACAAATAAGATACTTACAACCGTTTGAACCACTAAGCGTGCTAAATCACAAAAAAGTGTCTGGTCATTAAGGCCTTTACAGGCCTGGTCATTCAAGCATTCACCAATAAGCGCCTCCCCACTAGCAAGGTAAAGTGCTTACTGGTTACTGCAGGGCGCCTATAACTGGATTGGCAGAAGATGGTAATAACCAGTGAGCTCTTTCCACTGAAGGAAAGCACTGATTTATGAATAGGAGGCAGGATGGAAGGAAATGTCGCCACTTTTCTGGTAAAAATGATTTTTGACAAGTTCCTGCAGTATGGCCTCTAAAACAGAAGATTCATACTTACCTGCTCCACTCCTCTCTGGTTCTCTGCACTGCCCCCGCTGCCTCCATCTTCCGGTTCCTGCGCTGTTTACACCTGGCAGTGCATGGCCATGGTCACTTGCACGGCTCCAGTCAATGATGGCTTCAGAAGTGACATGCTGCTTGTGGCCACATCACCACGTAAGCCAGTCATTGGCTGGAATGGTGTATGACCATGTCCATGCCCTGCAGGTGTAAACAGCGGGGGCAGTGTGAAGGATAGGATCGGTGGGAAGCAGGTAAGTATAAGGCCCCTTTCACACGGGCGAGTTTTCAACGCCGGTGCAATGTGTGAGGTGAATGACATGGTTATAAATGTAAAATAATAGCATTCTTAATCCAGAATGCTAAGTAAGTTAGGGATGGAGGGGTTAAAAAAATAAATAAATAATTAAACTCACCTCATCCACTTGTTTGCGCTGCCCGGCTCATCTTCTTTCTTTTTCCTTGATGACCTGGGAGGAAAAGGACCTTTGGTGACATCACTGCGCTCATCAAATGGTCCAAGTGGATGAGGTGAGTTTAATTATTTATTTTATTTTTTTAACCCCTCCATCCCTAATTTATTTAGCATTCTGTATTAAGAATGCTATTATTTTCCCTTATAACAATGTTATAAGGGAAAATAATAAAATCTAAACAACACTGATCCCAAACCCGAACTTCTGTGATGAAGTCCGGGTTCGGGTCTGGGTACCAAAAATGCATTAAAATGCTTTGCACTCGCGGTGAAAAATAGCACATTTTCCCAGGACGCACCCGCATCCTATCTGGTCCTCACACGCGACACCTGTGAACGTGTGCGCCCCATGGTTGTGCTGCGGGCCGCAATGCACGAACACAGTCCGTGAGGCAGCCGCAGTGGATTGCGGACCCATTCACTTTAATGGGTCCGCGATCCGGCCTTTCCGCAAAAAGATAGGACATGTTCTATCTTTTTGCGGAACGGAAGTACGGGACGAAACCCCACGGAAGCACTCCGTAGTGCTTCCGTAGGGTTCCGTTCCGCACCATTCCGCATCTCTAGACTTGCGGACCCATTCAAGTGAACGGCACCCGTGTATTGCGGATCCGCAAATGCGGTCCGCAATAGGGCAACGGGAAGCACATGTTCGTCTGCAGGGGGCCTGACTCTTTGGTTTCAGGGTCTATGCTGGAGCATGATATTCGAGACAATTACTAGGAACAAGTGTTCATAGCAAGGCTCATATCTTATATCTGGCCAGTATAATCGTGCATCAGTCGATAAACAAGGAATTGCTCGTTTGGCAGCTGATTTGCATATTTTATCAGGATGAAAGATGTCCGATTATCTGCAGCACATCTCTCTGTGTAATTAGTAACAAGAAAGGCTGATGTAGGATCTAACTTAACCAAATGATAAAAAGAGGCAATTAAAGAACTAATGGAGATACACAATTTAATAATAAAGCCTTCAGACAAGGGAGGAAATGTAGTTTTAATGGATAAGACAGATTATGTAGCTATGGTAATGTCAGACAAAACACCTACAAGTTACTAAATGAAAATCTGACAGTTAACCCCTTCACTACTGAGCCACTTTTCACCTTAAATCCAAGGCCAATTTTTGCAAATCTGACATTTGTCGATCTATGTGGTGTGGGGTTTCGCTCTGGTAGACAGGATTAGCGGACGCAGTATAGAGGCAACAACAAGTTCTTTGGATCAAACAGTTCAGTGTACTTCAGAGGCTTCGGTCTGTACTATAAACTCCCTTTTGAAGTCGGGCGTCACCAAAATCGGGGACCCACACAGGGCCGACTTCAAAGTGGAGAAAGCCTCTCCCGCCCGATCATGCCAGCGAACCATCATTGACTTGTGTCCCTTCAAGAGTCCTGTCAAGGGCGTGGCTAGAGTAGCAAAGTTGGGAACAAACCTCATGTAATAGCCCACCATTCCCAGGAATGACTTTATTTGCCTAGTGGTGACAGGTCAGGGTCAATTCCGTATCGCCTCTATTTTGTTCTCTTGGGGTTTGATGACTCCCCGCTCAATGACATACCCCAGGTACTTAGTCTCTTCTAACCCAATCGCACATTTTTTGGGGTTAGCGGTTAGGCCAGCTTTCCGAAGGGAGTCCACTACAGCCTGCACTTTGGGTAGGTGACTTTCCCAGTCGGTACAGTGGATCATAATATCGTCCAGGTAAGCCGAAGCGTACGACGATGTGGACAAAGCACAATGTCCATTAGTCGCTGAAAAGTATGGGTAAGACCTTATATTGAAACAGCCCCTCAGGCGTGATGAAGGCAGTTTTCTCTTTGGCAGCCTCCATTAAGGGCACCTGCCAGTACCCTTTTGTGAGATCCAAAACAGAAAAATACCCGGCTTGTCCTAACCTCTCGATGAGCTCATTCACTCGGGCCATTGGATATGCATCGAATTTGGAAACCTCAGCGCAAACTTTGATGGATACGTTTATGGGTGATAATGTTTTTTTTTATTTTTTAAGTGATTGTCTTATGTGGGGGCTTATTTTTTGCGGCATAAGGTGACGGTTTGATTGGCCTGATTTTGGGGTACATAAGACTTTTTGATCGCTTGGTATTACACTTTTTGTGATGCAAGGTGACCAAAAATGGCTTTTTTGACACTTTTTTTTTTTTTTACGGTGTTCACCTGAGGGGTTAGGTCATGTGGTATTTTTTTTTAGCAAGTTGTTGCGGACGTGGCGATATCTAATATGTAAACTTTTTTTATTTATTTAAGTTTTACACAATAATATCATTTTTGAAATAAAAAGAAATCGTGTTTTAGATTGCTACTATTTTTTGGGGGATAAGCCTTTTTGATCGCTTGGTGTTGCACTTGAGTGATGTAAGGTGACAAAAAAATGTTTTTTTAGCACAGTTTTTATAAAAAAAATTTGACGGTGTTGACGGTCATGTGATATTTTAATAGAACCTGTCGATATGGATGCGGCAATACCTAATATGTCTACTTTTCTTTTTTCCATATTTTTTGCAATTTTTTTAACTTTATTTTGGAAAATGGATGCTTTTTATTTTACTTGAAACTTTATTATTTTTTACCTTTTTTTCACAACTTTTGGGGGTCTGATCCCCTTTACAATGCATTACAATATTTCTGTATTGTAATGCATTGGCTGTAAGTGTATTAATCATTGTAATACACTTACAGCTTCCCGCCTTTGAGATCCATTGGGCATTGGGCTGCCTTCCCTGCCATCGGGTCCCCATCACAGCAGCGCGGGGACCCGATGGTCACCCGCAACCGCCAGGATACCGCACGTACCGCGGTCAGCACTGACCACGGCAGTGCGAGGGTTAATTCGCTGTCATCCATGTTTTCACCAATGCCGGCGCATACAGCAGAGGTTTAGCTATCAGTGACTGCTGGACCCCTGCCGCTGATTGGGTGGGCGCAGCTCCTGTGCCCCCCCCCCCCCATCAGAGCACCGTAGCTGTACAGCGCTAGGATTTTTGTCCCAGATATCAGCTCTGTACATGTACGGCACTGGTATCCTATGGGTTAAATTTACAAAAGAACTCAAAACCCTAGTCCTTGATGCATAATAAAAACAACTGATTACAAAAGAAGAATTTATGGTGCTATTTAAACCACACCCAACGATTACAATCTTTTATGCAATACCTAAAATTCATAAAACATTTTGACCAATTCCCAGAAGACCTACTGTCTCCGGTTACCAAAATTTATGTGAAGGAATAAGTGAGTATGTAGATAAAATTATCTCACCATTTGTTCAAACCCTCTCCTCATATTTGAAAGATACAAAATATACTATTATCAAACTCCAGGATATACCGTACAAATTCATGCGAATACACTCAGAGCCAGTTTGGATGTTAAAACACTCTACACCAGCATCCAACATGAACAAACACAATCATTTTGTACTGTCACTTTTATGGTTTCTTTTAACTCATAATTACTTTATGTACTTTTACATAGAAAATCAACGTCAACAAATAACTTCTTGCAATGGGAAAAATTCCCTCCGCCCTCTCTGAAGAGAGGGATCCCAGTGGGGCAATACCTACGGGCAGGATGAAATTGCTCAGATGATGTTACTTTTGAACAGGGAAGTAAAATATTGTACCAAAGATTCTTAGCTAGCGGCTAAGACATTGCACAAAGCTTATAACAGAGCTAAAAATATTGAGAGAAATACTCTTTTAGAAAATAAATATAAAAAATAAAATAAAAAAATTATCTGTTGTATTGGTACTTATGATGTACAACATGAAAGAGTCTATAAAATCATGCAGCATCACTGCTATGCCTTGCAGGCGGACAAAGAACTGAAGGAGGTAATTTCGAATAACCCTACTATTACATATAGGAGGGGTAAGAATTTAAAATGAATTTTAGTCACTTTCAACAAAGAATAAGCACAGGAACATGGTTCTCCACTAAAGGGTCATATCTCTGTGGAGAATGTTTGTTCTGTTGCTATATGACACTTACAAAAGAATTTTAAAATCCCATTGATGGACAAAAATACCAAAGAAAGGATTATATAAACTGTAAATCTACTGGAGTGGTGTATATAATCAGATGTAACTGTCCTAAGATATATGTCCGAAAAATTATACAACAATTAAGGAGAAGAATCTCCAAACATATAAGTAGCATTAATACTGAAGAGGACACAGATATTTCCAGGCATATAAGACATCACCACTCCAGAAACATTTCAAATCACAAAATATGGGGAATAATGAAAATCAAAGCTGGCCAGAGACAAGGTGACATTGACCAAAAACTACAGCAGGGAGAGACCAAGTGGATATACCGACCGAAGTCTCTTGCTCCCCTGGGTCTAAATGAAGAACTTACATATGCATCATTTCTGTAATTTGGCACCACAGAAAAAGAACTTAATAATTGTGAAAATATGTTGGATATATAAAAGTAACAATTAAAGAAAAAAAAGATCAGAAAAGGAAAAGACAAAGGGACCACCAATAAGAACAAGATATTTATTACCCATTGATCAACCCTTCCCTTTTGGAAAATAATAAATATAGCTATATATGATATTTAAGAAGAAATATATGGGGGCAATAAGGAATAAGATATAATAATTAGAGACAATTGATTCCAGTGTAAATGAAACAAGATTGTCAATAATTAAAATATAAAGTAAGCCCCACTATTAGAGGGTTTTTCCACCTTTGCAAAAATTTATTAAATGAAAAGAAACTAAAATAGAAGCAAAGATTAATATTCATTAGAGGGAAAGATTCACCCTAATTTCCTCTTTTCACCTCTTTCTCCTCTCCCTTTTCTGGACCCCCACCCTCAAAAAAATGATATGTAGCCAAATATAAAGAATTTAATAATATATAGCATAAATAAATATTATTAATATCTCAAAATATTTGCATATGTAAGAACTAAATATGCTGCAAGTAAAGAGTTGAAAATAAAATATAAAGGAGAGTTATAATTATAGAGGGGAGAAAACAGTAAGTCCTGAGAGACATAGCCAAGAATAGTAAAAGCTGCCAAAACAAAATCCGCTGTCATGAGCTTTAGGTAGTTCCCAGTAGAGAATTTTCCAAGTCGGCACGCATGCACGAGTGTCGGAACGGACCGAAGAAACATCCATGTCATAGGAGCGGGTGGAGAAGTAAGGAGAGGTATACAAATCATGAATGGCCTAACTCAGGGATGTCAAACTCGTGGCCCTCCAGCTGTTGCAAAACTACAACTTCCATCATGCCTGGGCATACTACAGCTATCAGGGAATGATGGGAGTTGTAGTTTTGCAACATCTGGAGGGCCATGAGTTTGACATCCATGGCCTAACTCCTTCTCAGATAGTCCTGGCAGGTAACACCTGACTCTATAGGCCATACTTGGAGATGACATCATAGACGGGTAATATAAGGTGGTTCCCGCCCCCTTAATCATACCTGCCCGATCCCCTGAGGACGGCGAAACATGTCGGGAGGCAGAATGAGTATCTGTTTTTTAGGTTCAGTAAGGGACACGGTTATTATGAAATACAGGGTAGAGGACTCTATGTAGTGATAGTGCAGGTACAATAGGATCGGTGGGAGCACGCACCAACCGGTATCTACCTATGCTGCACATCCATATTCCCCTGTGGAAATATATGTAACATGGGAAAATCTACTAGATGAAATACAAAAGATAAAACAATACTGCGCCACCTGCTGATATTTTTTAACTAGTCTTATGAACAATGTTACATTTTCTTTGAAAAAAAAAAAAAAACTACTAATAAAAGTTACGCTTTAATCCAAAGGAGGCAAAAGCAAAAACAAAGGTGTTTAGTAGTCAATTGACTAATTGTAAATAAATAAATTCCTTGGAAATACGCCGTTGCTTTTGCCAAAGAGGTCAGTTGTAAATTACTGCAAGATACTGTTCAGTGTTATAGCAAAAGCATTTTACTGCAATAAAGCCATTGTTATACCCTTGTTATTGAACATCATATAGAACATATGATAAAGCCCGACCCGGGTTTCACTCCTGCTTCGTCTGGGGCGTTTCAGTTTCACTTTTGGGTGTAGGCAGTATTTGTCACTACATCACATCCTCTCCCTCTTTATCTCATTGCTAAAAATGAAAGTTTTGATCGTTGTTCTATTTTATTTTATTTATGAGAGTTTTACATTTAAATGATTGAGCAATACTGAAAACAGGCCCATAATAACAAGGAAATTGTATAAGGGCATTTTTAGCAATGAGATAAAAAGTGAGAGGATGTGAGGTGGTGACAAATACCGCCCAAACCCAAAAGTGAAACTGAAACGCCCCAGACGAAGCAGGAGCGAAACTCGAGTCGGGCTTTATCATATGTTCTATGTGATGTTCAAGATTTCGGTTTTGAAAGTATAATAAAGAAGCGTGAACTATTTTACATGCAGGTCTGTGCTATGTTGATACTCTTTTTGAAGGAGTGAGAAGCATACCCACTATCGCTCGTTGGTTCAGAGACTAAGAAGCTGCGAAGGAGGAAGGATAAGGAGAAGATTGGAAGAAGCAGCATAAAAAGAACCAGTGGGGACTTCCGGTTCCGGCGCGTGCATGTGAGGGTGAGGAAGACCGGAGCTCTGATACCCAAAGCCCGTAAATCGAACCGCAAGACCCTTTGGGGGTGATTTTGTCCTCCTCTGACCTCCGCATTACCTACAGGAAAGGTGGATGGAGAAATTCCTGAATAAGACAGCATAACGAGCACGCCAGCAGGGTGGAAGAAGAGTTGGAGAAAACCCAAATAAGGGTGGGAGAGGTGCTGTCTAATAATCAGGCACTTAAAGGGAACCTGTCACCCAAAAATCGCCTATTAAGCTGTTTACAGTACCTTATAGTGCTGTATAGTCGTTTCCTGATGCACTTTTTGTTAGTTTTGCAGCATGTATGCTCAGTCAGAAATCGATGTTATATTCAGCTGCTGCCCCGTGCTTCAAGTCAGGCTTGAAGTCACGGGGGCAGCGGCCTCGGCGTCTTACATGGCCCTCTCCCCGCCCCCTGCCTCTGTGACTGACAGCCGAAATCCGATTCCGGGACCGCGCTCAACGGCCGCATGCGCAGTAAAGGGCGGCAGGAGCGCGGTCCCGGCTGCCGCGCGTACTACGCGCCGTCTTACTTTCGCCGCACTGCGCATGCGCCCGACATCCTGTATCAAACGCGCCCGCGCCCGGCATCTGGGCGCGGGCGCGTTTGATACAGGATGTCGGGCGCATGCGCAGTGCGGCGAAAGTAAGACGGCGCGTAGTACGCGCGGCAGCCGGGACCGCGCTCCTGCCGCCCTTTACTGCGCATGCGGCCGTTGAGCGCGGTCCCGGAATCGGATTTCGGCTGTCAGTCACAGAGGCAGGGGGCGGGGAGAGGGCCATGTAAGACGCCGAGGCCGCTGCCCCCGTGACTTCAAGCCTGACTTGAAGCACGGGGCAGCAGCTGAATATAACATCGATTTCTGACTGAGCATACATGCTGCAAAACTAACAAAAAGTGCATCAGGAAACGACTATACAGCACTATAAGGTACTGTAAACAGCTTAATAGGCGATTTTTGGGTGACAGGTTCCCTTTAAAGATAAGCTAGAAGATCTGGAGAATCGATCCAGAAGAAATAATCTCTGAGTGGTGGGATTACCAGAGGATATCCCGCCATCACAGCTGCCCCAAATTTTTGCAGTGGGACTCCCTCAAGCCCTTAGGCTCCAGGGCAAATATACAGTCGAGAGAGCTCATAGATTGGGAGGGGCTAGGCCCTCTGAAGCAGAATGGGGCCGTCCGAGGCCAAGACCGGCCATTGCAGAGTACTTAAATAATGCCACCAAGGAGGCGATTCTGAAAAAGTACAAAGGAGCTCAGCACCCGCTCATGTTGAGGGGTTCAAAAGTGTTCCTCTTCAGTGATTACTCAGTGGAGGTTACTTCTTGCAAATCTGTTCCACCCTGGTCAAGAAAAAAATCAAGTTTGCATTGCTGTTCTCTGCCACATTGAGGGTTTTTCGCCAAGATGGCTGCATTGATACCTACCTCACTCCTAAAGAGGCTATGGGGGCACTGGAGGAAAACATGGAAGCGGAACCAAGCCAGGGGAGAGAAAGAAGAATGTCGGAGTCTATGCACCGCCGCAAAAAGGAGAGATTTCCGGACTCCCAATACTACAAGAGAACCCCGGCATTCATGGAAGCCACGGATGACTCCCAAGGCTGAAGGATCGTGGTCCTGAGGACTTTTGTTTACTAGGGTTGTCTATTCGATGGCTGATAGACTAACATGGATAACTTCCTTGTGATGGAAAATCACATTATCAGGTTTCACTGGGTTCGTTATACATGGAGGTTGGAGGGAGGGAGGGATTGAATCAGCAATGAGATGGTGGAAGATTTTAGGAGAGAGAGAGATGAGGGTAACAAAAAAAATAATAAAAATAATAATAAAAAATGGATGCCCAACATCATTGCTGATTCTGAATGGAGGGAAATTAAGCCATGGAAATTATATGCAAAAGAGTCGCAGAGAGCTTTGGGGGTAGGAGATTTTCCCAGAATTTTATTGTTTTGACGAGTTACTGGAATAGGGTACGGAATTACGATAGTTCCGGATGATGCGCGAAAAAAGAGGAGTCAATACTATGAGATGGATATCGTTCATGGACGTTTCTTATGTTCATTGTTGGGGAAGGGAAGGGAGGGGGGGGGGGGGGGCGGATCCTAAGTTGGGAAATGTTCTTGTTGTTGCTCATTGCTGACATGTACTCTCTTTTCCGGGATAGACAGTCTGGATCTTCTCCAGGTGTGTCTCCAGAGATAGCTCGAAATCTGGTGCCTATATGAGAGTCGTGACATGGAACGTAAAAGTTCTGCGTTCACAGACCAAACGAAATATGGTACTCCGACACCTTAAAAAGCTGAAAGCAGCTATAGCCCTGCTACAGGAGACAAACCTGGAGGAACAAGACTTTTGGAGAATGCGCAAACGGTGGGTAGGACAGGTATTAGGTTCGCCGTCAGTAGGCAGAAAAGCAGGGGTAATGATACTCTTTCATAAAAATCTTCAGTACACCCTAAAAGGTAGTGAAGCGGACAGGGAAGGAAGAAGGCTGAAAGCGGAGCTCAATCTGTGGGGTGGGCAACTACTCCTGTATAATATATATTCCCCTAATTCTGCCCAAGCAGGCTTCTACCAGGCACTAGAAACTGCAGTTCTACAAAACAAGGGCCCCCCTATGATAGCAGCAGGTGACTTTAATAGGGTAAGAAATAGTGTAGAAGACAGAAAACAAACGGGTTGAAGTAAACTCCAGTGCAAAATCTGGAAAGATCCCATACGCTCACTCCGTTGCTGGAAACTACAGACTTGGTTGATATATGGAGGCGGTATCACCCGACTGATAGCAGGGAAAGATTTGACAAGTCCGGAATCATTTAGGCCAATCTCTTTGATCAATCAAGATCTTAAGTTGGCATCTAAGATACTGGCCAATAGATTAGCGTCACTTATGCCAGATCTGGGGAACACCAGGTGGGATTTATTAAAGGCCGCTCTGCAGTAGCAAATATTAGGAAAGTACTGTCAGTGCAGGACAGTTTGCAGGGAAGGAGATCGAATGCTACACAGGCCCTCCTAGCAATCGATGCCGAAAAGGCATTCGATAATGTCAGCTGGCAGTGGCTGAATGATGTGTTGAATGCGATGGCTCTGAGAGATGCCTTTCGGAAGTATCTGGCAGCATTATATGCAGACCCTCAAGCGAGGATACACACCCCGGGTTTTTTGTCTGATACCATTCGTCTCTATAGAGAACAAGGCAGGGGTGTCCTTTGTCGCCCTTATTATTCGACCTAGTTCTGGAACCACTGGCCTTGTACCTTTTAAAGTCCAATGCATATGAAGGGATTAAGGTGGGAAAAGAAATACTGAAGCTCACATGCTTTGCAGATGACCTGTTGATTTACATGAGCTCGCCGAGCCTACATCTGAAAGCTATTCTTGAAATATTCCATAATTACAGCAGAGTAACAGGATATAAAATAAATGTGTCTAAAAGTCAGCTATTATTTTTGGGAGACAAAAATATACTATCCATATCCCAAATTGGGGTAGAGATACGTAGAGATTATATCACGTATCTGGGGATTAAAATAGGTAGTACAGCATCCTCGGTTTACTCCTTCAACTACCCACTGCTTCTTAATAAGATAATCAAAGAACTTGATAAATGGAGAGACCTACCATTGTCTCTGATGGGGAGAGCATGCCTAATAAAAATGATCAGCTTTCCTAAAATGCTGTACCCGTTACAGGCATTCCCCGTGCTTCTTACACATGTTGATGTGAGGAAGCTACAGTCAGCATTTGTGACCTTCCTTTGGAATAGGAAAATACCTCGCATAGCTTACAAGAAGCTTTGTTTAATGAAATGGGAGTGAGGCCTAAATATGCCTGACATTAGGTTATATAACCTGGCGGCCTTATTACGCCATGTAAGGGATTGGGTTTGGAACACTAATTATTTTTTAGCGGGTACGGTTGAGCAACAATTGACGCAACCGTGGGATTTATCAGCCATTATACACACCAGGCTTAAAGATCTTCCAGGCGAAGTTAATTTGGAAGCAAAAGTTAAGGGCACACTAGGATCACTTGAGATTTAGGAGAGCAGTCTCATACAATACCATGAGAATAGGAGTTTGGAGATGATAGTTAAGATCAGCATGAGCAACGGGTGTTGGGGGGGATTGTTGGGGGGGATATAAAAATGGGTATGATTATCCTGTTTCAAGTGTAATGTAACCATATGATATAAAAGGATGTACATGACGTGATAAGCCTGGATCATAGTTGTATACTGTATACAATATGTTTTCTTAAATATATGATATTGTGCTCTTTACATCCAAATAAAGAAAGTTAAAAAAAAAAGAAAAAGAACCAGTGATTTTTGTGTTACCCCAAAGCTTTCCTTTATTGCAGCGTGGATTATTGCAGCATGTACCCTAACCACTTTTTTTACGTTTTGGACTGAAAGAAGTGGGGACCTACTTCTACAAAGGGACTGCAGCTAATATTAGCACGTAATCTAATACACAAAACTTTTGCATATTTGTTCATATAGGTCCCAGTGTTGGAGATACGTGCTAATATGGACATATCTGATTTTAGAGAAAACATGCACCTTAATGTTGAGGATGTATTTAAAGTGAAAGATGGCATCCAACAAATTAATGACTTAGATGGAATTTTTGTTGAAAGAAATTAGAACCATCTGGGATATTATATCACTGGAGAAATATCTGGTGGAGGAGAAAATTCCAGAAGGTCTAAGATGGAAACTCCCCTTCAACTCTAATGGTGTAGATGAGTTGAATGATTGGGAAAAATATGTTAATGACTGTGGACTGAATGCAATTAGATTTATTTGGGAAAAGGAAATGCAAACTTACTAGCTTATGCAATAGCATTGAAGATATAAAAAACAGACTAAGGCTAGGTCTACACAATGACAGATAGGACACAACTACACTGCAACATTTGTCGCGCGACATTTTGTTGCAGCAATATCACATGACAATTTTTATAATGGTAATCTATGGTGTCGCACTGCAACATGCAACATGCTGCGACTGCGACAGTCGCAGAAAAATGCATCTCAGATTGATTGCATATTGCAGTGCAACACCATAGACTACCATTATAAAAATTGTTGCGCGGCATTGGTGCAACTAATTGTCGCACGACAAATGTCGTTGTGTAGACCTAGACCAATACCCTATGAAGAAATGGCAGAATACAAAGAAATATCACAAAAGTGCCCGAAAAAGGTCATGAAAGTGGAGCAGGATGTCAAAAAGAAAAACATAAAAAATAGCTGAAGGCTATGGACGATTATGCTCTAAATTGAGTTTATAAGTGGAGAGAGAAAAAATAAACAGTAGGAAAGGAGGTGCACAAAAATGACTAAGTCTCTGATACCTTACCCAGTCAAGGGAGAATGAGTAATTACACGGGGAATAATTACTAATATGAGGAGAATCTCCCAAACTTGACTAGAGCATATCAGGAGGATGGAGGAAGGATACAGTATTATCAGAATCCTAGACCATTATACGAATCGTATCATAGATTTAGACAACCGTATGCTAACAGAGGTAATTATAACTACAGAAGCAATTATCCACAAACCAGAGATCATAATCAATATTACAACTATGGACAGCGTCCATATAATAGCCAATATCAGTATTATAATAGATCAAGAGATATAGGGACATATATACTAAATCAGCATAAAAATATGGCTATAACGCTTGCAAAGACACAAAGAGATGAAGGAGAAAAAAGGGGAAAGCAATTAATTGAAAATAGGGAGGAGGCTAGACAGAGTAAGATAGAAGAAGAACATTTTCCACATCAGATGACCAAGGAAACACTAGTGAGTCGAGAACAAAGAAGGGAGGAAGGAATTCCAAACACTCCAGTGAAAAGAAGGTTAACGGGGGAAAAAGAGGAGGAAAATAAATCTAAGCCCTGTGGCAAAGAGATGGAGGGAGGACATCTAGGTATACAGTTGTGTTCAAAATAATAGCAGTCAGACATCCCTAACCTGATCAATCATCAATTATATTTCTACATGGCATATAATTTACTAGCAGGTGTAGTAGTATAATGGAAACCCAACAGACCCAACAGTCATGCCATGCATTCTGCTAATTCTGTGTAATTCAATCACTTATTGAAAGGGGCATGTTCAAATTAATAGCAGTGTTGAGTTCAATTAGTGAGGTCATTCGTTCTTTGAAAAACAGGTGACAATTATTGCCCTTATTTAAGGAAGGAAGGCAGCAAATCTTGTACATGCTGGTTACAGTGCATTTCTCTCTGAAATTCTGAGGAAAATGGGTCGAAAGACGTGGAAGAAAGCGAAAAACTACCATTAGAATGGATAGAAGAATAGCCAAAATGGCAAGGAATCAGCCAACAATCAGCTCCAGGAAGATCAAAGAAGGTCTAAAGTTACCTGTGAGTACTGTTACAATTAGAAGACGCCTATGTGAAGCCAAGCTATCTGCAAGAAGCCCCCGCAAAGTCCCACTGTTGAAAAAAAGACATGTGCTAAAGAGGTTACAATTTGCCAAAGAGCACATTGACTGGCCTAAAGAGACATTTTCTTTTTGAGTCTAGTGGCCGGAGACAGTTTGTCAGACGAGCCCCCAAACACTGAATTCAAGCCACAGCATACTGTGAAGACAGTGAAGCATGGTGGCGCAAGCATCATGATATGGGAATGTTTCTCATGGTACAGTTTTGGGCCTTTTTATCGCATACCAGGGATCATGGATCAGTTTGAATACATCAGAATAATTGACGAGGTCATGCTGCCTTATGCTGAAGAGGAAATGCCCTTGAAATAGGTGTTCCAACAAGATAAAGACCCCAAACACACTAGAAAACGTGCAACATCTTGGTTCCAGACCAACAAGATTGATGTTATGGAGTGGTCAGCCCAATCCCCAGAAAACTTGTGGGGTGACATAAAAATTGCTGTTTCTGAGGCAAAACCATGAAATAGAGAAGAACTGTGGAATGTAGTCCAATCATCCTGGGCTGGAATACCTGTTCACAGGTGCCAGAAGTTGGTTGACTCCATGTAACACAGATGTACAGCAGTTCTCAGAAACAGTGGTTATACAACTAAATATTAGTTAAGTGATTCAAAGGAAAGCAAAATCTTTAAGCATTTTTCAGTTTATATAGTGAATGTTTGAGTTTGTAAAGAAGAATACAAACAATGTTTTTTTTTAACAGTCTATATATATATGAGCGAGATCTTACAGCAGGAGGAGGGGGGAGGGAGGGAGAGCAAGAGGCGGCACAGAGGATTAGGAGGTGGTGCAGAAGTCTGGAAAGGCGGCGCTGGGCACGAACGGCGGTGGGTGTGGCCGGCACCTTGCATCCCTTGACATCCCCTTGGGCACCTTATTTCTTTGAGTGACAGGTTAGTAAAACCTGTTTTTTAGCAAAATAAGGCTACGGATCACATTTAGAAGCCCACATTAGGAATCCTGATGAGGCCCTGAACATCAGCATATGTTTAGCTGACGGGTGAAACCTGGTGACAGAATCCCTTTAAGCTAGAGGGAATTATGAACAATTCCAAATACCAGTCAATATTGGCACAAAACCTTCAGGCTTCTGCTAGAAAGCTAAACATGAAGAGGAACTTCATCTTTCAGCATGACAATGACCAAAAGCATACATCCAAATCAAAGGAATGGCTTCACCAGAAGATTAAAGTTTTGGAATGGCCCAGCCAGAGTCCAGACCTGAATATGATTGAAAATCTGTGGGGTGATCTAAAGAGGACTGTGCACAGGAGATGCCCTCGCAATCTGACAGATTTGGAGTGTTTTTGCAAAGAAGAGTGGGCAAATCTTGCCAAGTCAAAATGTGTCATGCTGATAGTCTTATAACCAAAAAGACTGAATGTTGTAATAAAATCAAAAGGTGCTTCAACAAAGTAATAGTTTACTTTTATATTTTTTCTTCCCTCTACCTAAAAGATTTTCAGTTTGTTTTTCAATTGAGTGGTACAGTTTATGGGTCACATTAAAGATGGAAAAAATTCTGAAATGATTTATCTTTGTCTATTTTTTTATTACAGCACTGAAACCTGACATTTTAACAGGGGTGTGTAGACTTTTTATATCCACTATATATTGATTCCTTACTAAGTAGAGAGAAGGGTGATGGCAGTCTTATTCTGTGGAAAAGACACACAGATGATTGTCTATGTATCTGGAAAGGAGAGGAAGCGGCTCCGAGAGAATTTGTGCATATCGATGATAACACTTGGAATATTACATTTACGGAAAACATTAGTAGAAAAACTGTTAACTTCCTTGATTTAGAAATTATAGTGGAGGATGGGTTAATGCATACGAGGACCTTTTTCAAACCCACAAATCGCAATGGTTATATCAATGTCAGCAGCTGCATTCATAAACTCTGAATAAAAAAAACATCCCCGTAGGCCAATTTCAGAGAAAAAAAAAAAATAGTTCCAAAATAAGAGATTACGATGAACAGAGTGGAAAAATCCTACAAAGGTTTAAAGAAAAAGGTTATAAACAGGAGGAACTCATTGGTACCAAAGTAAGACAAGGAAACAAATGTGTAACGGATCATCTACCACCCCGACTGGGTACCTCCGTTGATGGATGCTCCTAGTGCTTCCCGAGGGCTCCAAGCACTCCGCTCGACACCGGTAAGCAGTGCCGACCCCACGAACTGCCGTAGCTTGGTTGGGATCTCGTCGTCTTCTACCCTCCCTGGACCTACGACAAGGTTTCCAGGTTCCAGTGGGTGACCCTCTCTTCCTTCAGAGGGCGATGCAGGAACCGGTACAGGTCTTACAAAAGCTAGGGATTATACTCTGGAGAGTATAATGATTATAGCAATCCCCAGAGTGTAGGTCTCCAATCCCCCAAACAAGAGTACAGACTTCATGAAGGGTAGAACATTGACACTTTAATGGGGCAACATGTCAGCCTTTTATGCAGCTCTTCCAGCAAAGGAGACTCCCATGGGGGACCTTGTGGAAGTCTAAGACAGTTTCTTACATAAACCTATCACATGCAGTTACAGGCAGAAAACACACACATGTGATACAATTAATAAACACAATGGGATAACGTAATCACCCACAGGCAGAAACTTCCCATTTTTCACTTTGTAGAACAATGAGCCAGGGGATGGGGGTCTCCATAGTTCCGGGTCCATAGTCCATAGGAAGGAGGTTAGCCCTCAGGCCTCTGCACCACTCCCAGTCACGGTTCAGTCCGTCACACAAGGGAAGAAAGGAAAAATAAAAACTGACAGTGGTAAATATAGGTCTGCCTTCTCTACGCAGTACTCCATAATGTGTCCTCAGCTCAAAGAGGTAATTAAGAAAAACTGGAGAATCTTCAGAAATGACCCAGTTTTAGGCCATTCTGTTCCAGAGACCTCCATTTATATTTAAACGAGCCCCAACAATTAAAGATAAGATGATACATAGCTACCTACAGAAAGGAGCGCAACCCATAAGTGGCATGTTCACATGGCGCGGCTTCTGTGTTGGATGTAAAAATAGACCGAAAGAAGTATGAACAGAAAGAATACGGTTGCAATGGCAAATAATAAGGAAATTAAAGAAAAAGGTCACCTATCATGGGAAAGTATAGGAGTTATATACGTGTTGGAGTGTTCTTGTAAACTCTAATACGTAGGAAGAACACTCAGGAAACGAAAGATAAGAATCAGTGAACACATAAGAAACATCAGAAAGGGACTGGAGACACATAGAGCTTAGGCACATTTTAAGAAAGTTTATAATAAGAATCCAGAGGGTCTGAAGTTTATGGGGTTAGTGTTAGTACGGAATAAATGAAGAGAGGGAGACCCTGTCAAATATATAAATAAAAAGGAGGCAGAATGGATTTATAATGCAAACACATTACAACCCAATGGGTTATATATAGAGTGGGATATAAATCTGTTTGCATGTACTGAGGTAGTTCCTAATTGAAACAAAAAGAAGGGTTTTATAGTTTGGTTGGACTTATGGCTAGAGTTGAGCGGATACCTGGATGTTCAGGTTCGACGGGTTCGGCCGAACTTCACAAAAAAGTTTGAGTTTGGGACCCGAACTTAACCCCGTACCCGAACCCCATTGAAGTCAATCGGGACCCGAACTTTTGAGCACTAAAATGGCTGTAAAAAAGTCATAGAAAGGGCTAAAGGGCTGAAAATGGCAGCAAAATGTGGTTAAGAGCACTAGTGATGGCCAGGAGCTGGTATGGGGGTTACCCTGCTGTGAATATTGTTCCTCCTCCTCTTTCATCTACTACTCCTCAGCCTCCACTTCGTCATCCTCCAGAACTGTGCCCTGGCTGGACAATTGTGTACCTGGTGTTTTTGGGTGCAGGAAGCCACCCTCAGAGCCACTTGTGAATGACTGGACGAAAACGCTCTTCCTCCTCCTGTGCCACATACTCTTCCATCATCGCCAGCAGCGTTTTTTCAAGGAAGTATAAAAGTGGGATAGTAACGTTGAGAACGGCTTTATCGGCACTGGCCATGTTGGGGGAGTACTCAAAACAGTGCAACAAGGAACACAGGTCTCGCATGAAGGCCCAGTAATTGGTAGTGAAGTGGTGCTGTTCCGCCGAGCGACTCACCCGTGCGTGCTGCAGCTGAAACTCCACTATCGCCTGCTGCTGCTCGCACAGTCTGACCAGCACATGCAAGGCGGAGTTACACCTTGTGGGCACGTCGCATATGAGGTGGTGAGCGGGAAGGCTGAAGTTACACTGCAGCGCTGACAGGCGAGCAGCAGCAGGGTGAGAACGCCGAAAGCTCGCACAGGCGGCACGCACTTTATGCGGCAGCTCTGACATATCGGGGTAATTTTTAAGGAATCTCTGCACCACAAAATTCAGCACATGCGCCAGGCAAGGGATGTGCGTCAAACTGGCTAGTCCCAGAGCTGCTATGAGATTTCGCCCATTATCGCACACCACCAGGCCGGGCTTGAGGCTCACTGGCACCAACCACTAATCAGTGTGTTGTTCAAGGCCCGTCCACAGCTCCTGCGCGGTGTGGGGTTTGTCCCCCAAACAGATAAGTTTTAAAACTGCCTGCTGTCGTTTACCCCTGACTGTGCTGAAGTTGGTGGTGAAGGTGTTATGCTGATCGGATGAGGAGCCGGTACAGGATGAGGAAGCGGAGTAGGAGGAGGAAGTAACAGGAGGCAAACTGAAGTGCCCTGCAATCCTCGGTGGTGGAAGGACAGGCACCAAACTGCTATACGACTCAGGCCCAGCCGCCACTGCATTTACCCAGTGTGCTGTTATGCAGATATAACGTCCCTGACTGTGCTTACTGGTCCACATATCCGTAGTAAGGTGCACCTTGCGACAGATGGCGTTGCACAGTGCACACCTGATTTTGTCCCCCACTTGGTTGTGCAGGGAAGGGATGGCACACCTGGAAAAGTAGTGGCGACTGGGCACGACGTACTGTGGGGCAGCCACCGCCATAAGGCTTTTAAAACTCTCTGTCTCCACCAGACGGAATGACAGCATTTCAAAGGACAGTCATTTTGAAATGCTGGCATTTAGGGGTAGGGGGGTAGGTACTCCCTCTTCCGCTCCAGTGTTTGGAAGATGGAGAGCTGAACGCTTCCACGTGACATTGTGGAGATGCTTGGTGACCCAGATGGTGGTGTTGCTGGCAGATCCTCTGTTTGTGGGTGGCATGTGGCACTGTCACTTCAGAGGTGGATGAAGAGGCCGAGACTGCAGCAGAAGAGGAAGCAGGAGGAGCCGGTTTTTGAGGTGTCTACTCCACTGCAGCTCGTGCTTTGCACTTAGATGCCTGGTCATGCAGGTTGTGCTCAGGTTGAGAACGTTTATGCCTTGCTTCAGGCTCTGATTGCACAGCATGTAAACCACTTGTGTCTTGTCGTCAGCACATTGTCTGAAGAACTGCCATGAAAGGGAACTCCTTGGAGCTGGCGTTGGTGTGCTCGGTCACTTGCTGCAGGGGCAGCAGCAGGCTTACTGTCTAGGGGACGGCCGCTCAGCTTTTGCACCCTGCTCCCTCTTCTGCTGTGCTGGTGGCTCTGTGTGACCACCGCCTCTTCCTCCGAGGTGGTGGTCACAGGTGACTCGCATTAACTTCATTCCATGTGGTGTCAAGGACCTCATCGTCCTCCACATCATCTTCCACCCAGTCTTCACCCCTGCCCTCCTTGTCAGTCTGCACACTTTCGAAAGCCCCAGCAGTTGTCACCTGTGTTTTGTCATCATCCGAGATGTGCTGGGATGGTCCTACCATGTACTCATCTTGAAACATAAGTGGTTGGGCATCGGTGCACTCAATCTCTTGCACTTCTGGGGCAGGGCTAGGTAGATGGCCCTGGGAAACCCTGCTAACAGAGTCATCAAAAAGCAGAAGAGACTACTGCATGACTTGGGGCTCAGACTGCTTGACTGATTTTCAAGGGGGTGAGGTGAAAGACTGATGGACATCGGCTGCATGTGCTAACTCTGATCTTTCAGCAGGAGACTGGGTGGGAGACAATGTGAAGGAACTGGAGGCACTGTCAGCAACCCAATCTACTATCGTCTGTACTTGTTCTTGCCTCACCAATTATAGAGCTGCATTAGGCCCGACCAAATACCGCTGAAGGTTCTGTCGCCTGCTCGCACCTGAGGAAGGTGTTTCCCTTGTGCGTGTAGCTAGCACAGATCATCCACGTCCTCTCCCTGCAACAGGAGCTCCACCAGCAGCACCACGACCGTGGCCACATCCCTTATTTGGCGCTCTCCTCATATTTCTCAAATTTAGGATCTTGCCCTAAATGGGTGTTTTTTTAATTGCAGAATAGAACAACAGTATCTAAAAGGGTGTATCTCACACGTAGAGATGTAGACTAGGCCGCAATTTAAGATTTTTGCCCAAAATGGGTGTTTTTTTTTAATAACAGAATAGAACCACAGTATCTAAAGGGTGTATCTCACAATGACATATGCAGCAAAGGCTGCAAAATTATGTTTTTTGCCCTAAATGGGTGTTTTTCTAATAGCAGAATAGAACCACAGTATCTAAATGGTGTATCTCACACATACAGATGCAGACTAGGCCGCAATTTAAGATTTTTGCCCAAAATGGGTGTTTTTTTAATAGCAGAATAGAACCACAGTATCTAAAGGGTGTATATCACAATGACATATGTAGACTAGGCCGCAATTTAAGATTTTTGCCCAAAATGGGTATTTTTTAAATAGCAGAATAGATCCACAAGGGCTGCAAATTGTGTATTTTGCCCAAAAAGATTGTTTTTTAAAACCCAGAAAATTATAGCTATATTTCTTGCTTAAATTGCACACTGACTAATGCGGCAGAGGCCCAAGATGAAGGTTATTGGAAAAAAATGGTGTTTTTTCAAAGCCAGAAAATAAGTATTTCAAGCTTGTTTTTAACAATCACAGATGCAGCAAAGGCTGCAATATTAAGTAATTTTCCCAAAAAGGGTGTGTTTTTTTACTAACAGAATATGACAGCAGTATATAATGCTTGAATTTCAGACGTGCAGATGCAGCAAGGGCTGTAAAATTGCATATTTTGCGCAAAAAGTGTGTTTTTTAAAACCCAGAAAATTATAGCTGTATTTCTAGCTTAAATTGCACACTGGCTAATGCTGCAAAGGCACCAGATGTAGGATATTGCCAAATAAGGGTGCTTTTTTTTTTAAACCAGATTATTAGTGCAGTATTTCAAGCTTGGATTTCAATGTCACAAAAGCACATATGCAGTGCTGGTGCACTGGGCTTGCATAAAATGGCCGCGGCCGCCCACCTAACTAACAGACGGATAAAATTTATTTTTCTTTGTCACTGGGCTCAGGGCAGGGTAAAAAATTTGTGCACTGCACCCACACAACAAAATCTATGTAGATTGCTAAGTTCAATTGCAGTTCTGATTAAAGTTTCTTTTCTATTCGCTCCCTCACAGCAGCAGCATCCTATCCCTACACTAAGCACAGCAGAGTGACGTGCAGCGCTACGTGACTCCAGCTTATATAGAGGCTGGGTCACATGCTGCACTGGCCAATCACAGCCATGCCATTAGTAGGCATGGCTGTTATGGCTTCTAAGGTCACACAGTTAAACGCTTGTTGATTGGCTGCTCTGCAGCCTTTCAAAAAGCGTCATTAACTCGTCGAACACCGAACTCCGGACCCGAACTTTTACAGAAAAGTTTGGGTCTGGGGTCCAAAACTCCTAAAGTTTGGTATGAACCCAAACTTTACAGTTCGGGTTCGCTCAACCCTACTTGCTGGCAATTTCACATTTTAATGCAATAACACCATTATTTTACCCATGTTGTTGCATATATTATATATTACTGCAAGGTGCTGTTCAGTGTAATTTAGTGTAATTTCACCATTATTATACTCATGTTATTCAACAAGTTGTTAATTACTGTAAGAACACCATTATTATACCTATATTATTAAATGTGTTTTATGTTACTGCAAGATGCTGTTCAGTATTATAGCAAACACATTTTACTACAATAACACCATTATTATACCCTTGTTATTAAATACATTGTATATTACTGCAAGACGATGTTCAGTGCAGTGGCGTACATAGAGAAATAAGGGCCCCATAGCAAGGATCAAACCAGGCCCCCCACAGAGGACAGAAGATTTTCAATGACCCATGGCCCATTTTTCCACTGCCTCATTTGCTAAAAGTTGTTCCTTTAGAGGGTAGATTTCTGACCAAGTTTTCCAGTTTCCACCTCCAGTAGAAGAAGAGATGATCCCAACTATGACTGGGCCCCCTCTTGCCCTGGGCCCCATAGCAGTCGCCTGGTCTGCAGATATGGTAGTTACGCCCCTGGTTCAGTGTTATAGCCAACATATTTTGCTGTCATAATTAAATTATTATACCCATGAACGTATATTATTGCAAGATACTGTTCAGATACAGCAAAAACACTTTACTGTATTACTACCATTATAAGTTGTAAATACCAATCTGCAGGTTTTTTTAGAACTGAATGGGAGGAAGGCCTTTATAGTGGATCTGTGTCTTTAAGGCCTCCTGCACAAGGCCATATCCATATTTTGGCCCACAAACCACAGATCCGCAAAATACGAATAACTTCTGTGTGCATTCTGCATTTTTCTTACTCCCATCGATAGAAATGCCTATTCTCATCCACCAAATGGACCAGAATAGTACATGTTCTATAATTTGTGGGACAGCTACATGGATCAGCATAAAATGTGGATGTGTGCATGGCCCCATGAGAACGAATGGATACGTATGGTAGCAAAAAATACAGTTAGCACACTGAAAAAAAATATACAGTAGTAGTGTGCATAATCCCTAAATTACAGCAAAAAACACTTGCAATTTTGCAGTACCGTTTAATAATCGGTATACCAAACCCATGACTTTTCATTTATAGGTGTCAAAAAAATGTCTGGGAAACGGAAGAGTGGAAAATGAAAGACCCATAGCTCATCATCTGAGAGTCAGTGTAGAGTAACACTGTGTAGGGAAAAGTACTGGAGAGGGTGTCTATCTCACCGAGAATGCTCAGATCAGTGAAGTAAAAAGAATCCATGAAAACTGGTTTGTTTCAGCAAAGTGTTTCTTTTGGCTGGATTCTAAGGTCCTCGATTTTTTATGAATGGTGGGGAGATTGGTAGAGGGACCTGCCATTCCCTCCTACTCCAGTACATTTCCCCCTAGCCTGAGATGAACCCAGATGTTGCTGCTCGGCTCATTACTGTTGGGATAAATACAAGCCTCAAAAGCTCATTCAGTGTCAGAGTCTGGAAGGGGCATGACCTGTGGTGGCTATACAAAGCCTGTGTCTCTGTGTACCTGATGTATAGTTAATGCTTACAAAAGGCTGTTTGCGCCAACACTGGTTTATGTCACCTTTAAGCTCATATTTCTTACAGTAATTTAGGGACGTTAAAAATAAAACAAAAAATCTTTATTAATGATTGAAAGATAAAACTCAGAAGAGGATATAGATACGTTCAGTCTTGTGTGTGTCAATCAATGGTGCAGGATTGTGGTGTTGATGTGGGACTACATCATAAACTCACAGCTACTATAAACTAGCTGATCATCCCCACCAATTCAATCTGCACCATTATTCATAAGCCACAGCATCAGCCTGGTATGATGAAAAAACACTGCATGCCACTTATTTAAAATTTCTGACTGGTTACAATGCATCTTCTGTGATATTCAATCACTTTAATTTGTATCACTTGTAAAGCTGAATACACCAGACACGCTGACACTCCATACAACTGGCGTCAGCCCATGTAAACATTTACCCTCAGTCAGGAACTCTTAAATGCTACCGCTAACTGCTCATATAGAAGTTGTGAGCTTCTTCGACCGGCAGTCAGCCTCACCAGGCCCCACTCTGTGCGATCGCGCCCTGCACTCCCAAGATGGAGCCGGCACCCGGACCTTGTGGCCAACAGATGTGCTCTCTGAAGCGCACGGGAGCCAGACATCTCACCTCCGCTTCAGTGCCCTCTCTGCCTGCCTTCATTGAGCAGCAGGACCAACATCACAGCCCGGAACAAGTACCTCTGGTTGCACATGAACCGCGCTCTCCACAAGCGCGCAATGGCTCTGATTCCCTGCTGTTGCCTCAGGTCAGTACAGGAGGCTTTCCTCTCTCCCCACAAGCTGCAGCATTAGTAGCTCCCAATCTTGCCACTCCAAGAGGCCCTGTATTGAGGCCAGCAGCTGGCCTTTTCTGGTCCAGTGGTCATGCACCCAAGCCACCCACAGTGTTGGAAGCCCCATACACTTATCAACAGCCCCTTTGTGACCAGGCACTGCCATATGCTGGCCCCCATCTCCAGGGCCAGTCCTTAGATCAGTATCAGGGGTTCCCTAGCCGACCAGCACTCCATGTCCCATCTCTTCCTCTGCTGCGCAAGAACCCTTCCGTCCCCCTCCCCACTCCCCAAGTCCTTCTTTGGCAGCATCTCCACATTGGTCCACAGGATCCTCATGGGGTGACCCCCGCTCGCAGTTATCAGAAGCAACTTCAATGGATATCAAGGTCACTTCCCACCCTGTAGCCCGGCTCCTCCAGGGATCCCCCTTACATCCCTCTCTGAGACCACCAACCTCTGCTACATTATTTGACGAGGACTCTAGACCACCAACTATGGTGGATTTACGTACCCTTATCTGCTCTCTACCATCTAAGGCAGATTTGTCTAGCTTTGCTACTGAAATCCTACAAGAATGTAAATGGGAATTTGCTCAAGTCCGCTCAGAATTAGCTATGCTTGATGCCAGAGTTAATTCTGTCACACAAGACCATGCAACTCTGTCAGCAAATGTTAAAGCGCTACAAGACAAAGTCCAAACCCATGACGCGCAATTTCATGTCCTACAACAACACCTGGACGATATAGAAAACCGCAGTCGCTGCAATAATATACAGAGTAGAGGCCTTCCAGAGTCAATAGTGACTGCAGACCTGCTGCCCACAATTGTGAGAATATTTAATGGAATTCTGGGACGCCTGACAAACTCTCACATAGAGATTGATAGGGCCCACAGAGCTCTTAGACCTTCTAACCCTGATGGTGCTAAACCAAGAGATGTTATCTGCAGAATCTACTTTTACATCATCAAAGAGCAGATTTTGAACAAAGCTCGACAAATTTCTTCCCTATCTCATGGAGGAGTCTCCATCACGCTGCAACAGGACCTTTCACATCACACTGTGTCACAGCGAGCGGCTCTACGTCCACTCCTAGACCTCCTCAAAGATTGAGGCATTCCCTATCGATGGAGCTACCCCTTTGCCCTATTTTCAGCTCCCAAAGGACATGTTACTGCTCTCCGTGATCCTTCGGACTTACAGCATTTTCTCCAACAACTAGCCCTGGCCATCCATCCTCCCACCTGCATCACAGATATACCCTCGTCCTTCACATGCCGTCAACACCGAAACACCTGGACCGAACATGACAACCCTCCGAGGACGGCGGCAGAAATGATCTGCTGGTCCTCGACGTGGACCTCCATCTAATCCCATTACCTGAGGGACTACCTGCTGTTCCTGATCGGGACCGTTAACCAGTAGCCATAATGGCTTCTCTCTTCTGTTTGCCTTGCACTTATGTGTTCTCCTTGCTCTCTCTCAGTGGTTGGTGGTATTGATTTACCAGTTCAGTTTTATAGGTATTGTAGCAGGCCTGCTCTTCTCTGGCTGTTACTTTCCCCCAGTAGTATGAGACATTCCCCTGAGACTGTTTTCTCCCTGGTTACTGCCTTCTTAGACCTCTATTCTCCTTTTTCCCCTTTTTTTTTTCTTTTTTGTCGCCTTTCCTTCTTTTTTTACTTTTCTTCTTTTCTTTTATATCTTGCTGGTCTTTTGTTTGTCACCCTCCCCTTTGTTCCTTGTGTTCCCCCCCCCCCCCCCTATAGATATGACGACACTCAAGATTGCGTCTTTCAATGCAAACACTCCTGAAAAGAGAGCCCAAGTACTTCACCATTTTCATCACCAGAAGGTACACATTGTCTGTTTTCAAGAGACACACTTCAAAGAGGGTGGTGCTCTTAGCATACGACATCGGCACTACACAGCCTGGCACTATGCAAACAATCCGGTGAACAAGACAAAGGGAGTCGCCATAGTGATCCATAAATCTTTTCCTCACCAAGTGCTAGGCTGTACTGTTGATCCTGGGGCCAGGTACCTGATTCTTTCATTAATGATTGGTGGACGTGAATTCATCTTTCTTAATGATTATGCCCCTAATCAAGATCAGGCATCCTTTATTCTAGACTTGCGTGGACTCCTTATTAAGCATGGATCCCGTCTCAAGAAGGAGAAAGCACACTCCCTCAAGCTTGCACTGCAGAATGTTGCTTCTTTAGAAATTGCCCACAAGCGAGCACTCCCCATATCGACTCTACGTGACCTCCAAAATGCACGTATGGACGCTAAACGCCTTTTGGAAGCGTTCTATAAACGTATGATACAAATAAGCCGTAGCAAATTCTACGAATATGGAAACAAGAGTCTGCGTTTGCTGGCAAGAGCTCTTAGAGGAAAATTGGTTGTCTCCCACGTCCCTGCTATAAAAAATCCCATGGATCGCATGGTACACACCATCTTCATTCCATTCTTTTTACTCTGAGCTCTACAATCTACCTCGAACTTCCCCAACGCAAGCAGATCTTGCACCTGAATCCATTGCTCAGGTTCCCAAACTATCTACACTGGACTCAGCTAGCCTAGAAACGCCATTCACAGAAGCCGAACTTCAAACGGTTCTTAAATCCCTTCTGGGGGGGCAAGAGCCCTGGCTCTGATGGGTTCACAGCTAGATTCTACAAGTCCTTTTCGACCTCTCTCACCCCTTTCTTGCTCTGGGTCTTTAATGCAGTGTCCCCTGGGCTTTCCTTCCCAGTGCAGGCCACTGAGGCTCATATCACAAATGTCTCTCTCTCTCCCTTTTTTTTCACTCATAATGGGACACGACAGGGTTGCCCGCTGTCCCCTCTACTATATGTCCTGGTTATGGAGCATCTTATGTCCTCTACACGTGCCAACCCGGACATCTCAGGAGTAAAGATCGGAGACCATGAATACAAGTGTGTGGCTTTCGCAGATGATCTCCTGCTCTATATAACTAATCTCCGCATTTCTCTACTGTCTTTGCTCCATGAGATCTCCCGATTTGGCGAATAGACTAATATCAAAATCAATATGACTAAGTCTGAGGCTTTGAATGTTTCCCTATCCGGTACATTGGTATCTGCTCTTAAAACATCTTTCCCCTTTACCTGGCCACCAAACGGGATAACATACTTAGGCGTGATTATCAACGCCGACCTGTCGCGGCTATTTAAATTGAACTTTACCCCTCTTCTCCAGCAATTCCAGAGGGACTTGGAAGCCTGGCGCTGATGGGATTTTTACTGGTTTGGCAGGATTAGCATTTTGAAGATGACTTTGCTCCAAAACTCCTCTATCTCCTGCAGACCATTCCCCTCTGTGTTCCGTCCACATTTTGGTCCCAAATACACCAATGTTTCACACAATTTTTGTGGTCACCTGTTAAACCTCTAAAGAGATGGGGGATATCGGTCTGCCGGATTGTAGACTTTATTATCACTCTACTGCCTATGCTCGGCTCTTAGACATGATGCACATCGATACCTCCAAGTCCTGGGTACATATTGCACAAGAATCCTCTTCACACTCCTTAACAGTCCTTCCATGGTTAGTGGGCACCCCAAGTTCCCCCTTTTCTAAGCTATCCTTCACGGCCCATCACACGTTTGCAATATTAGCGTCCATAAGTCGCCATACCTCTCCAATTGATCCCAAAGGTCCTCTGGTCCCAATCACTGATCATCTTCACGTCTCTTTGGAGCGCTCTTCACACCCTTTCCTTCAGGGCACTAAGATTCGTCCACTCAGATTTTATCATATCCTTTCAGGACCCTCCCTGAACTCTCTACCTCAACTGCTCGGGACCCCTTCCCCATTACCACATAATTCCTTTGAATACATACAGCTCCAGCATTTTCACTCCTATATGAGTAAGACCCACGCACTGACCCGAAACCTTACAACATTTGTACAGATGTGCATAACCCCCCTCAGAGGATTTTAGAAACAACTGTATACAACTGTATACAAATTACTCATACATCACTGCTCCTTGCACTCGCTCCCCTTCTGTTTGAATACATACAGCTCCAGCATTTTCACTCCTATATGAGTAAGACCCATGCACTGACCCAAAACCTTACAACATTCGAACAGATGTGCATAACCACCCTCAGAGGTTTTTAGAAACAACTGTATACAACTGTATAAAAATTACTCATACATCACCGCTCCTTGCACTCACTCCCCTTCTGTCGGGCCTGGGAACAGGACCTAGGTATACACTTTACCCAATCCCAATGGAATAGAACTTTTATTCTGACCCATAAAGCATTGATCTCAACTAAGGCCCAAGAAACAAGCTATAAAATCTTAACCAGGTGGTACAGAGTGCCCGCGTTGCTTCACAAGTGGTTTCCGACAGTGTCTGATCGCTGCTGGAGATGTCATACAGAGGAGGGTACGATGGTCCATATTTGTTGGCAGTGCACTGTCCTGCACCCTTTTTGGAACTTTTTTACACAAGGTAATAAAATAAATAACGGGTATACCTGTACAGAACACCCCTGAAGCCCTTCTACTTTTTGTACTTGACCTGAATATCCCTGCCTACAAGAAATCACTTTTGAAATATATGATCCAGGCAGCTAAGGCAGTCATACCACAACACTGGAAATCCACCTCTCCCCCCTCACGGGAGGAATGGTTTGAAGAGATCACCCTATATCAGAGCCTATATCAGAGAATGGAGGACCTTATTAGTGTGACACCCTCAGATTCCTCACAATTTTTGAAGACCTGAGGTTTATGGGATGGGTTTCGCTCCACAGAGTCATTCCGAAACGTACAAATGTAAATACTACATAGCTAGTCTTTAACCCCTTCTTACCCTTCCCACTCTTCCCCTCCCACTGTCTTTTGATTTTCTTTAATTGTCTTTTGTCAATGGTTACATTTTGTTGGAGTTTGCATCCATGCTATCACGTGGTTTGTTATATTTGAGCGCTAGATGTTCTACATGCTCTCTCTTCATGTATGACTATTATACGCCTATGGCCTCATGCACACGACAGTTTTTTTTCACGGCCCGCAAAAACTGGGTCCGTGGGTCCGTGATCCGTGACCGTTTTTTCGTCCGTGGGTCTTCCTTGATTTTTGGAGGATCCACGGACATGAAAAAAAAGTCGTTTTGGCGTCCGCCTGGCCGTGCGGAGCCAAACGGATCCGTCCTGAATTACAATGCAAGTCAATAGGGACGGATCCGTTTGAAGTTGACACAATATGGTGCCATTTCAAACGGATCCGTCCCCATTGACTTTCAATGTAAAGTCTGGAGTTCTGTTATACCATCGGATTGGAGTTTTCTCCAATCCGATGGTATATTTTAACTTGTAGCGTCCCCATCACCATGGGAACGCCTCTATGTTAGAATATACTGTCGGATATGAGCTACATCGTGAAACTCATTTCCGACAGTATATTCTAACACAGAGGCGTTCCCATGGTGATGGAGACGCTTCAGGTTAGAATATACAAAAAAACTGTGTACATGACTGCCCCCTGCTGCCTGGCAGGTGCTGCCAGGCAGCAGGGGGCAGACCCCCCCCCCTGTTTTTAACTCATTGGTGGCCAGTGGGCCCCCCCTCCCCTGTTGTTAACTCGTTGGTGGCCAGTGTGCGCACCCCCCTCCCTCCCTCTATTGTTTTAATACATTGGGGCCAGTGTGCGCGCGCCCCCCAACCCCCCCTCTATTATTTTAATACATTGGGGCCAGTGTGCGCGCGCCCCCACAACCCCCCCCCCCTCCCTCCCTCTATTGTTTTAATACATTGGGGCCAGTGTGCGCGCGCCCCCCCAACCCCCCCTCCCTCCCTCTCTCTATTGTTTTAATACATTGGGGCCAGTGTGCGCACCCCCCCAACCCCCCCCCCTCCCTCCCTCTATTGTAATCATCATCGGTGGCAGCGGAGTAGAAGATTTTCATACTTACCTGCTTCTTGCTGCTGCGATGTCTGCGTCCGGCCGGGAGCTCCTCCTACTGGTAAGTGACAGCAATGCGCCGCACAGACCTGTCACTTACCAGTAGGAGGAGCTCCCGGCCGGACGCAGACATCGCAGCAGCAAGAAGCAGGTAAGTATGAAAATCTTCTACTCCGCTGCCACCGATGATGATTACAATAGAGGGAGGGAGGGGGGGTTGGGGGTTGGGGGGGTGCGCACACTGGCCCCAATGTATTAAAACAATAGAGGGAGGGAGGGGGGGGGTTGGGGGGGCGCGCGCACACTGGCCCCAATGTATTAAAACAATAGAGGGAGGGAGGGGGGGAGGGGGGGGGCGCGCACACTGGCCCCAATGTATTAAAACAATAGAGGGAGGGAGGGAGGGGGGTGCGCACACTGGCCACCAACGAGTTAACAACAGGGGAGGGGGGGGGCCGCACAATGATATTCAAACTGGGGAGGGGGGGGGGGGGTCTGCCCCCTGCTGCCTGGCAGCCCTGATCTCTTACAGGGGGATATGATGGGGTTAATTGTACTATCATATCCCCCTGTAAGAGATCGGGTGCTGCCAGGCAGCAGGGGGCAGTCTTGTACAAAGTTTGCAGTGTATTCTAACTAGAAGCGTCCCCATCACCATGGGAACGCTTCTGTGTTAGAATATACTGTCGGAAATGAGTTTTCACGAAGTGAAAACTTAGATCAGAAAAAGCTTTTATGCAGACGGATCTTCGGATCCGTCTGTATGAAACTAAAACCTACGGCCACGGATCACGGACACGGATGCCAATCTTGTGTGCATCCGTGTTCTTTCACGGACCCATTGACTTGAATGGGCCCGTGAACCGTTGGCCGTGAAAAAAATAGGACAGGTCATATTTTTTTCACGGCCAGGAAACACGGCTCACGGATGCGGCTGCCAAACGGTGCATTTTCCGATTTTTCCACGGACCCATTGAAAGTCAATGGGTCCGTGAAAAAAAACGGAAAACGGCACAACGGCCACGGATGCACACAACGGTCGTGTGCATGAGGCCTATACCAAATGTTACTGAAAAGATAATCTTATACTAAAAACCTCAATAAAAACCTGAATGAGAAAAATTATGACATTCACATTAATCTATAGCTTAAACTTATGTAGCATCACCATAATCACTTTTATGTATACCTCCAATTATAAATAAATCCTTGACTATAGCTACTTTACATTGTAGACAGTGAGGGAATTTATGACATAATCCCATATCCCCCATCAACCGTAGCATAGGCAAAAGCAAAAGGTTGAAACAAAGGCATTACCTACTGCACAATAGTGATGGACGAGCATCTTCTGGGACGGGTCGCGAACGCGATCAAATGTTCGCAAACCGCAAGTTCGCAGCGGGTCCCATTCATTTTAATGGCAGGCGAACCTGAAAAACTTTGAGCTCATATTTGCAGCCAAGAAATAATTACTCGAAGTGCACAAATAGTCCCACAACATGGACAGTGACAGACCAGATATATTATTCGAATTTGCGATCTTCATTCATAATTTTTTTCATTGCAAAATATTGGCAATATAATTTTCGCGTACGCGCATGTGCACACCAGTTATAATTATTTTTTCCAATACCGTTTGTCACTGAGTGTAGCAGAGGGAACGCAGCAAAACCGCAAACAAATGCTGCTGTACTTAAATGCACTATATAGAAAGTATATTATTGGCATACACCCCACTTCTATCAGTTTTTTTGGGGGGGAGACTGGTATATCACACCAGTTATAATTATTTTTTCCAATACCGTTTGTCACTGTGTGTAGCAGAGGCAACGCAGCAAAACCGCAAACAAATGCTGCAGTACCCAAATGCACTATAAAGAAAGTATAATATTGGTATATAACACCCAGCTTCTATCAGTTTATTTGGGGGGTGACTGGTATATCACACCAGTTATAATTATTTTTTCCAATACCGTTTGTCACTGTGTGTAGCAGAGGGAACGCAGCAAAACCGCAAACAAATGCTGCTGTACTCAAATGCACTATATAGAAAGTATATTATTGGTATATAACACCCTGCTTCTATCAGTTTTTTTGGGGGCGACTGGTATATCACACCAGTTATAATTATTTTTTCCAATACCGTTTGTCACTGTGTGTAGCAGAGGGAATGCAGCAAAACCGCAAACAAATGCTGCAGTACCCAAATGCACTATATAGAAAGTATATTATTGGTATATAAGACCCCGTTTCTATCCGTTTTTTGGGGGGGCGACTGGCATATCACACCAGTTATAATTATTTTTTCTAATTGCGATTGTCACTGTGTAGACGCAGTATCGCTGCAGAACCGCTCACCACTGCTGCACAATACAAATCCACTATAATATGCTTTCTATGTTAGAAAGTATATTATAAGTGTATTACACCTATACTAGTCATTAAACAGACTTTTGTGGACCTATTTGATAGCGTTTTTGTCCCTAACTGTCTGTCCCTGCTCCACATAGCAACCTCTTCCTACACTGACAAAAGACTGACTGTAAAATGGCGGCCAGATCGGGTCTATTTATAAGGTAGGGGGTGTGTCCATGTGCTGAAACTTTTCAATTGGCTGTCTTGTACGACCTGATGGATGTGTCATGGGTCAAAGTTCTTCACGATGTAAAAGAATATGGTGGGAGCGAATATCGCCATATGTTCGTATGTTCGGTGAATCGCGAACGAGCATAGTTCGCCGGGAACTGACCGCCAGGCAAACTGCAAGGCCATCACTATTGCACAATACAGTGCCCAATTGTATGTCTGGGACAACAGTTTATAGATATAAACACCCACAGGTAGTGGATTATACATAGCCTCATTTTATCCCTAAGGATATCCCCTGATTGTAAATGCATTATTAAAGGAACACTGTTTGCAAACATCCCTATTTACAAAAAACATGAAAAAGATATGTGGCTGTTTAACCCACTAGGACGCACGGTTTTTAACCACTTCAGCCCCGCTAGGTGAAACCCCCTTCATGACCAGGCCACTTTTTACACTTCGGCACTACACTCCTTTCACCGTTTATCGCTCGGTCATGCAACTTACCACCCAAATGGAATTTTACCTCCTTTTCTTCTCACTAATGGAGCTTTCATTTGGTGGTATTTTATTGCTGCTGACATTTTTACTTTTTTTGTTATTAATCAAAATGTAACGATTTTTTTGCAAAAAAATGACATTTTTCACTTTCAGCTGTGAAATTTTGCAAAAAAACCGACATCCATATATAAATTTTTCGCTAAATTTATAGTTCTACATGTCTTTGATTTAAAAAAAATGTTTGGGCAAAAAAAAAAATGGTTTGGGTAAAAGTTATAGCATTTACAAACTATGGTACAAAAATGTGAATTTCCGCTTTTTGAAACGGCTCTGATTTTCTGAGCACCTGTCATGTTTCCTGAGGTTCTACAATGCCCAAACAGTAGAAAAACCCCACAAATGACCCCATTTCGGAAAGTAGACACCCTAAGGTATTCGCTGATGGGCATAGTGAGTTCATAGAACTTTTTATTTTTTGTCACAAGTTAGCGGAAAATGATGATGATTTATTTTTTTTTTTTCTTACAAAGTCTCATATTCCACTAACTTGCGACAAAAAATAAAAAATTCTAGGAACTCACCATGCCCCTCACAGAATACCTTGGGGTGTCTTCTTTCCAAAATGGGGTCACTTGTGGGGTAGTTATACTGCCCTGGCAATTTAGGGGCCCAAATGTGTGAGAAGAACTTTGCAATCAAAATGTGTAAGAAATGACCGGTGAAATCCGAAAGGTGCACTTTGGAATATGCGCCCCTTTGCCCACCTTGGCAGCAAAAAAGTGTCACACATGTGGTATCACCGTACTCAGGAGAAGTTGGGGAATGTGTTTTGGGGTGTCATTTTACATATACCCATGCTGGGTGAGAGAAATATCTTGGCAAAAGACAACTTTTCCCATTTTTTTATACAAAGTTGGCATTTGACCAAGATATTTTTCTCACCCAGCATGGGTATATGTAAAATGACACCCCAAAACACATTCCCCAACTTCTCCTGAGTACGGCGATACCAGATGTGTCACACTTTTTTGCTGCCAAGGTGGGCAAAGGGGCACATATTCCAAAGTGCACCTTTCGGATTTTGCAGGGCATTTTTTACACATTTTGATTGCAAAGTTCTTCTCACACATTTGGGCCCCTAAATTGCCAGGGCAGTATAACTACGCCACAAGTGACCCCATTTTGGAAAGAAGACACCCCAAGGTATTCCGTGAGGGGCATGGCGAGTTCCTAGAATTTTTTATTTTTTGTCGCAAGTTAGTGGAATATGAGACTTTGTAAGGAAAAAAGAAAAAAAAAGAAAAATCATCATTTTCCGCTAAATTGTGACAAAAAATAAAAAATTCTAGGAACTCGCCGTGCCCCCCACGGAATACCTTGGGGTGTCTTCTTTCCAAAATGGGGTCACTTGTGGCGTAGTTATACTGCCCTGGCAATTTAGGGGCCCAAATGTGTAAGAAGTACCTTGCAATCAAAATGTGTAAAAAATGACCTGCGAAATCCGAAAGGTGCCCCTTTGCCCACCTTGGCTGCAAAAAAGTGTCACACATCTGGTATCGCCGTACTCAGGAGAAGTTGGGCAATGTGTTTTGGGGTGTCATTTTACATATACCCATGCTGGGTGAGAGAAATATCTTGGCAAAAGACAACTTTTCCCATTTTTGTATACAAAGTTGGCATTTGACCAAGATATTTTTCTCACCCAGCCTGGGTATATGTAAAATGACACCCCAAAACACATTCCCCAACTTCTCCTGAGTACGGCGATACCACATGTGTGACACTTTTTTGCAGCCTAGATTTTTTTGCATAAGTTAGCGGATATTGATTTTTTTTTTGATTTTTTTCTCACAAAGTCTCACTTTCCGCTAACTTAGGACAAAAATTTCAATCTTTCATGGACTCAATATGCCCCTCACGGAATACCTTGGGGTGTCTTCTTTCCGAAATGGGGTCACATGTGGGGTATTTATACTGCCCTGGCTTTTTAGGGGCCCTAAAGCGTGAGAAGAAGTCTGGAATATAAATGTCTAAAAATGTTTACGCATTTGGATTCCGTGAGGGGTATGGTGCGTCCATGTGAGATTTTATTTTTTGACACAAGTTAGTGGAATATGAGACTTAGTAAGAAAAAACAAAAACAAAAACAAACAAAAAATGTCCGCTAACTTGTGCCAAAAAAAATGGCTGAATGGAGCCTTACCAGGGGGGGGGGGGGGGGGGGGTGATCAATGACAGGGGGGTGATCAATGACAGGGGGGTGATCACCCATATAGACTCCCTGATCACCCCCCTGTCATTGACCACCCCCCCTGTAAGGCTCCATTCAGACATCCGCATGATTTTTTACGGATCCATGGATACATGGATCGGATCCACAGAACGCATGCAGACGTCTGAATGGAGCCTTACAGGGGGGTTATCAATGACAGGGGGTGATCAGGGTAATCAGGGTGATCACCCCCCTGTCACTGATCACCCCCCCTGTAAGGCTCCATTCAGACATCCGCATGATTTTTTACGGATCCATGGATACATGGATCGGATCCACAAAACGCATGCGGACGTCTGAATGGAGCCTTACAGGGGGGTTATCAATGACAGGGGGTGATCAGGGTGATCACCCCCCTGTCACTGATCACCCCCCCTGTAAGGCTCCATTCAGACGTCCGCATGATTTTTACGGATCCATGGATCGGATCCGTAAAAATCATGCGGACGTCTGAATGGAGCCTGACAGGGGGGTGATCAATGACAGGGGGGTGATCAATGACAGGGGGTGATCAGGGAGTGTATATGGGTGATCACCCGCCTGTCATTGATCACCCCCCTGTAAGGCTCCATTCAGACGTCCGCATGATTTTTACGGATCCATGGATACATGGATCGGATCCGTAAAAATCATGCGGACGTCTGAATGGAGCCTGACAGGGGGGTGATCAATGACAGGGGGTGATCAATGACAGGGGGTGATCAGGGAGTGTATATGGGTGATCACCCGCCTGTCATTGATCACCCCCCTGTAAGGCTCCATTCAGACGTCCGCATGATTTTTACGGATCCATGGATACATGGATCGGATCCGTAAAAATCATGCGGACGTCTGAATGGAGCCTGATAGGGGGGTGATCAATGACAGGGGGTGATCAGGGAGTGTATATGGGTGATCACCCGCCTGTCATTGATCACCCCCCTGTAAGGCTCCATTCAGACGTCCGCATGATTTTTACGGATCCATGGATACATGGATCGGATCCGTAAAAATCATGCGGACGTCTGAACGGAGCCTGACAGGGGGGTGATCAATGACAGGGCGGTGATCAATGACAGGGGGGTGATCAGGGGTTTATAAGGGGTTAATAAGTGACGGGGGGGGGGGTGTAGTGTAGTGTAGTGTGGTGTTTGGTGGGACTGTACTGACCTACCTGAGTCCTCTGGTGGTCGATCCTAACAAAAGGGACCACCAGAGGACCAGGTAGGAGGTATATTAGACGCTGTTATGAAAACAGCGTCTAATATACCTGTTAGGGGTTAAAAAATTCGGATCTCCAGCCTGCCAGCGAGCGATCGCCGCTGGCAGGCTGGAGATCCACTCGCTTACCTTCCGTTCCTGTGAGCGCGCGCGCCTGTGCGCGCGCGTTCACAGGAAATCTCGGCTCTCGCGGGAGGACGCGTATATGCGTCCACCCAGAAGAGCAGGACCGCCGGCAGGATGCAATCCTGCGTACGGCGGTCCTGAGGAGGTTAAACGAAAATTCAATTTTATGCTTCTTTTCTCAAGAGGCTTTGATCGAAATCGCCTCCTCTTGGAGAGGATCTTACCACCTCAATGCCCTGAAATGTGATCACCCCCATGGCATTCTACCACGTGATGAGCTAGTGAGGTGTATGCCTCATTCCGGACATCATTCAGGTGCTCCCCAATTCTTCTCCTAAACTCCCTACAAGCCTTTCCCACGTATTGTACACCACATCTACAAGTGATCAAATACACCAAACCAGTTGTGCAACAGGTGATGAAGGTCCTGATGTCATAGATGCGACCTGTATGTGTACTTTGAAAGGTACTACCTTTTTGATTGAACAACATGCGATGCAGCCACTACATCGATAAGTACCCCACATCAAACCAGTTAGCCAATCTGGCCTACGGGTGGGGAGGTTCATAGAAGCTGTGGACGAAATGGTCTTTGATGTTCCTCCCTCGGCGACATGTAATCGCCGGGGTATCTCCTACTAGATGCCTAATATCTGGGTCAGCCTTCAGTATTCCCCAGTAGCGAGATAGGATATCCATCACTTGATTATGAGCATCATCAAACTCTCCGATAATGCGAATGACAGCTACGACAATCAAGTAAGCTATTGGTCGCTGTTTGTTTCTGAAATAGCCGAGTGCCAATGTATCCATCCAAATCCTTATAAATGGTAAGATCAAGGAACGTGATTGAGTGATCATGGATCTCAGATGTAAAATAAAGACCCCAATCATTATTGTTGAGGTTCTGGACAAAATCATGAAAGGTATCTTTGTCTCCTTTCCATAGAATCAACACGTCATCAAAGTACCTCAGCCAGAGTACAATAGATGACGCACATACACTCATGTCCTCCCCAAAACCACATCCCGTTCCCAACCACCCAAATAGAGGTTTGTGTACGTGGGGGCACAGGGGCTCCCCATTGACACGCCCCTCACTCAAAATGAACTTCAATAATCGTAACAGTAAGTCATTGTGGGACCACAGATGTCACCTCTTTGTTGTAAAAAGGACGCCACAATTGCACATCCCTTCTCATGTGGGATTGAGCTCTACAGTGCCTCCACATCCAAACTGGCCAGGCATACGTCCATTTCCACCTGAAGGCCATCCACCCTTTTGATTACATCCATAGA
This sequence comes from Bufo gargarizans, assembly GCF_014858855.1. Lineage (NCBI taxonomy): Eukaryota > Metazoa > Chordata > Amphibia > Anura > Bufonidae > Bufo > Bufo gargarizans. The sequence continues at coordinate 332,802,140 of NC_058083.1, forward strand.
ATAACGGACATAAGATGGAAGGGCCTGACAAAAGACTGCAATATTTGATCCACATAGGTACTGACTGGATGAGTAAACCTGTCCGTACCCGAGACTATCGGTCTCCCTTTAAGTGGGTTCAGGCCTTTATGAACCTTCAGTAAGCCATAAAAACAAGCCATTTTTGGATATGGAGGCAACAAAAAATCCATCTCAGTTTTGCTGATGAGTTTGGATTGAAAAGCCTGTGAGAGTATTTTATTCAGCTCTTTTTTGTCTAATGTCAAGGGGTTAGTAGGCAAGATGCTGTAACACTTACGATCCTTCAAAATACTGAGACACATATCTATATATTGGTTACAATCCATTATACCCACATTTCCACTTTTATCTGAAGGTTTGATTATGATAGAATGGTCGGATTCCAAAGCTCTCAACCCACCCCATTCTTCCTTAGTCATATTATTGTGCCCACATATTTGTCCATCCAGGATAGTTAGTTGCTGTATGACCATCTTTAAAAACATGTCTATGGGAGTATTATCCTCTACCGGTGGATTTTTCAGGGGGTGGGGTCTCAGATCTGTGAAGAGGCCTTTTCCTTACCCCCTAATACCCTCCTCCCATAATTCAGCCAGAATATGGACATCGACCAGATGAACACTTTTAATACCTAGATTTTCACACTCTCATTTATCGTGAGTTGCAAAAAAAGTTTTCATTTAAATTTGCGGACAAATAAATGCAAATCCTTCGCCCATTCAAATAACCTTGTTAGTAGGTATAAAGGGTAACCCTTTGCTCAGTACTCTTAATTAATCGGGAGTGACCATTCTGCCAAAGAGATTAATTACTTGCATTTAATCTCTTGGTGATTTGCACATAATAACTGAGTTTATCTTCTCTCTCTTAGCAGATAGTTGCTTACCGATGGCCCCCTCCTAAAAAAACATCCTCTTGGATAAGTACCTCGTCCTCTCCTTCCTCCTCTACCCCTTGATCGTACACAGGGAAGGGAGGGTATGGGTGGATGGGTGACCGTCTGACTAGTGGACTCAGTTTTGGTTTTCCCTTCACAAGAAGACGGTTCAGTTTCCAGTTCCAAAGCCCTGCTCTGTTTGGCACCAAAATAAAAAATGTGCCCTTCCTTAAAGGCAGTGGAATCTTTGACGTATTGGACGTGTTTCCTCTCGTTTAGTTGGGCATGAATCTTTCAACGGTTTGTTGTAATATTGACTCTTTCCTAGCAAAGTCAGGATTACTGGAAAATTTCTGAACCGTCTCAATTTGTTCATGAAGAAAGGTAGTGTTTCTTTCATAGACTTTCTTCTCCTCCAATAGCAAAGTCATAAGCTGGATAGAGGAGTCAATAGACTCCCTCTCCTACTTAACAAGAAATTCAGGAGACCTAAAATGAGCCACAGGCGTGAGTGGAATCCTATGTCCCCTTGGTACAATTTTCAGTCTTAGGTAGGTTTCTAATGTCTGTATTTCCCACCAACCTCTTATGTGGTCCTTATAGGTATTTGTTAAGGACTTAAAGGAACTGGAGATAGTCAAATGTCTACTCTCATTAGGGAGTTGCGCATCAGAAAACACAAGTCTGGCCTCACTGTCCCAACCAGTAGTGTTCAGTCCGCCTTCCAGAAATCCTGCCATCCCCACACACCTAAAGTAAAATTTGTCAATGCTTTCAAAAGACTGTTTGTGCCAACACTGGTTTACGTCACCTTTAAGCTCATATTTCTCACAGTAATTTAGGGATGTTAGAAATAAATCAAAATATCTTTATTAATGATTGAAATATAAAACTCAGAAGGAGATATAGATACTTTCACTCTTGTGTGTGTCAATCAATAGTGCAGGATTGTGGTGTTGATGTGGGACTACATCATAAATTCACAGCTACTATAAACTAGCTGATCATCCCCACCAATTCAATCTGCACCATTATTCATAAGCCACAGCATCAGCCTGGTATGATGAAAAAACACTGCATGCCACTTAATTAAAATTTCTGACTGGCTACAATGCATCTTCTGTGATATTCAATCACTTTAGTTTATATCACTGGGAAGGCTGAATACACCAGACACGCTGACACTCCATACAGCTGGTGTCAGCCCATATAAACACTTGCGCGCAGTCAGGGACTCTTAACTGCTACTGCACCTGATGCATAGTTAGCACCCAGACAGGCAAGGTGGTTTACATTGTTACATTACCTTGGATGTCCTAGATTGTTAGGAAAAATTAAAGTTCGCACTTTTAACCCCCAAAATTTGTCATTGTCATTGTTGACCCTACTACAAACACATGGGCTCATGACAGACAGTAGTAGTGCAAATTACAGCACCAGCCATCAGGCCAGTAGTAATATGCCACAGTTCTCCATGGCTCCCGATCTGCACCACATTATTATTGAGTACAAACAGGATGAGATAGTGGACTGGATGTCTCACTCCTCCTCTCAGTCACAGCAGGATGACATGGAGGTCACCTTTTGAGTTTCACTACTTCTTGCTGCTAATCACCCTACTACCATTTCTATTACACCTACTGCCACTATTATTACCCCTACACAGCCGCTACTACTACTAATACTACTTCAACCCAGCCACACACATATCTATTTACTGCCTTGTTCGTTCCAAGCTATGCTGGAACTACTAGTGCTGCCACAATTACCCCTACACACCTTACCCTTTCCACAGCCACATTGTATTGCTGCTGCTCTTAAACACAAGTGATAATTTTTAGGCTTGTTCAACTTCAGAATAAGTCACAGTTTTTTCTGACAAATAACTCTTGTGTGTGTATAAATACGAGCAGGCACGTTGCCCCAATTAATGAATAATTTTTGGACGTTTGTGCATAACAAGTCACAGTTTTATGACATTAACATGTGTGTATAAATAGGGGCAAGGATCTGCCCCCATTAAGGCATAATTTTTGTACTCTTGGTCCCAACAAGCCACAGTTTTTCTCCCTATAACACTGTGTGTTTAAACACCATCTATCCCCAATAAGAAACAATTTTGGGAAGTTTTCTAATATGAAAAAGCACAGCGCATGCAAAAGAGCAGTGTTTTTAAACATGTTGTTTGCTCATCAGCCATGCGTTTACCCATGTCTATATATGTCAGTGTCCCGCTGACATTATTTTCTATTGCTTTCATTGCATTAAAAAGCTTAAAAGAGCAAACATAACAAAAAATATAAAAAATTAGCCCTAGGGGACCTCAGAGTGTCATATACCAATGTTAAAACTGATTGGAGCATATTTGATTTGTGTAGAATTGATTCAGACACAAATTGAATTTCTTGATAAAGTCAAACAAATTTCAAGAAATTCGTTCATCTCTAATAGAGTTCTAGGAGACCCCAGAGTTATACAAAACTTTTTAGAGCACTTTTAATTTAGGTTCAATTTATTTGTACCCAAATCTAATCTTTCAACAGGTTTGTTAGTATAGGAACCAAAACAAATTTTAAGAAACTTGCTTATCTCTACTAAAAACTTGTAAGACTTTCTAACAGACACTTGATTGGCTGTTTCCACTCATGGATAGTGTCATGGACGTACCGAGACATACGGACGTCTGTGAGACTGGCAACACGTGCTTTGATCTGACAGGTTTCCTTGTGGATCAAGAGACGTCTGTGTTGTTTCTGATACTGTCCACACCTCTAACCTCCAGCTGTTGCTGTTGTGGTCATTTAACTTTCCTTATTTATAGTTGCTTCTCCCACAATGCTGTGCGGTTTATAGCTTTAGTGGTATCTGTGGTCTGCTGGTGTTTGGTTCTTGGCTGAGTTCCTGTTGCTGCCATAGCTACTGGAAAGTTAGGTGTTTCCTGTAGGACTGAGGGAGAGTCTGGGTCTTCTGTCCTTTCTGGAGGAACAGGTAGTGTCCTGTCACTATCACCAGGGTCTTATAGGGTGAGTTAGGACTCTAGGTACTCCTGCGTATGAACTCACCTACCTTTGAGGTCTGTTCATACTGATAGCCAGGCAGGACTGTGACTAGGGATTTGACTAGGAGGTGTCCTTCTTTCTTCCCTTGCTCTCAGGCCTTGTTCACTCTCCTTCTTCATCCAGTGTGGTGTCTCCCTCCCACACACGGGTGTGACAGATGGTGACAATTAGGGTCCATTCACACGTCCGTTGTTTCTTTCCTGATCTGTTCCGTTTTTTGCTGAACAGATCTGGACCAGATCTGGACCCATTCATTTTCAATGGGTCCTGAAAAAAAATCTGACATTGTGCTGTCCGTTTTTTTTCAGGACCCATTGAAAATGAATGGGTCCAGATCTGGTCCAGATCTGTTCCGCAAAAAACGGAACAGATCAGGAAACAAACAACGGACGTGTGAATAGACCCTAAGATCATACCCAGAGGCCTCAGAATGACCTTTAAATAAACATTTATTTTTTACATTAATTTTACATGTTAATGGGATGAGATGATGGATACTTTTTCTGACTTGATGATCGATAAGTTAATTGAGAAAAGATGAACATTATCATATTCATAGAATTCTTACTGTTATTACAGAGGTTAGATAAAACACTGAACAATCAGTGACCAAATTTTCAGGATAGAATCTAGTATAGCATTTAAGACTTTGAAACGGCGTTAGGCTCTGAGTATGGAAGTGTCACAGTCCCCTGGCATCCAGTAGCCAGGGGAAAGGACATTGTGATCCAGCCCTCACAGCCTGGGAATGAAGGAGCAAGTCAGAGCATTAGGGCATCCATTAGTTCAGATAACAGCTCCACCCAATGTGTAGTGAAGCGAGCTGGAGATCATTCCCAAATCTCTATATGTCTGGCTCCTGTGCGTGCAAGTGCTGGTGAATTTCTGTTCCTCTGCTGTTCTTTAGTGGCATTGTATTTACTTTGGTTGTGACTTCTGGAGCTGGTATTGTGACTACATTTTCTGGCTTCTGGCGATTTGTTCCTGTATTGCTCTCCTGGTTTTTTACTTCTGGGCTGTCTGTCTCTCTCATATACTTCTACCACTCCTGACACGTTGTTTACTTATTGACCCCTGTATTGTACAACTACTCTTATTGTGTCTGTTTATTCCCTTTTTATGTGTCTCTCCCTCACATACGTAATATAGGGACAATCAATCAGTTGTGGGGTCACCACGTAAGGTAAACATGCAAGTAGGTAGGGATAGTAGGTCTGGGGAGTTTTAGGGCTACTCTATCCCTGTGTGTGCATGCTACATTGCCGTCATATCCTTACAGGATCCAAAGCATGAAAATTGCTTGACTAATTTCACTGCTTAAAATGATAAGCATGCAAATGAACCAAATCAATCACTACAGATAATAATAGGAGATTCAAAAGGAAAAACTCTAAATATGGTTCTAATTACCTTAGAATTTCTAATGACTCGGATTTATGAAGCTCTCGTAGTAACCAGTCACAGCACAGCTTTCATTTTTCAAGGGCAGAATCTAAAATAAGAGCTGTGCTGTGATTGGTTGCTATAAACAACAAAGTCAGTTTTTTTCTTTTGAACAGTTTCAAAAATATCCCCCATAGTGTTTAAAGGTTGGTTGTATGTATAATAAGTATATATTATAAGTATGAGAACAGCAAAAAATCCTATGCAGAATTTATTAAAACAAAATTATGTGACAAAGGACCTTAAAAGGACCTTTACCTAAAAATAATGTGCAATGCATTGTACAGTATAATACTAGAGATGTACTCCCCCCCCCCCTCTATCTCCTAGTAATATAAGTTGCATTGTGACAATGATAAAGAGAAAGGACAGTAAACCATCCAATTTCTGAACGATTACCATCAAGTAGACAAAATAAACCCTTTTCCTTTTTAACCCTTTCAGGACCAAGCTATTTTTTACCTTTCTGCCCAGGCCATTTTTAGCAAATCTGACATGTGTCACTTTATTTGGTAATAATGTTAAAACACTTTTACTTATCCAGGCCATTCTGAGATTGTTTTCTTGTCACATATTGTACTTCATGACAGTGGTAAAATTGAGTTAAAAAATTTCATTTTAATTTATGAAAAAAATACCAAATTAACCAAAAATTTGAAAAAATTAGCAAATTTCCAAATTTCAATTTCTCTATTTTTATAATAGATAGTAATAACTCAAAAAATAGTTAATACTTTACATTCCCCATATGTCCTCTTCATGTTTGGATCATTTTGTGAATGCCATTTAAATTTTTGGGGGACGTTAGAAAGCTTAGAAGCAAATCTTGAAATTTTTCTGAAAATTTCCAAAACCCACTTTTTAAGGACAAGTTCACGTCTGAAGTCACTTTGTGAGGCTTACATAATAGAAACCACCCAAAAATGACCCCGTTTTATAAACTCCACCCCTCAAGGTATTCAAAACTGATTTTACAAACTTTGTTAACCCTTTAGGTGTTCCAGAATAATTTATGGAAAATGGAGATGAAATTTCAGAATTTCACTTTTTGGGCAGATTTTCAATTTTAATCAATTTTTTTCAGTATCAAAGCAAGGGTTAACAGCCAAACAAAACTTAATATTCATTGCCCTGATTCTGTAGTTTATAGAAACATCCCATATGTGGTCGTAAACTGCTGTACGGGCACACAGCAGGGCGCAGAAGGAAAGTAACACCATATGGTTTTTGGAAGGCAGATTTTGCTGGACTGGTTTTTTGACACCATGTCCCATTTGAAGCCCCCCTGATGCAACCCTAGAGTAGAAACTCCAAAAAAGTGACCCCATTTTGGAAACTACAGGATAAGGTGGCCGTTTTGTTGGTACTATTTTAGAGTAAATATGATTTTTGGTTGCTCTATATTACACTTTTTGTGAGGCAAGGTAACACAAAATAGCTGTTTTGGCACCGTTTTTATTTTTTGTTATTTACAACATTCATCTGACAGGTTAGATCATGTGGTATTTTTATAGAGCAGGCTGTTACGGACACGGCAATACCAAATATGACTACTTTTCTGGGTTGTTTGTTTCAGTTTAATATAATAAAGAATTTTGGGGAAAAAAAGATTTTTTTGTGTCTCCACATTCTGAAAGTCATAGTTTTTTTATGTCTTACATAAGGGCTCATTTTTTTGGCTATGAGATGACGGTTTGATTGGCACTATTGTGAGGTGTGTATGACTTTTTGATTGCTTGGCTTTTTTGACACACTTTATTTTATTTTTTTATGGTGTTCACCTGAGGGGTTAGGTCATGTGATATTTTTATACAGCAGATTCTTACAGACACGCAGATGTCTACTTTTCTTTATTTATCAAAGTTTTACACAATAATATCATTTTTGAAACAAAAAAATATATCATTTTAGTTTCTCCATAGTCTGAGAGCCATCGTTTTTTAATTTTTTGGGTGGCGATTGTCTTAGGTAGGGTATCATTTTTGTGGGATGAGATGACAGGTTTGATTGGGTTTGATTTGGGGTGCATATGACTTTTTAATCGCTTGCTATTCCCCTTTTTTGTTATGTAAGGTGACAAAAAATGGCATTTTTAACAACTTTTTTTTAAATAAAAAACAGGTATGGGGGCACACTCAAAAGGGAAACACAAGCGGTGATGGTGATAATACACTTTAATATACTAAAATACTTAAGAACATACCCCTAAAACAACTAAAAATTACATGTAACACATATACAGATGGAAATAGATGTGTAATTCCTGTATATCCGATACTCAGTCTCTGCAACAGACGCCAAATAATCACAATAAAACCGTGTAGCGGCGAAGTCCCAATCTGGGAATAGCGTTCCTAGTCCCTGAAGGTGATGTCACAATAGGATGCAGATGCAGTGACAGAGAGCCCAATTCCTTCAACCACCTAGATGTCACAGTTAACCAAGACATCTAAGGGGTTAATCCAGATGTGAACACTGCTTTACAGTACAGCACATTCAGAGTTCTCAGCAGCACCATGTGGCACACATGATTTTCAGCTGCTGTTCATGAATGGCGCTGAACAGATAAAAGGGGACTCCTCCGAAGTTTAATGTTGAGAGGTCAAGTGGCTTAAATTTTCTATGAAAACACGGCTTTCTTCCAGCCACAGCGCCACACCATGTGCTACAACTGGCACTGCCGCTCAGTTCCACTGAAGAGAATCTCGCTGAGCTGCAGTGTCGTCAAGCATCATGGCCATCGATTTTACCCAGATTGCTCCCTTAAAGGAATATTCCTATACGGCTTCATGCACATGACCGTTGTTTGGGTCCGCATCCGAGCCGCCGTTTTGGCGGCTCGGATACGGACCCATTTACTTCAATGGGGCCGCAAAAGATGCGGACAGCACTGTGTGTGCTGTCCGTATCCGTGGCTCCGATCCACGGCCCCGCTAAAAAAAATGTAACATGTCCTATTCTTGTTCGCGCTTTGCAGACAAGAATAGGCATTTATATTGCCGGCGCCCGTTCCGTAAATTGCGGAGGGCAACATGGGCTGCTTCTGTTTTTTGCGGATCTGCGGACCGCAAAAAAGGCAAGGCTGTGTGCATGAGGTCTAAAACACATTCATGCCATTGCTGCAGGATATACCATAAATGTGTAATAGGTTCACCGCTTTAGGGTACATTCACCTGTCCGTATGTGTTTTGCGGACTCGCAAAGCATGGACACCGGCAATGTGCGTTCCGCATTTTGCGGACCGTACATTGCCGGCACTTTCATAGAAAATGCCTTTTCTTGTCTGCAAATGCGGACCCATTTTACGGACGTGTGAATGGACCCTTAGAGAGGGGAAAACGGGGAGGTTGCATATGCCACATGACATTGCACTTTATGGGACTTGTGATCAGCTGTTAACACAATTCCAAAGAAACGTGTGTTCCTACCTAGTCTCCTTTTCTTTGGAGTACCAATCAGAGGAACCACCAATTTGGGGTCCTTAAACCCAAAAAGGTTCTGCAGGTCTGGCTGTTATAGCGGGAGTGCAGCTGTCAATCACAGCCGTTCTCCAACTGTTGATCCTCCCTACTTAAAGGGGTTTTCACACAAAAAACACTTAGGCCTCTTTCACACGGGCGTGATTTTTTTTGCCCGGATAAGAGTCGGGCGCGTTGCGGGAAAATGCGCGATTTTCCCGCACGAGTGCAAAACATTGTCATGCGTTGCACTCGCGTGAGAAAAATCACGCATGTTTGGTACCCAAACCCGAACTTCTTCACAGAAGTTCGGGCTTGGGATTGATGTTCTGAAGATTGTATTATTTTCCCTTATAACATGGTTATAAGGGAAAATAATAGCATTCTGACTACAGAATGCATAGTATAATAGTGCTGGAAGGGTTAAAAAATAATAAAAAAGTTAACTCACCTTCTCCTCTTGTTAGCGTAGATCCCGGTCTGTTCTTTAGCTGTGGACTGAATGACCTGAGGTGACGTCAGATCACATGCTCCAATCACATGGTCCATCACCGTGGTGATAGAGCATGTGATCTGACGTCATCAAAGGTCCTTTAGCCACAGCTAAAGAACAGACCGGCATCTACGCGAACAAGAGGAGAAGGTGAGTTAACTTTTTTATTATTTTTAACCCCTCCAGTGCTATTATACTAAGCATTCTGTATTCAGAATGCTATTATTTTCCCTTATAACCATGTAATAAGGGAAAATAATACAGTGAATAGACTGTCACCTAGAACCCATGCGTGAAAATCGCACCGCATCCGCACTTGCTTGCGGATGCATGCGATTTTCACGCAACCCCATTCATTTCTATAGGGCCTGCGTTACGTGAAAAACGCACAAAGAGGAGCATGCTGCGATTTTCACGCAACGCACAAGTGATGCGTGAAAATCACCGCTCGTGTGCACAGTCCCATAGAAATGAATGGGTCAAGATTCAGTGCGGGTGCAATGCGTTCACCGCACGCATCGCACCCGCACGGAAAACTCGCCCGTGTGAAAGGGGCCTTATCCTTTTTCCCACGGATAGCGGACAAGTGTCTTATCACTGGGGTCCTACCAATGGGACCCTCGGCAATTACCAGAACAGAGGTTCCTATATCTATGAAGTGGCAGTGTGTACGACTGACCGCTGGCACATTTACTTCTATGGGAATGCTGGAGATAGCACTGGGTGATCATTGTTCTAAAGCCTCTTTATGTGGAGCCACTAGGACAGACAAGTTATGTGATGACGTACAGTAGAGGACCCCTCTGCAAATTAGGTTGGTGGGCTCCTTGCTTTTCAAGTTAATTTTTGGAGAGTGAGGGTCTCATCATTGTGCTCCTTGTCCCTTATATGCCCCTCTAATCTATCCTGGATCAGAAACTGCCAGTTATTTCAAACCAAGGTAACCACAGTGCCCTTTTTATAGTGGTATGGGCCCCCTTTTTTTTTTATAGTGGTATGGGCCCCCTTTTTATAGTGATATGGGCCCCCTTTTTATAGTGATATGGGCCCCCTTTTTATAGTGGTATGGTCCCCCTTTTTATAGTGGTATGGGCACTCTTTTTATAGTGGTATGGGCCCCCTTTTTTTATAGTGGTATGGGCCCCCTTTTTTTTATAGTGGTATGGGCCCCCTTTTTTATAGTGGTATGGGCCCCCTTTTTTATAGTGGTATGGGCCCCCTTTTTTATAGTGGTATGGGCCCCATTTTTATAGTGGTAAGGGCCCCCTTTTTTATAGTGGTATGGGCCCCATTTTTATAGTGGTATGGGCCCCCTTTTTTATTCGCCTAGAGCTCCATTGCAGTTGCATAGGTTGCACCTATGGTATGTCTGCCGCTGGTGAAAGGAGAAACTGACAATTTTGGACCCGCCATACATAGAAACATAGAATGTGTCGGCAGATAAGAACCATTTGGCCCATCTAGTCTGCCCAATATACTGAATCCTATGAATAGTCCCTGGCCCTATCTTATATGAAGGATGGCCTTATGCCTATCCCATGCATGCTTAAACTCCTCCACTGTATTTGCAGCTACCACTTCTGCAGGAAGGCTATTCCATGCATCCACTACTCTCTCAGTAAAGTAATACTTCCTTATATTACTTTTAAACCTTTGCCCCCTCTAATTTAAAACTGCATCCTCTTGTAGCAGTATTTCTTCTTTTAAATATGCTCTCCTCTTTTACCTTGTTGATTCCCTTTATGTATATAAAAGTTTCTATCATATCCCCTCTGTCTCGTCTTTCTTCCAAGCTATACATATTAAGGTCCTTTAACCTTTCCTGGTAAGTTTTATCCTGCAATCCATGTACTAGTTTAGTAGCTCTTCTCTGAACTCTCTCTAGAGTATCTATATCCTTCTGGAGATATGGCCTCCAGTACTGCGCACAATACTCCAAGTGAGGTCTCACCAGTGTTCTGTACAGCGGCATAAGCACTTCACTCTTTCTACTGCTTATACCTCTCCCTATACACCCAAGCATTCTGCTGGCATTTCGTGCTGCTCTATTACATTGTCTTCCCACCTTTAAGTCTTCTGAAATAATTACTCCTAAATCCCTTTCCTCAGATACTGAGGTCCGGACTCTGTCAAATATTCTATATTCTGCCCTTGGGTTTTTACGCCCCAGGTGCATTATCTTGCACTTATCCACATTAAATTTCAGTTGCCAGAGTTCTGACCATTCTTCTAGTTTTCCTAAATCCTTTTCCATTTGGCTTTCCCTCCCGGAACATCAACCCTGTTACATATCTTTGTGTCATCAGCAAAAAGACAAACCTTACCATCGAGGCCTTTTGCAATATCACTTATGAAGATATTAAACAAAATTGGTCCCAGTACAGATCCCTGCGGAATCCCACTGGTAACTTGACCTTGTTTTGAATGTTCTCCATTGACTACAACCCTCTGTTGTCTGTCACTCAGCCACTGCCTAATCCACTCAACAATATGGGAGTCCATGCTCAATGACTGCAGTTTATTGATAAGTCTTCTATGTGGGACAGTGTCAAAAGCCTTACTAAAATCTAGATATGCGATGTCTACTGCACCTCCACCGTCTATTATTTTAGTCACCCAGTCAAAAAAATCTATAAGATTTGTTTGACATGATCTCCCTGAAGTAAACCCATGTTGTTTTTCATCTTGCAATCCATGGGATTTTAGATGTTCCACAATCCTATCCTTTAATAGGGTTTCCATTAATTTGCCTACTATTGATGTCAGACTCACTGGTCTATAGTTGCTCGATTCCTCCCTACTACCTTTCTTGTGAATGGGCACGACATTTGCCAATTTCCAATCTTCCGGGACGACTCCTGTTACTAATGATTGGTTAAATAAATCTGTTAACGGTTTTGCCAGCTCACCACTAAGCTCTTTTAATAATTTTGGGTGTATCTCATCAGGCCCCTGTGACTTATTTGTCTTCACTTTAGACAGCAAACTTAGAACATCTTCCTCTGTAAAGACACATGCATCAAACGATTTAATAGTCATCCTTTCTAGTGGAGGTCCTTCTCCTTCTTTTTCTTTTGTAAAAACTGAACAGAAGTATTCATTAAGGCAGTCGGCTAGCCCATTATTCTCTTCTACATACCTTCCGTCCTTTGTTTTTAATTTAGTTATTCCTTGTTTTAATTTCCTTTTTTCATTTATATATCTGAAGAATGTCTTATCCCCTTTTTTCATAGACTGAGCTAGTTTTTCTTCTGCCTGAGCTTTAGAAGTTCTTAGAACTTGCTTGGCCTCTTTCTGCCTAATCTTGTAGATTTCCTTATCTTCATTGCTCTGGGTTTTTTTATAATTACAAAATGCTAGCTTTTTATTTTTAATGATTTGGGCCACTTCTGCTGAGTACCACAGTGGTCTCTTCCTTTTTTTGCTTTTACTGACAAGTCTAATGCAATTTTCTGTTGCCTTCAATAATGCACCTTTTAAGTAGTCCCATTTCTCCTGGACTCCATGTAATCCGTTCCAGTCTGATAAGGACTCATTTATAAATAATTTCATTTTTGAAAAGTCTGTTTTTCTAAAATCTAAAACTTTTGTTTTTGTGTGGTGGGACTCTTTCACAGTTCTTATATTAAACCACACTGACTGGTGATCACTAGATCCCAAGGTTTCGCCTACAATGACATCATATACCGAATCCCCATTTGTGAATACCAAATCCAAAATGGCCTCCCTCCGGGCTGGCTCCTCAACCATTTGTTGGAGGAATAACCCCAGTAGGGAATTTAGAATATCTGTACTCCTGGTAGAACTTGCTATTTTGGTTTTCCAGTTTATATCTGGAAGATTGAAATCTCCCATAATGATAACTTCTCCTTTCATTGTCATTTTAGCTATTTCTTCAACTAGTAGATCATCTAGTTCTTTAACTTGACCAGGTGGTCTATATATCACACCTACACGAGTTACTGCATGATTAGCAAACTGCAACGTAACCCAAACTGACTCTATGTTGGCCTCACCAACTTGTATTAGGTTAGATTTAGGCCTCATGCACACGACCGTTGTGTGCACCCGTGGCCGTTGTGCCGTTTTCCGTTTTTTTCTGCGGCTCCATTGACTTTCAATGGGGCCGTTGAAAACTCGGCTTGTGCACCGTTTTTACACCGTGCCCGTGACCCGTGTTTCTAGGCCGTGAAAAAAATATGACCTGTCCTATTTTTTTCACGGCCAACGGTTCACGGGCCCATTCAAGTCAATGGGTCCGTGAAAATCACGGATGCACCCAAGATTGTCATCCGTGTCCGTGATCCGTTTTTTCCTATCATTTCAATGGCAAACTTGACTTAGAATTTTATTTCATTTTTCATGTCCGTGGATCCTCCAAAAATCACGGCAGACCCACGGAAGAAAAAACGGGCACGGATCACGGTACAACGGAACCATGTTTTGCGGGACGTTAAAAAATACGGTCGTGTGCATGAGGCCTTAATGCTATCTTTCACATACAGGGCCACTCCTCCTCCTTTCTTGCCTTCTCTGTCTCTTCTGTATAAAGAGTACCCTGGTATGGTTATGTCCCAGTCATTTCTTTCATTAAACCATGTCTCCATAACAGCCACTAAATCTACATTCTCAGATGCCATTATTGACCCAAGCTCATTGATTTTTTTACCTAAAATGCGAGCATTTGTAGACAGGACTCTGAGCTTATCATTTCTTAACCTCTGTGCTTCTGACCTGTTCTGGCATTGTTCTGACCTGTTCTGACATTCTTAAAGGGAACCTGTCACCGGGATTTTGGGTATAGAGCTGAGGACATGGGTTGCTAGATGGCCGCTAGCACTTCTGCAATATCCAGTCCCCATAGCTCTGTGTGCTTTTATTGTGTCAAAAAACCGATTTGATACATATGCAAATTAACCTGAGATAAGTCCTGTCCCTGACTCATCTCACCTACAGGACTCATATCAGGTTAATTTGCATATGTATCAAATCGGTTTTTTCACACAATAAAAGCACACAGAGCTATGGGGACTGGGTATTGCGGATGTGCTAGCCGCCATCTAGCAACCCATGTCCTCAGCTCTATACCCAAAATCCCGGTGACAGGTTCCCTTTAAGTATCGTGTTTCTGTAAAATGCATTGGATTAAAGGGGGTACAGGGGATTCTACTGTTCCTGTGCGGGACGCAGGACAAGAAGGCACCCTGCGAGCAGCCAGAGGAAACAGTCGCCACCATCTTGCAGGCCGTGATAAGTACATTTACCTGATACCGGGGCAGCTGGGGGTCAGTATACACTCATATAGGCTGATGTGGAGAGTACATTATTATTATTATTTATTATTAAATTCCATAGCGCTGTACATATGATAAGCGGTGCACATACATAACACAGACAATTGCACTAATCATAAACAAGATGAGTTACAAACTGGTACAGAATGAGAGAGGGCCCTGCCCGTGAGGGCTTACAATCTACATGGTATGGGAGAAGGACACAGTAGGTGCGGGTTAAGTTGGTCATGGCGGTATAGAGGCAGCAGGGTCACTGGTTGTAGGCTTGTCTGAAGAGGTGGGTTTTCAGTTTTTTTTTTGAAGGATTCCACTGTAGGTGAGAGTCTGATATGTTGGGGTAGCGAGTTCCAGAGTATGGGGGATGCACGGGAGAAATCTTGGAGTCGATTGTGGGAAGAGGCGATAAGAGGAGAGAAGGAGGTCTTGTGAGGATCGGAGAGTGCGTGTGGGGATGTATCGGGAAAGTAGCTCAGAGATGTAGGGAGGGGACAGGTTATGGACGGCCTTGTATGTGTTTGTTAGTACTTTGAAGTGGATTCACTGGGCAATGGGGAGCCAGTGAAGGGATTGGCAGAGGGGAGAGGCAGAGGAGTAATAAGGTGAGAGGTGGATTAGTCGGGCAGCAGAGTTGAGGATAGATTGGAGGGGTGCGAGAGTGCTAGATGGAAGGCCACAGAAGAGAGTGTTGCAGTAGTCTAGGCGGGAGATAATGAGGGCATGTACGAGCATTTTCGCAGATTCAAAGTTAAGGAAAGCACGGATGCGGGAGATGTTTTTGAGTTGGAGGAGGCAGGTGGTGGAAAGGGCTTGGATGTGCGGTCGGAAGGAAAGGGCAGAATCTAAGGTCACTCCAAGGCAGCGGACTTTGTTGACTGGGGATAATGTGCAGCCATTGATCGTGATAGATAGGTCTGTTGGGGGGGGGGGGGGGTGAACAAGATGGGGAAAGATTATGAATTCTGTCTTATCCATGTTAAGTTTAAGAAAGCGAGAGGCGAAGAAGGATGATATAGAAGATAGACATTGTGGGATTCTTGATAGTAAGGTGGTGATGTCTGGACCAGAGAGGTAGATTTGTGTGTCATCAGCATAGGAGTGATACTGAAAGCCATGGGACTCTATGAGCTGTCCCAGGCCGAAAGTGTAGATAGAGAAGAGCAGGGGACCTAGGACAGAGCCTTGCGGGACACCAACAGAGAGGGAATGAGGCGAGGATGTGGTGTGAGAGTGGGAGACGCTAAACGTCCGGTCTGTGAGGTATGATGTGATCCAGGAGAGAGACTGTATATGTCATTATGACAAAGACATTACAATTGCCCAACCCTTTAAACACCACAATCATGTAATATGCGTGCCAGCTTTGGGTTATATTTACACACAGCACTTTATTTTTTGAATACCAAGATCAAAACCACATGAAAACAGTATGTTCGCCTATCCTCAGGCCACTTTCACACGAGCTGGGCCTAAACACAGAAGCCATGTCACTTTTTCTCGTCTGGTGTTTGACTTATGTATGCTACCACAATATGAAAATGGCCTGAGGTATTTTTGTATGCCATAACCTGCCTCCATCCACTACAAGATGGCACATGTGTAGTCCTAGGAAACTCTCTATGTCAGCAAATGCCTCGGAGGAGATGCTGCCCATAGCAACCAATCAGATTCCACCTTTCATTTTTCACAGCTCCTTTGGAAGATGAAAGGTGGAATCTGATTGGTTGCTATGGGCAACTAAGCCAGTTTTATTCTACCCCCATATCCTGACCTACTCCTCCTTACAGAGAAACTCTCATCACTTGGCTGATACACTGCAGCAAACCTCAGCTGTGAGAACTAGATGAGGCCTCCTCCCCACTGAATTCAAATTTTCAAATTCCACTAAACTAACTTTTTAAAAGACATATCTTTGCAGACGTGTGGGCCGGCTATAGTGTGGGGAGGAGCGTGGTCATTTTATTTTCGAGCATGCACAGTGGACTGCACAATGCAACACTGTCCTCGAGCCGCAGCAGACAGCGCCACCAACGAGCCGTACTCGCTGTAACGCGGCCGCCAGCCATTGCCCCGGGGGCCACCTAGGCGCAGACACCCGCTCAACCCGCGAATGCGTTCTGAGGGCAGAGAAGAAGCGGCCGCCCAATAACAACACGGTCTACTAAAGACGAACTGCGCATGCGGAAGAAGCCGTGACCCATGCCAGTGCTGGGCGTGGTCGACAATGCGTCCCGTGTGCTAGCGTTGGGCGTGGCCACGCGGCTCCCACACGGTCCTGAGCTTCTGCGTGGCTCCGCCCCCTCCTCCTCTGGCGGGCCCTCGGATGACGTCTCCTGGTTGGAGGTGTTGGGCTTCCTGGGCAAATTGCTGGGCGCAGTCGCCGCGCTGAAAGCAGCAGAGTACCTGCTCCGTGCGCTGTGTGCAGCCATGGCCTGGAAGTCAGGGGGAGCCAGCCACTCCGAGCTGGTCGGCAACCTGCGCAGTGAGTGTGTGAAGGGGCAGTCCCCTGTCAGTGACATGACATTTACTGCTCTTCCCGCCTGTGGTAGTCGTGTGTCTGGAGGGGCTGCTGCTTAGTACATGGGGGCATGTATAGGATGTCTGAGGGAGCCTCTACCTGTTACATCACGTGGCCCGTCTATAAGCACTGTAGTATTGCCCCATCAGCTGGTGGTCTGGAGGTGGCCCCCATGAAGCCACCTGTCTGCAGACTCATCGCCCTGCCAGCCTAATGATAAATGTGTGTTGGGGAAGGGGGGGGGGGGGGGTGCTGTCCACAGGGGTCTGTCCCACACTTGCGTCACCGGAACTGCCTGCCGGATCCGGAAATCTGTATGCAAATGCTGTCCGCTTGCATACAGATCTGTCTGACGAATGCATTGCAATACTGGATCCGTGTCTCTGGTGTCATCTGGAAAAATGGATCCGGTATTTGTTTTTTTAAAGGTCTGCGCAGACCGGAAAACCTGATCCATTTTTCCGGTACATTTGGTGCCAAATCCGGCATTCTGGCAAGTGTTCAGAAATTTTGGATGGAGAAAATATGTCAGCCTGCTGCGGTATATTCTCCGGCCAAATACCGTAAGAGTGACTGAACTGATGCATCCTGAACGGATTAGGATAAAACTGAGCCCCTAGGGCGGAACTCAATGCCGGAAAAGAATAACGCTAGTGTGAAAGTACCCTAAGAAGATGCCAGTGATCAAACTCCTGCCAGGGTTCTGAAGATGGAGGAATTGACTGTCAATTTGGTTTTATTCACAAGCTCTGCGCTTTACCGGTTTTCCAACATTTTTAAAACATTAGCACAGAGATGAGGGCTGTCTAAGGGTACTTTCACATTAGTGGCAGGACGGATCCAACAGGCTGTTCACCCTGTCGGATCCGTCCTGCCACTATTTCACCGTGCTACCGGACTGACGCTCCGTCCCCATTGACTATAATGGGGGCGGAGCTCCGGCGCAGCTCGGCAGTGCAAAGTGAGAGGCCGCCGGACTAAAAAGTCGGACATGCAGTACTTTTAGTCCGGCGGCCTCTCGCCGCGCACTGCGAAATAGCGGCAGGATGGATCCGACAGTAGCCTAATAAAGAAAAAAAATGTGTTCTCATCTTCTAAACATGGTGCCACTCTGGCCCCCACGGGTAGGTGGCATCCTCCATTGATGACCACTGCTGCAGTCACTGGCCTCAGTGGTCACGTGACATCGTGTCACTCGGGACATTTAAAGGGCGAGTAACTTGTTTTGGACAGCCCCCTGCTCTGTGCTGGTTTTAAAAAGAAAAATCACGGAAAAGCCCTTCAAAGGTATTTTAAAAGCAGAACATGTGATAAAATAATCCAGCGCTGATGCCCCTGCAACCCCCACATACATACACATGACCTCTGTAGTCAGCCACTGGTCTCTGCGGGCTTAGGCTACATTCACATCTGCGGCTCGGAGATCCGGCAGAACTGCCAAGAATTGGCTTGACACAAACTGCAGCAGAGTTTTGGCGGCGACACGGCGAGAGGCCGCCGGAATAAATGTCGGACATGTTGTAGTTTTATTCCAGGCAGCCTCTCGCCGGAACTCCGCCCACGCCCCTATTATAATCAATGGGGACGGAGCGGCAGTCCGGGGGCACACGGTCACAAGTGGCAGGATGGATCCGGCAGGCTGTCCACCCGACGGAACAGCCTGCCGGAGGTCAGTGCTGCTAGTGTGAAAGTAGCCTTACTGAAGTGAGACAACCCCTTTAATCTGCTATTACTTGTACCATTTATGTAGTATATGTTTTTATTTGCTGGACAGGCCTGCTCTTGCATTGGCATACTCGGGGTAGCCGTCTAATGTTTTTTGTCTGTTCCTGGAAGCTACTCTGGCTGGAATCGCACATGCAGGTTTCCATACAGTTTGTGATGCAGTATTTTTAGCCAAAAGGTAAAGGTTAAAAAAAAAACTGCACTAAAAGGGCTATTGTGGTAGACAGCATTTCTCAGCTGATCAGTGGGACCTCCGTCGATCATTGCAAGTCTACGGCACTAATAGAGGCACCTCTGTCACCAGAGCCCTCCCTTATACAACTGCTTGTATAGACACATAGCTGAGGTCACCTGATTAAAACTGTTATCAAACTGTTTGCATAGACACAGCAGGGGTTCAGCCGATTAAAACGCTGCATTCTTTCCTTTGGTGCAATGAGGGCGTCACCGGTGCTCTTGTTTCACCCAATCTCCACTCATTTCTGTGACCAGCCCCTCCATGGCTGCTTTGATTGACAGGACCAGGCAATGACATAGCAGCTAGGTAGGCGCTGGCCACAAAAAGGAGCAGAGCTTGGGTGGAACAAGAGCAATGGTGACTCCCTCATTGCACCAAAGGCCTAATTGTCATATTAACTCTGGAACATAGCCTCAATGAAAGAAAAGCAGCGTTTTAATCGGCTGAACCCCTGCTATGTGTCTATGCAAACAGTTTGATAGGGAGGACATGTCACTTTAAAGGACATGTCAGCAGGATCAGCCCTAATGCCTTGCTGATTAAAATTATACTTTTCATCCCCTGATCTTATGCTAGTTAGGGCTTAAGTGCTCAAAGGGCGGACCCTAGCCATTCAATGCCCCCCCCCGGTTCATTGACAGGGCCACGTGTCTAGGGAAGTACAGTGGATTTTGCTAACTCTCCACAGTCTACCCATTGGCTAGAAATTCATATGACACGTCCTTCATTGCTACCAGTTGTTTAGGGTGGTGCAGGCCGGTTACCAGTTTGGCTGAAATCCTAGCTGTCTGTACATAAGTCCTGACTGCTCCTTCCAGGGCTGGGTTACTACGCACCTCGGCGTAGAGCTGCCTCTGTACTGCGCGTTTACTGCTGCTCACATCCAGAAACATGTCGTCCTATAGTGAGAGTATTCAGTGTGAAGAAGCCTTCGCTGTATATCAATGTGCCTACGAGCCATGTCTGTCTTCTGTGGGATTGCTTGGTATCAGCGGTTTTGTGTCCGGTAACAAAACAGAATGCAGATGGACCAGAAGACATCCCGATTAGTGTTGAGCGAACTTGTGTTTTCAGGTTTGGCATACAAGAGTCAGGTTATCTAAGAATTCCCTTATGGATTCTGCTACCACGGACCATAAGTTCGGTGCACCCGTACCTATATCGAGAACAAAGCCCCTGCAAGGTGGTGGCCGGACCGGCTCCCAATAGTAGTGAATGGGAGCGTACCGCGCATGCATGGCCACTGCTCCCATATACTTCTATGGGGCCGACTGAAATAGCCGAGCCAGTGCTCAGCTATTTTCGCCGGCCCCATAGAAAATGAATGGAGGGCGGCTGCGCATGCGCAGTGTGCCCTTCTTCACTTGCAGGGCTCGGTTCTCGATATATACCCACACCTATAAGACAATGAGGGCATATCCTAGCACTATGCCCCCATTGTCCATGATGAGACAACCCCTTTAATATTTCTCGCTGTGCTGAAGAATATGTTGGCGCTATATAACAATACACAATGTGTATGCTGCTCTGTCAGCCTCCGGAAACTGAAAACATTGCTTGGACAAGCTCAGAGCTGCCACTATCTTCCAGGTTATACACTATTTATGACCGGTCACATGAGTCCAGGCTCCGTGTTATCTTGCGCTACCTTTCTATCATTATTTCAGTATGGCTGAATAAAGCTTGGGGAAAAAAAAGAGCTTACTGTGCAAATTCCTGCAGCGCTCCAAAACATGGCCTGCGGTGGTGGCCTGCCCTGGCCGTCTGAAAGCCCGCGTTATTCCAGGTGCCCACGCAGAGCTGTCAAAACACACAAGTCCTTTCACATATTTTTCCTTTTTTTTCTTTAACCCTTCCAAAGTGATGAACTGTCAAAGTAAAGTCGTAGACAGTGTCCCAAGCCCATGTATACTTTATTTCCTCTCATTATTGGAATATTCTGCACTTTTGCTGCTGTCAGATATTTCTGTAGCTTTTAGCATTTCCAGACCTTATCTTATAGAATGTGCTTATCATTTGACGTCTTTCCAGCAGTCTTTGGCCATAGGTTTAAAACAACCTTCTCCTACAGTAATAATTCAGTTGTCACCAGCAAAAATTGCATTTTTTATTTTTAAAGGGGTTGTGCATGTGTTTTATATTGATGACCTATCCTCAGGATAGTAGTAAAAAATAAAGTATTGGAATCGCACTCACCAGATCTTGCGGTCAACCGGAATGCAACAGCCCACCTGGAGTCCAAGATTCTTTAGGGCTCCCTCATGATGAATCCGAAAAAAAGCAATGGAGGCAGCATGTCCGGTAAAAAACCCTTTAATGGGCACAGCCAAGTGAACTTAACGTGCAAAAAAGTTGTGACGTTTCGGCCGCTTCACAGCCTTTATCAAACACACTGTGCAATTTAAAAGTACCTGCTTAAATATACTAAAACACACCCACTGTCGATGGGGTGGCCAATGACAGAGACAAGAGATACTGATGTCATACAGAGTGCGCCCACAGGTGCTCTTACAAAGTGTCTCATTCATATATGTTAGGTCCCCTATCCCACATACCTTCACAGCGCACGTGTATCACGGCGTACCCAGGCCTCTGGCGCGCATGTCGGGAGAGAGGGAGTAGCGTCAAGATAAAAAACTTCTACACATGCAGGTCACGGGACGTGATTTATATGATCACGTGCCCGTGTGGCCTTATTTACATAGGGGAAACCACAATGGAAGCCAGGGAGCGCATCAACTCACATAAGAGCAATATCCGCAGGGCTCTGATAGATAAGCCGGTGGCGAAACACTTCGTGGAGCGTGGACACTCGGTCAACCAATTACGCTTTAGAATTATTGATTCTGTCGGCCCTCTGAGACGAGGGGGTGACAAGGATCGTATTCTGCGCAAGAAGGAACTTAAGTGGATCTTTGAAATGAGAGCCCTGCAACCGTTCGGAATGAACATAGAATTCTCAGTCACAAATGTGTAAGGTGACCATGGCAACTTGTTCTCTGTGTAGTGTTTATTTAATTGTATTTTGTATTATACACACATTTTTCCACTTATTCCCTGGTCCGCACAGATCAGAGCACGGTATGATATGAGGGATCTATTCTTCATCCCTGACGTGCAGGCGGTCGTCCCGCGCCGCGCGTCACAGCAAGGGGCGGGTTCAGACCTCAGTTGCGTCTCTGACAGAGCTGGGGGGGACGGACATGGGGAGGGTGGAGTCGCGACGTCACCAAGGCCGGGCTTTTGGCTGGAGGCGTGGTGTTGCTACCGGCCCATGTGCGGATGTCCCCCTTCGTGTGAGAGGGCGCAAATGTTAGGTGAGTCACCTGGTTTGCGCCACCTGATCTGGGGTTTGGCTGCTGGTGCTGTGGACGCGATGCGGTGGAGCGATCGCTTGTAAGCGACGGGGAGGAAGTGACTCCTAGGCGTCCCTGGCAAAGGCGCACATGCCGGGAGACTGTTGATGACGTGCGATGAAGGGGTGGAGCTTCCTGCGGTCAGCTGACTCTGAGTAAAGCGGCCAGTGACGCTACTCCCTCTCTCCCGACATGCGCGCCAGAGGCCTGGGTACGCCGTGATACACGTGCGCTGTGAAGGTATGTGGGATAGGGGACCTAACATATATGAATGAGACACTTTGTAAGAGCACCTGTGGGCGCACTCTGTATGACATCAGTATCTCTTGTCTCTGTCATTGGCCACCCCATCGACAGTGGGTGTGTTTTAGTATATTTAAGCAGGTACTTTTAAATTGCACAGTGTGTTTGATAAAGGCTGTGAAGCGGCCGAAACGTCACAACTTTTTTGCACGTTAAGTTCACTTGGCTGTGCCCATTAAAGGGTTTTTTACCGGACATGCTGCCTCCATTGCTTTTTTTCGGATTCTATCCTCAGGATAAGTCATCCATATCAGATCGGAGGGGGTTTGACACCTGGCACCCCCGCCGAGCAGCTGTTTGAAGAGGAAGTGACACTCCATCACATGAGTGAAGACGATGGAAATTGCAATGAAGAAGCAGCAGCGCTGGCATGGAGCGTGACGCTCAAACAGCTGATCAAGTGTAGAACCCCCGCTGATCTCGTATTGATATCCTATCCTGAGGATAGGTCATCAATATAAAACCCCTGCACAACCCCTTTAATACATTGGTGACAGAGTGTCTCCTGTGAGCTATACTAGGTTTCCTTTGAGATCTGATGGGTTGTCCTCTATAGTCAATAGCTGAGATGAGCGCCCCTTGATTGAGTGATTGGCAGGAGTTACAGCAGTTTGAGGTCTTCCAATCGTATATCGTAGCATATACCGTCCAATGACCAGTGCCATTGTAGTTGACGATCAGTGCTCTCATAGGGAATATGTCTAAAATTACATTAAAATAGGTAGTGATTCCTAAGGTGGAATATCATGTTGGGGTCTGTTAGGAGGCCTCCATGTTGCTGAACTGCTGCAGCTTTGCCATTGTAGATTCTCACGGGGCAGATCTGCAGCGTTGTACAGTGCCATCAAAGTGAATGAGTTTTTATCAATTCTCAGATGACGCGCAGCAGAAACTCACCTAGTAACAAGCATTATTAAACTATCGGCCTGTCTGCTCACCTGAATGCCGGGCTCGTTCACACAAATGTTTTTTTGCGTTCCGTGTACGGGCAATTTTTTCCGTTCTGTACACGGTCCGTATACGGAACCATTAATTTCAATGGTTCCGCAAAAAAAAACGGAATGTACTCCCTACTACTCCGTATGCATTCCTTTTCCGTTCTGTTGAAAGATAGAACATGTCCTATTATTGCCCGCAAATCACGTTCCGTGGCTCCATTCAAGTCAATCGGTCTGCAAAAAAAGGAACACATACGGAATGTACTCCGTATGTCTTCCATATCCGTTCCGTTTTTGCAGAACCATCTATTGAAAATTTTAGACCCAGCACAATTTTTTTCTGTGTAATTACTCTATATGCCATATGGAAAAACGGAACGGGAACCGGAAACACTAATGAGAAAAAATAACGGATCCGGTAAAAGCGGCCCGCAAAACACTGAAAGACATACGGTCATGTGAAAGAGCCCTCAGTGAGTGAAGGCCGCTAGCAGATGGAACGGGCGGCATTCAGGTGGGCGAACCTGCCTGTAAACATGTGCAGCTAGTAACCTAAAGTGTCCAACCCCTTTGTCGCAAGTGGTGTTTAAAGAGTCGCAAACATGAGGTTTGCCACTATTTCTCACCACTTTTCAGGCACAGGAGATGAGATCAGTATATTCTGAACTCATCTTTTAAGGGAGCCGGAAAAAAAAATATAATAAAATAATTTTTCTTGTGGGAAATGATTCCAACTCTCTTCTAAAATATTTTTCAGAAAATGGTATTATAAAGTCAGACAAAGTATATGAAGTAATGTTGGCTACTGACCGCAAACATTATGCGAAATGCAATCCCTATATGGACTCTCCTCAGTCAATAGGTAAGGTGACTTTTCCTGTTTGTACATTGCTAATGATATTTGCTGTAATCATTAGACCTCGTTATAATGTGTATACATTTTTCTGTTGGATTCATGTACATGGCAGCGTACATACAGGCTTGTTACGGCACCCATAGACCTCCACATGCCTAAGATTTAATGGCATAAGAAGGTCTTGTATATAGAATTCCATATAAATCTGATAGAAAAAAAACCTGTTAAGCATCTGTTCTAAATCTGGGGGTAGTAACACGAATACAGGGTAACATAGAGCATCATATGGCCACACAGCCCCACAATGGGTCGAAGATGGCAGACCCGTTTATTACCCCTTTAGCAACGTTTCAGCCCAGTTCAATGGGGCCTTTGTCAAGCCTGTATAGTGTGTGTGTGTGTGTGTGTGTGTATATATATATATATATTTAAAATATTTTGCTTCTTACGCACATAACATACATGTGGCTTTTCACCTAAGCTGAAGAATTTTACTAGTTTGAGACTGGTTGCTAGGGATATGCTGCCTGACAACCAAATTTTATCCACAGGGTAAAGGATAAGTTGTCGATGGCGGGCCTCCTGCTGGGAAGCCCACTGATCACAAGAACCAGGGTCATGTGTATCCCCAATATAAATGGAGCGGTGGACCCCAGCAGTCGCACCTCCACCAGATCTCCTACCCTGTGTTTAAATCACTAAACCTTTAAAGGGGTTGACGCTGCCCCACCCTCACCCCATGGCGCCGGACCTGCGGAGGGAAGCACACTGGGTTTCAGCTTCCTCAGTCCCCCTACTGCTTCTTCCATGTTCTGGTCCCTGCTTGTGAACTTCCTGTTTGCCGCGGGTTATGTGGCCGCTGCAGCCAACAGTGGTGAAGTAGGTCCAGTGACCGGGGCGGTCTGGCTGAACGGACTCTGAAAGTGGATAATCCCTCTTAAGTTTAGAGGCAGACTGGCAACATTTTAACAGCAAAGATGGGCCCGGGGCATGACTGCAATAGAGTTCTATGTCATTTTTTTTTTTTTATGTGTACCTGACAGCTCCCCTGACATGTCTAGTTTAGTAAATACTTTAACCCATGAAATAGTTGTTAGAGCTCTGCATGGTGCCATTCCTTTGTTATTCCTCCTTTTAAAGTTCTGAATAAAGCCTCATGCACACGTCTGTGGAACACGGACCGTGAGATACCGGCCTGGATTCCTGCTGAGTGCAGGAGCGCACGGCGTCATTGGTTGCTATGACGCCGTGCGCTTCGTGCCGCCTTTGCTGTGCATTAATACACTGGTATAGATAATGAGTGTATTACTGTACAGCAGTGGGCGCACAGCGTCATGGCAACCAATGACGCCGTGCGCTACTGCACTCAGCAGGAATCCAGGCCGGTATCTCACGGTCCGTTTTCCACGGACATGTGCATGAGGCTTAAAGGGCTTCTGTCACCCCACTAAAGTCATTTTTTTTGGGGGGGCTAGTTACATTCCTTATAGCGCGATATATGAGAATATAATGTTGTCACTTACTTTCATTCGGCCGTTTCTTGAGAAAACAAAGTTTTATAATATGCAAATCCGGTCTCTACCAGCAAGTAGGGCGTCTACTTGCTGGTAGCCGCCGCAAAAAACCTCCCCCTCGTCGTGTTGATTGACAGGGCCAGCCATGATCTCCTCCTCCAGCCGGCCCTGTCAGTATTTCAAAAATCGCGCGCCTCTGTTCATTCGGCGCAGGCGCTCTGAGATGAGGAGGCTCGTCTCCTCAGAACTCCCTCAGTGCGCCTGCGCCGATGACGTCTTCTCTTTCAGTGATGTCATCGGCGCAGGCGCTCTGAGATGAGGAGACGAGCCTCCTCATCTCAGAGCGCCTGCGATTTTTGAAATACTGACAGGGCCGGCCGGAGGAGGAGATCACGGCTGGCCCTGTCAATCAACATGACGAGGGGGCGGTTTTTTGCGGCGGCTACCAGCAAGTAGACGCCCTACTTGCTGGTAGAGACCGGATTTGCATATTATAAAACTTCGTTTTCTCAAGAAACGGCTGAATAAAAGTAAGTGACAACATTATATTCTCATATATCGCGCTATAAGGAATGTAACTAGCCAAAAAAGAAAAAATGACTTTAGTGGGGTGACAGAAGCCCTTTAAATTGACAACTGGGCATTGTCAGATTGTGGTGCGTCAGACCTCATAAGGACACACCCACTTGACAAAGGGAATGGGAACACCTTGTTGTCAATGTACTCCTACTTTCTAGGAGGAATAACAGGTGAACAGTACAGCATAGAGCAATAACCAATAATTGTACGTAATTGCTATTTTATGGGGAATGCAAGTATTTGCTAAAACAGACATGTCAGGAAAACTGACAGAGCCTCGTTAAAGTCACCACTAACTGCCTCATCTGTCTGTAAGACTGAAGTATGTTGAAGGGACTGCTAAACGTAAAATCCAAATCTGAATTCTATGAAAGACCCATTGATAATCTTTACGTATGGAAAACTTTTTGAGATGAAGATTTTGTTTTGCTATGCAGACTTCCTGTTTGAAGTACTGTATATTGAAGGGCACAGACATTAGGGGATCCGTTCTGTAGGAAACATCTAAGGTTATCTCAAGGTATGGGAACTTTTACATATTTTTCCTTATGTCCTTAGTAGCTATTTTGTAGGTTTTATATTTTTTTTTAGGTTTAGTGGTCCTTTCAATGTATTCCATTTGTTTATCAAAAACAAAAATTTGTTAAGGTTCAACTTTAGGCTACTTTCACATTAGCGTTTTTTGCAGATCCGTCATGGATCTGCAAAAACGCTTCCGTTACAATAATACAACCGCATGCATCCGTCATGAACACCATTAAAAGTCAATGGGGGACGGATCAATTTTCTATTGTGCCACAGATCTGTACCCATTGACTTACATTGTGTGTCAGAACGGATCCATTTGGCTCTGCTTCGTCAGGCGGACAACAAAACGCTGCAGGCCTCTACAGCGGAATGGAGACTGGTCAGAGGCAAACTGATGCATTCTGAGCGGATCATTTTCCGTTCAGAATGCATTAGGGCAAAACTGATCCGTTTTGGACCGCTTGTGAGAGCCCTGAACGGATCTCACAAACAGAAAGCCAAAACGCCAGTGTGAAAGTAGCCTTAGACTTGAGAAATGTAAGAGAACGTTGATGAAACTTGCAGTTTAAGAACCTCTGGCCTATAGGTGTATATAGTATGTTGTGATTTCTAAGGCTACTTTCACACCTGCGTTTAGGTGTGGATCCGTCTGGTATCTGTACAGACGGATCTGCGCCTATAATGCAAACACTGGTATCCGTTCAGAACGGATCCGTCTGCATTACTCTGTAAAAAAAATAAAAAATAAAAAAAAAATCTAAGTGTAAGTCAAACGAATCCAACCTGACCTACATTGAAAGACAATGGGTACGGATACATTTACAATTGCACCATATTGTGCCAGTGAAAATGGATCAGTTTGGCTCTGCATCGCCAGGCGGACACCAAAACGCTGCTTGCAGCGTTTTGGTGTCCGCCTCCAGAGCGGAATGGAGCCAAACTGATGCATTCTGAACTGATCCTTATCCATTTTAGAATGCATTGGGGCTAAACTGATCCGTTTTGGGGCCGCTTGTGAGAGCCCTGAAACGGATCTCACAAGCTGACCCAGAAACGCCAGTGTGAAAGTAGCTTAACTCTGCGTGGTACATACACTATATACGGTAACATACTTGGGATGATGCTATGCTTTCACCATTACACTCTGTGGTCAGTATTTGCCTAGAGGTCTTTTCAGACTGTCTGCAGTGTACAGTACATCCAATGTATGCACCAGGCTCTCCATTAAGTGGACCTGTAGGCCCCCAAGAGGCGGGTATCTGCTGGGATTTATTCAACTTTTTTTTTTTTTTTTTTTTTTACTCCATGGAATAATGCAGCAAGCTGTGCTAAGCTACACAAAACATCTACACAAACAAAAGTTAAACCGTGTAATATACTTGCTAATGATTGGTCGTAGTATTTCTCGTTAGCAACAGTCTGGCAGTGTAATACTGCCGCCACTTACCTGATGAATGAGCAAATGCTTGTTCATTGGGTAATCAGAATCTTTTAGCAGGTTTAAAAATCCTTGTTTGCCGGCCGCAGGTCATGCCATGTAATCACAAACTGCTCCCTACAAACAGTGATTCAGTATGGGGAAGAGCTATGGCATTGGCAATTGCTTGTCCCCATACCAAGGAGGAGATCGCTCTGTGTAAAAGCTGCAGTCTCCTCACTGACAAGCAGGTGATTGCTGGGAGGGAACATTTCCAATTGCCTGCTTTATCTGCAGGTGTAATAGGACCCTTAGTGCAATCTCTGCTTATCTGCTGCGAGACCTAGTGGGTGACACAGGGTTTGTCACGGGCCTTTCGGCTCATTTTAAATATTCCTTGTAGTAAATGTGGTGTCTTGCTTTGTTCTTGTAGCTTCATGTAAGATAAAGGATATCATTCCTTTCTATCTGCTTTGAATGAAGACCTCCATGCCGAGAAGAACCTACTTAAATTGTTAATCTGTCTTTTTGTGCACTAACAGGTTATCAAGCAACAATTAGTGCTCCTCACATGGTATGTGTTATAATTTGTAGGATTTTATATATTTTTTTTTAAGTTTCAATATTTCATTCATGTTTAGCATTACGCTTTAAAGGGAGCCTGTCAGCAGTTTTGACCACTCAAATGGGGCTGAGTTTTGACCAGGGTGGATTTGATTTAAATCAAACAGATTTTTAAATCACTAGTCAGTAAGGCTTGATTTTAAATCATAGTTTTCTACATAAAGACTAATTCTTGCTGGTATAACTTATAATATACAAGTAGATTATAATATACAAGTAGATAGTAGAAGATTTTTAGAATAACAACTTTTCATATTAGTTTGATTAGGTTGATTATGCATTCATAGGTTTGTAGAAGTTAGGATTTAGGTATTTTTCTCAACTCTGTTCATGTTATAACATTTTTGCTGTGAAGAAGAGGCATGTGATCTCTGCTGAGTCCAATTCAGTTTTGAGAACTGCAAAAGTAAACCAAGCATCTGTGATAATATCTTGGTAGACAGAAAAACTGCCCAATAATCTTACAAAAACCTCTGGAAGAGCATGATACAGCCTTATTCTACATAATAAAAAAAACTAATCTTTATTTCATGATGGAATAACCTTTGGATGGTAATATATTTTCCTCAAAAAGCATTTTATATAAAAAAAATCTGTTTTTATTTTTTTAAATCATAGCTTTTTATCCACTCAGGTTTTGACCACTCACTTAAATAGGGCTGAGCTGCTCCTAGGCCATGTGATCGATGAAAGTGACATGCAACATTTGATAAATTTGACAAAGTACAACAACACAGATTGTATTACACGCATGATAATTTCCTCCTATGTGTGTATGTGTTACTATTAAAGGGGTTATCTGACACAGAAAAATGTCCCCCATATGCCCGGACCCCTCACACTGAATCTACTTATCTGGCTCCTCGCTCCCTGCGCTGCTGCGGTTTCTCTCTCTCTCTGCTCGGATGAAAACATCCGGTGTCGGGGGGAGCAGCCAATGGCAGGCAGTGACGGGGACGAGCCTCCCTAGCATCGCGGGTGACGCGAGGGAGGCTTGTCCCCGTCCCTACCTGCCATTGGCTGCTCCCCCCGACACGCACGGGGAGAAGAAGCAGTGGCGGCGCGAGGAGCCAGGTAAGTAGATTCAGTGTGAGGGGCCCGGCATATGGGGGACATTTTTTAGTTTTGGATAACCCCCTTTAATGTTAATCACTTTGTGGAGAATTATTGGCTCCTGTGGGTTTTGTGAACCATTATCAGAAGTTAGACAGACTAGACAAAGATCTCCCTCTGATAAAGATGGTAAACTGTGAGTCATTCCGGAAATAATCCGAGAATATTCTGTGTGTAAAGAAGGGAAAGGTTACGTGTAAAATGGCCCGTACTGGACTGTAGTGCAAGCTTTTACAATTAACTGTGTAATGGCCGGTACATAAAGACATGTCACTAGTACTGAAAATGCATGAAGCACTGTTTTATTTCTGACATGTCTATAACTTTTTATGATTTGTTTTGTTAATGTAGCATGCATATGCATTAGAACTCCTCCACGATCAGTTACATGAAGGTGCCAAAGCTCTGGACGTAGGCTCTGGAAGTGGAATTCTTACCGCATGTTTTGCAAGAATGGTAATGCTTTTATTTTGTTTTCATTCCAAATATTATACTAAATTATTAATCCAGAAATTGCATATTCACATGCACAGAGCAATATGAGATGGCACCCTGTGTAGTATTTATGGTGCATACAGTGCAGCGCACTTTCAGAAGTATAGTGATTGCTACCATTCTCCAAATATAAGGTCCACATCCCTCTTTATGGTCCTTTGGGGCTTGTCTTTTTCCCAGTAATCCAGCCCTGGCACTCAGACATGATGCCTTGCTTGCATGTGACCACTGCATCCAATTGGTGGCCACAGAGGTCTCATACTGTGACTTAAGTATTACTGCTCAGCATGGAATCATGATATCAGTAGCATGGCACGTGATCTCTGCGGCCGCTTGTAAACAAAGATCAGGAGGACCGCCAAAGCTGCAGCACTGGTTGGCCAGAAGAGATGACTGCAGTTTTTTTATTTTATATTTTTATATTTATTTCTAAAAAAATGCATAGTTTCTTGAAAAGGGCTTTCCAGCTTTAATTTTTTTTTACTGGTTTATGAAAAGGGTCTAATTTCTTTTCTCGCTTGAGTGGGACAAAGCTGTAATATCATACACAAACCTGTGGAGAATCATTACTCTGTAACTAGGGGATGAATTGCAGATTTATTTTTTTCTAATCCTTGACATCCCCTTTAAGTAATGACTTGTATCAGTCATTTTTAATTTACCGTCATTAATAATGTCATGCCACATCTCCACTAGGGTATACTTCCACACATCCTAAGATTGAAAGCTGCGAGTAGATCTTTTAGATCAGGCAGTGAGGACTACTTTTTTTGTTTTCATGATTCCAGATCATATCTGGGAGGGTGAAATAAGTGTCTGGTGGTTTCAGAGTTCATTTTTAATAGTCAGGCTGTCTACTAATGTTCTAAGTGAATGGAGATGATATGGTAGCCTTTTTATTCTACGTGCATTAAAGGAGCCTTCACACTTTACACTAATAGACTTTCCGCACTTGGACCATGATGATGATTCCAGACATTGCTTTACATAAATAGCCACGTTCTGCTGAGTGCAGTGCAATACACCAGGGGCTGCTGACATCTGATGTCTCCCTCTATGTAATCCTCTCAGAGCGGGACTGAAGCCTCCCTGCCAACATCTAGTGCCAGGCATTTCACAAACAAACACTAACTTCTAGTTGTCATAGAGAAAACCTTCAGCTCTTCCCAGGTGGCAGCTCTCCTAGTACTTCTGTATTTGTGCCTTATGCATTCAGGTAAACCACTTTATATTTAGCATTGTCACATTAGCTGTGGGTTTTAATTATTCTTGTTATAGGTTCATGTGTCGCCATTTGAGCAAAGTACAAAACACAGCATTCAGCTGCAAAATAACCTGGAATAGAAAAGGTATTTTAGTGCCCAAGCAAGAAAGAGCAACATATTTTGTAAGGGTAAAAAAGACCAGCTTCCATCCAGTTCAGCCTATTATCCTGCATCGTTGATCCAGAGGAAGGTGAAAAACTTCTAATGAGGTAGAAGTAAATTTTCCTCCTCTTAGGAAACATTCTTTCCTGACTAAATCTGGCAATAAAAATAACTCCCTGGATCAATGACCCCTCTCTAATAACTATAATCGGTAATATTACCTTCCAGAAATACATCCTGACCCCTCTTGAACTTTTTTAGTGAATTCTCTATCACCACTTCCTCAGGCAGAGAGTTCCATAGTCTCTCTGCTCTTACCGTAAAGAATCCTCATCTAGGTTTGTTTTAAAACCTTATTTACTCCAGACAGAGGAAGTCTGATTTGGATCCATTCATTTCAAATGTGCCGCAAAAGATGCAGACAGCACACGGTGTGCTGTCTGCATCCAGATGTTCGTTCTGCCCCTCAAAAAAATAAAAATAACTGTAGAACATGTCCTATTCTTGTCCGTTCAGCCTTAACAGAGGGCAGGAAGTATAGTTCCACAAAATGCAAATGGACGGTATCAGTGTTTTGCGGATCGCAAAAAACAGCACCAGTATCCATGAGGCCTTAACCAAATGCAGCTGATATTTTGGTTTCAGGTTCACGAGCCACACTCAGGTATGATTACTGCCAGACCTGTTGAATCTAAACAGTAACAAAGGGGTATTTTTAAAATAATGTATAGCTGCTTTTCTTTTTTCTTTTGACAGTACTATACCATTGAAAATAAAATATAAAATATTGTACTTTTTATAGCAGTCCGCACAAAGATAAAACTTCTACGTTGGTAGGAATCCCGTTATTTTACTGCTGCTGCAAGGAAAATGTTATCTGCTAGTATAATAGTAAATTTAGAATTGGGATAACAGTATGAGATAGCTCTATTGTTATATTGATAGACTTGGATAAAGATGATGATGCTCTAATGCAAAGGATGTTTGTTGTGCTAAAACTGCAAACAAAGGAGGAAGTTAAAGAGCCAGGACAGAAGGTAGAATACAGAGTGACTTCAGAAAATTATATCCAGAAAACTATACCTGTTTTTTGTAAAATAAAAAAATAAAAATGACATAGAACATTAATGTTAATATGTGGTAGTGTTCATTAAATAGAACCTGTCTGGCAATGTGAAGCTAGAAGGTCTCAAAATGCTGCACACAATGCCATTTTCTAAAGAGATTCATATAAGATGCCTAAAAAAACAAAACATTGCCTAATTGGAGTCGGGAAGGAATTTATATGAAATTCAAGCTCCTGCTCTAGCAGCCTGGATCACCGGAAGCACCAATCTGGTTATTTAACCACAGATGCCGCCGTGAATAGAAACCTTAGCATCAAAGTGGTTTAGTGGGAGGGAGCACCCTCAGGCATCAGCTTGGCAGCCGGGAGCCCTAATGCAGGCCCCCGGGTCTGCCTTCTATGTAAACCCCATTAGGCTGTGCCAGTATACCGTAATACACTGAACTGCATAAGCTGTACAGTGTATTATAGATGCGATCTGAAGATTGCCTTTTATATCCACATACATACAGTGGATATAAAAAGTCTACACACCCCTAAAATTAGACCAAGATGAATCATTTCAGAACTTTTTCCACTTTTAATGTGACCTATAAACTGTACAACTCAATTGAAAAACAAACTGAAATCTTTTAGGTAGAGGGAAGAAAAAATATAAAAATAAAATAATATGGTTGCATAAGTGTGAACACCCTTAACCACCTC
Source organism: Bufo gargarizans (assembly GCF_014858855.1). Classification (NCBI taxonomy): domain Eukaryota; kingdom Metazoa; phylum Chordata; class Amphibia; order Anura; family Bufonidae; genus Bufo; species Bufo gargarizans. The sequence goes on from NC_058083.1 coordinate 332,836,124, forward strand.
AGCTCCCCCAGCTTAAACACTCTTAATGACCAGACCACTTTTTACATTTCTGCACTACACTACTTTCACCGTTTATTGCTCGGTCATGGAACTTACCACCCAAATTAATTTTACCTCCTTTTTTTTTCTCACTAATAGAGCTTTCATTAGGTGGTATTTTATTTGCTGCTGACATTTTTAACTTTTTTTGTTATTATTCGACATTTTTCACTTACAGTTGTAACATAAAAAAAAAACATTTCTATATAAATTTTTCTCAAAATGTATTGTTCTACATGTCTTTGATAAAAAAAATGGTTTGGGTAAAAGTTATAGCGTTTAAAAAACTATGGTACAAAAATGTGAATTTCCGCTTTTTGAAGCAGCTCTGACTTTCTGAGCACCTGTCATGTTTCCTGAGGTTCTACAATGCCCAGACAGTAAAAGAAAACCACAAATGACCCCATTTCGGAAAGTAGACACCCTAAGGTATTCACTGATGGGCATAGTGAGTTCAAAGAACTTTTTACTTTTTGTCACGAATTACCGGAAAATGATGATTTTTTTTTTTTTTCCCTTATAAAGTCTCATATTCCACTAACTTGTGACAGAAAATTACTAATTCTAGGAACTCGCCATGCCCCTCACGGGGTGTCTTCTTTCCAAAATGGGGTCACTTGTGGGGTAGTTATACTGCCCTGGCATTTTAGGGGCCCTAATGCATGAGAAGAAGTCTGGAATCAAAATGTTTAAAAAATGCCCTGTGAAATCATAAAGGTGCTCTTTAGAATGTGGGCCCCTTTGCCCACCTAGGCTGCAAAAAAGTGTCACACATGTGGTATCGCCGTACTCGGAAGAAGTAGGGCAATGTGTTTTGGGGTGTATTTTTACATATACCCATGCTGGCTGAGAAATATCTCTCTAAAAGTCAACTTTCCCCATTATTTTTTTTTATACAAAGTTGTCATTATAGAAAGATATTTCTCTCACCCAGCATGGGTATATGTAAAAAGACACCCCAAAACACATTGCCCTACTTCTCCTGAGTACGACGATACCACATGTGTGACACTTTTTTGCAGCCTAGATGCGCAAAGCGGCCCAAATTCCTTTTAGGAGGGCATTTTTAGACATTTGGATTCCAGACTTCTCACGCTTTAGGGCTCCTAAAATGCCAGGGCAGTATAAATACCCCACATGTGACCCCATTTTGGAAAGAAGACACCCCAAGGTATTCCGTCAGGGGCATGGCGAGTTCAAAGAATTTTTTTTTTTTTTTGGCACAAGTTAGTGGAAATTGATTGTAAGGAAGGAAAAAAAAAGTCTCCCTTTCCGCTAACTTGGGACAAAACGTTCAATCTTTCATGGACTCAATATGCCCCTCAGCGAATACCTTGGGGTGTCTTCTTTCCGAAATGGGGTCACATGTGGGGTATTTATACTGCCCTGGCATTTTAGGGGCCCTAAAGCGTGAGAAGAAGTCTGGAATAAAAATTTCTAAAAAATTTTACGCATTTGGATTCCGTGAGGGGTATGGTGAGTTCATGTGAGATTTTATTTTTTGTCACAAGTTAGTGGAATATGAGACTTTGTAAGAAAAAAATATAAATAAATTTCCGCTAACTTGTGCCAAAAAAATGTCTGAATGGAGCCTTACAGGGTGGTGATCAATGACAGGGGGGGTGATCAGGGAGTCTATATGGGGTGATCAATCCCTGTAAGGCTTCATTCAGACGTCCGTTTGTGTTTTGCGGATCCGCGGTGTCAGTGTTTTGCGGATCCACAAAACACAAACGGACGTCTGAATGGAGCCTTACAGGGGGGTGATCAGGGAGTCTATATGGGGTGATCACCACCCTGTCATTGATCACCCCCCTGTAAGGCTCCATTCAGACGTCCGTATGTGTTTTGCGGATCCGATCCATGGATCCGCGAAACACAAACGGACGTCTGAATGGAGCCTTACAGGGGGGTGATCAGGGGTTAATAAGTGACGGGGGGGGGGCGTGTAGTGTAGTTTGGTGCTACTTATTACAGAGCTGCCTGTGTCCTCTGGTGGTCAATCCAAGCAAAAGGGACCATCAGAGGACTAGGTAGCAGGTATATTAGACGCTGTTATCAAAACAGCGTCTAATATACCTGTTAGGGGTTAAAAAAATTGCATCTACAGCCTGCCAGCGAACAATCGCCGCTGGCAGGCTGTAGATCCACTCGCTTACCTGCAGTTCCTGTGAACGCGCGCGCCTGCGTGCGCGCGTTCACAGGAAATCTCACGTCTCGCGAGATGACGCATAGATGCGTGACTGTGTGAGCCGCCTCCGGAACGCGATCCTGCGTTAGGCGGTCCAGAGGCGGTTAAACTAATACTTTGTTGAAGCACCTTTTGATTTTATTACAGCACTCAGTCTTTTTCAGTATAAGTCTATCAGCATGGCACATTTTGACTTGGCAAGATTTGCCCACTCTTCTTTGCAAAAACACTCCAATGTAACTTGTTAGATTTTGCACACAATTATGTAAAAACGAAACCCAAAACCTGCCAGAATTGCTGGTTTTTCTTTTGTTTTTTCAAGGGGTTAATTACTTTGCCCAGTTTATAATCATCTGCAAAAAAATATTTTACTGTGCAATCCGTCTACAAGGTAACTTATAAATTCACTAAAGAAACTGTGGCCCAATACTGACCCCTGTGGTACCCCACCGGTGACGGTGACCCAATCTAGGTGTCTACTGTTAACAACCACCCTCTGTTTTCTATCACTGAGCCATTTTATATACTAACCTTTTATATGGCACAATATCAAATGCTTTGGAGAAATCGTGGTATATGCCATCCATTGAGTCACCCTGGTCCAGCCTAGAACTCATCTCTTCATAGAAATGTATTAGATTAGTTTGGCAGGACCGATCTCTCATAAACCCATGCTGATACGCCTAGTGTACCATAGGTCCCCCTGACCAATTTGCTTAATGATCAGATTGCTCATTAATTTATCACTAGACATTGACCTGTTAAGTTTTTCTTTTCCACATCACTATCTATATTAATGGTTGATGAAACAACATAACAGGAAAACCCACAAATGACAAACTCCTCGTGTCGTTGGGGCACAGTATTGTGCCATAATGTGGGAAATATTTTAAGTGTTTTTTATATTGATGTATTTAATGTTTTGTTTTGTTTTTTTTTGCATTTTTGTTTGCTTTTTGGGGTTTCTGGAGTTTTCATGAAGTTGAAGGCACACTACTTTATTTGCTTCATATATTCATAGTAATATTTCTATATATTTTATTTTACTCAGGTTGGCGCCAAGGGTAAAGTCGTAGGAATTGATCACATTAAGGAGTTAGTAGACGATTCTATAAATAATGTGAAAAAAGACGACCCGTTGTTACTGTCTTCTGGTCGAGTGAATCTCTTGGGTAAGTGTCATGTGCATTCTCAGTTTATGGACGTAAGTGCTGTTTTACATGCATATATAAAAGCGCAGGTATTATATATGAAGCGTCCCTGCAGCTGCCGGAGGTATAGACTCTGACAAGCGCTAGTAATGGCTGTAAAAATTCATGTTCTGCAAATCCTGGATTAAACAGCCAGGTGGTGTTTTACATCCATATTAAAGGGAGACGGACTGCGGGGGACGTGTTAACCACTTTGTTACTACAGTATTGCACTCCGCACTGGTTTATTAGTGTCTTTTTTTTATTTGCCTATATTGGTATCTGTGTGGCAGATCATGCCATTTCCACTGTGGACACACCCTTTTCTTCCTTGGCTGCTGCACAGCGTCTCATGCCTGTGCGGTAAGATCACAGCATGTCGCATAGTGGTGTGACCAGTTTGGTGTCCATTTTTTCGGATTGGAAAGCTAGTAATTGGTTGCAAAGACCCAAATGTCATCCCAAGATAAGAGAAATTGAAGATTTAAGTAAAATAAGTAGATAACTACGGCAAAGAAAGTCCTTACATACAACAGTCAGTAATAGATGCTGGAAGCTGTAAATCACTTTCTATGATGAGGACAGAAGCTTCTTCAGGGTCTTGTATAGTACTATGTGTAATATGAAATAAATAAGGGAAGCTTATCCTGGCAGAGGGCAGTACAGGAGATGTCGTACCGCGCTATACTGTAAAGAGGAGCTACCGGACAACCAGTACAGGTGGTTTTACCAGAGAAATGGTCAGATCTGATGTTGAGTCTAGTTTCAACTTAGCCCGGGAAAAAAAAATGTAAGTTGAAGATACTGTATTCGTAGACCATTGTATCTTGAGGGATCACTATAACGATTACCATAAATGTTTGTGTGTTGTCCTCTTTGGAAGACTTTACAGTGTATAATAGGATCTTAGAGTGTATGTGTGTGTGTGTGTATGTGTGTGTGTGTGTATATATATATATATATATATATATATATATATATGTGTATTGCTTTGTATATTGACATCTACATGGCAACACCTAGTGAGAGCCTTAGAATGATTACAGTTAAGGTCCCGTTTTGTCGACTGCAAACAGCGGGTCTGCAGTATACGGGCTCTGATCCATGAATGGGTCCGCAATCTGCAAGATACAAAGGCATGGATTGGGAGCACTACGAATCGCTTCCTGGGATATCAGTCCATGCCTCCACACCGCATAAAAAAATAGAACATTTTCTATTGTTTTGCGGTGCTGAACGTATGTTGCAGATCAGACCCATTCAAGTAAATGGGTCCGCAAATGGCGTACACTCCGTCAGTACCCCTGCATTGCAGTCCGCAGCACGGGCATGGGGCACTTGAGTGAGTCTAATGAGCAAGTGATACAAGGAATAAGCTCATTGTAATGAGTGTTTCAGTATTTTATGCAGCAGTGGCTAGGACAGTGTGGATCTGCTGACCAGTGACCTTTTTAAATAGTATTTAATTTACGCACTTATATATCGCTGACCTATTTAGCAGCGCTTTACAGACATTTTCATCAAGCTGTCCCCAATAGGTCTCACAATCTAAGTTCCTTATCAGTATGTGTTTGTAATGTGGGAGGAAACCCGGGGAGAACCTACAAACTCCATGCAGATATTGTCCTTGGCCAGATTTGAGCTTAGGACCCCAGTGCTGTAAGCTGACTAGCCGGTGCTAACCACTGAGCCACCATACACATTACCTTCATTTTTATAGTGTTAAAGATGTCATGTCACCACTCCTGACACGTCTGTTTTAGTAAATAATTGTACTCCACATGAAATGACAAATCTGGAGCATCTGATAAAATTCCAACCAGGAGACCCCTACAGCTGTCACTTGGAGCAGAGGGGAGGGGCGCTTCCTAGTTAAGTTGTGCCTTAACCAGAACCTTTGCAGAATAAAAGTTCATATTCTCACTACCCCTGATGATAAAAGCTCACAAAAGGTATGCTTTTTTTTTTTCTGCTCTTTCCCTCCCCTGCATAGGGCTCTGTCAGCAGTTTAGCATCGTCAAAACGACTGACAGTTGGTCTTTAAGTTCCCCAAAAGCAAGCATAGTTGTTAAAAATGGTAATAGATTTTAGCAACTTGCATTAGAAAGTTGGATCACTTTCATTACACAGTATTTAAGCACAATTACCATAAATTTTACACCGCCATCTAAATAGCAATATTCTAAACTTTTTGTGTATCTCTAGTTGGAGACGGACGCATAGGTCATCCAGAAGAAGCACCTTATGATGCTATTCACGTTGGAGCTGCTGCGCCAGTTGTGCCACAAGCTGTAAGTATTCTGTTTTCCTTAGTACAGAGCAATTTAATGACCAGAAACTAGAAGAACAATCGGTTGCTGTTAGAAAGAATTGTAAATTGCTTCTTGGTTCTTCCTGTCACATTTCTTAAGATGCAATTATAAGAAATGTTTTGCTTCCAACTTGAAAACTGAAAAATTAGCGTTTCAATGGACTGTGTCCTTAAAAAGTATATCCTATTTAAAAAATCATGATATGCGGTACTGTCGCTATAAATAAAAAGGAAAAGGGTAATTGTGACCCTTTTACACATTCTTCTGTAAAGCTAAACATATGAAGTCAATGCCAATAAGTAAATTTCTCCTTTTTGCAGAAACAGGAGGCTGACATTTTTGGGAGATTTACTAAGCTAAATGCACCAGAATTCGATTTGCGGCATCTGTCAAAGCTTACCCTGTCTAAATATTAGGCAGGATTAGAAATCCTGGGGTTGTGCAGTGGTATAATATTGACGGCCTATCCTCAGGTCATAAATATCAGATCGGCAGGAGTCCTCTATGCATTCAACTGCTTCCCAGCCTCCTCTTCTGCTCTGCGTGACAGCTGTAGTGGCCTTTTTAGTTGGGTGCTGCAACTGTCACTCAGAACAGAGGGGAGGGACTGTGCAGCAGCTCAATGCATGGAGGAAACTCTGGCAGAAAGTTCATATTCACACTAGTTGGTGTGTGTCTGTCTGTTCTGCTCTCCCCAGCCCCTGCCTATTGCTGTCATGGTGCTAGCATGGTCGGTATTGTTGATATAGACCCCCTTTTAAGGAACATCCACCTAATGCGAATGGAAGTTGCTAAATTTAATTAGTAATTTTTTCCAATATCCCATAAGACTTAATGGTGTATTGGAGCTGTGCTGTACTGTACCTTCTTATAAATCAAAGAAATGGTCCATCAGAGCAATGCTATGGAGCTATTCGTCCCTAAAGCATTGCTGCTAGAGAATAGAACTGTAATATGTGTCCAAACTTAGACTACTTTCACTTTTGTGGCAGAGCATCTGCTCCACCAGAACAGCCTGCCAGAGTTCTCTGATCCAGCATTGCAGGATGGTACCAGAAGGCCCGCCAGCCCCATTAACTATAATAGGGTCGGGCAGACATCCTACCACAACTCAGCAAAGCCGAGAATGGGCCAGACAGGAAACTGCTGTGCGCAGTGGTTTTTGTCCGGCCGATTCCTGGCTGTACCGCATATGTGAAACTAGCCTAAGGTAGAGTGCATACAGGGGATTCTGTGTCTCCATACACCTGGCTGTACTGTGTGCATGTGGCCTTACATCTGCATTCTGGGCCCTTCCATTGTATTGCCTCTTTTTCCCAGTTTTAGTACTTTAGAAATAGTTCCTGTGGCTCGTTTGTGTATGGCTGAAGTCGTTCCATGTGTACGTTTATTATCTGTTATGCTAACAGAAGAGATCCGGATCCTGGTGGACGGCTGCAGTGAATTCAGGTTCTCCGCAGCTGCCCATAGACAGAGAAATCTGTTAATGGGCTTTGGAGAATTAGATTTTCTGTAGTCATTATTCACATCACTAAAAATGTAGTCTGGGTAGCTCCACTTAAAATATGCTGATCCATTCTTATCATTTGTCACCTCTGTCACAACGGTCTGCTCAGTGCCAGCAATATTCTGTCTTACTTAATTGAAATGTGTGCTTTGGCTCTTCCAGCTTATAGATGAGCTTAAACCTGGAGGACGACTAATCCTACCCGTCGGCCCGGCTGGAGGAAACCAAATGTTGGAGCAATATGATAAGTTAGAAGATGGAAGTGTCAAAATGAAACCCCTGATGGGGGTGATCTATGTGCCTTTAACAGACAAAGAAAAGCAATGGTCAAGGTGGAAGTGATTTTCTGTCCCACTCTTTCTCCTTCCAGTTACACACAAGGTGAAAGGTCTGGATATTAGCAGATAACTGGAATGACTGCATTTGCTGCCGTCACTGCTCTCTGCTACTTCCATACCATTTAACACTAGCACGACCATAGCGTGTGAGACTAAACTGCAACACATACAAATAAATGATCTGCATGGCTTCTGGGAGGGTCCACATGCCAGTTAACACTTCATACAGGTTGTCATGTCTAGCTCTGCTTTTTGTTCATGCATCATGTTCATGTTTTTACTTAATTCAGCATTTGGTTTTACCAGTTAAAACTACAAGGCTCAGGTGTTGGAAATGGCACCTGTCCATGATTATAATTATTATTTTTGGCAAATTTTTTATGTAGCCTGGCTTGTGCAGTGTGGAGAGAGTGCGCTAGGGATTGGTGGCGGTCTCCGCTTCAGACTTTTGATATATATTTGACTTATCGGAAGTAAAAAAAAAAAAGTTAAAGGGGTTGTCCAGGTTCAGAGCTGAACCTGGACATCCCTCCATTTTCACCCCGGCAGCCCCCCTGACATGAGCATCGGAGCAGTTCATGCTCCGATGCTCTCCTTTGCCCTGCGCTAAATCGCGCAGGGCAAAGGCATTTTTCTGAGTTCCGGTGACATACCGGGCTCTCTATGGGGCTGACAGGCAGGCCGGTGACGTCACCGAACACACTGCTGGGCGGAAGTTACCGCCCGGCAGTGTGTTATTGTAAACACAAGAGCCTGTGCCCTGCGCGATCTAGCGCAGGGCACGGGAGCGCATCGGAGCATGAGATGCTCCGATGCCAGGCTCAGGAGGGCTGCCGGGGTGAAAATAAGGGTATGTCCGGGTTCAGCTCTGAACCCGGACAACCCCTTTAATGGACCACCAGTGTGAAAGTAGCCTAAGGCCCCTTTCACACGGGCGACTTTTCCGTGCGGGTGCGATCCGTGCGGCGAACGTATGGCACCCGCACTGAATCCTGACCCATTAATTTCTATGGGGCTGTGCACATGAGTGTTGTTTTTAACGCATCACTTGTACGTTCAGTGCAAATCGCAGCATGCTCTATAATGTCCGATTTTGACGTGACGCAGGCCCCATAGAAGTGAATGGGGTGTGTGAAAATCGGATGGCATCCGCAAGCAAGTACGGATGCCATGCGATTTGCACGCATGGTTGCTAGGAGACCATCGGGATGGAGACCCGATCATTATTATTTTCCCTTATAACATGGTTATAAGGGAAAATAATAGCATTCTGAATACAGAATGCATAGTAAACCAGCGCTAGAGGGGTTAAAATAAAATAAAAAATAATTTAACTCACCTTAGTCCACTTGTTCGCGAAGCCGGCATCTCCTTGTGTCTCCGCTGCTGATGAACAGGACCTGGGATGAGCTGCTCCATTAAATAGAGCTTAAGGACCTTCGATGACGTCACTCCGGTCATCACATGATCTTTTACCATGGTGAATCACCATGGTAAAAGATCATGTGACGTACCATGTGATGACCGGAGTGACGTCATCGAAGGTCCTTAACCGGTATTTAATGGAGCAGCTCATCCCAGGTCCTGTTCATCAGCAGCGGAGACACAAGGAGATGCCGGCTTCGCGAACAAGTGGACTAAGGTGAGTTAAATTATTTTTTATTTTATTTTAACCCCTCTAGCGCTGGTTTACTATGCATTCTGTATTCAGAATGCTATTATTTTCCCTTATAACCATGTTATAAGGGAAAATAATACAATCTTCAGAACATCAATCCCAAGCCCGAACTTCTATGAAGAAGTTCGGGTTTGGGTACCAAACATGCGCGATTTTTCTCACGCGAGTGCAACGCATGACAATGTTTTGCACTTGCGCAGAAAAAATCGCGCATTTTCCCGCAACGCACCCGGCTCTTAGCCGGGCCAAAAAAATGACGCCCGTGTGAAAGAGGCCTAAGAATAAATAATCACCTATCCACTGCTAGTTTGCCAGAAGGGAAGTTTCAGTTTCTCCTGCTTGGAGTGACACTTGAAAATGCATATTGGTGATTTTGGGGAGTCCAGCCCAGGAGAATGAGGCACCACCCAGCCCCTCTAATTTCAATATAACAAACACTTTGTTCTTCTGAATTAGGAGGCAGTTTTTACGGTACATCAGCTATGAACAGACTTTGGTGACATCAGGATCAACTTTTCATTTTTTTAGGTGTATTTTAACCCCTTAAGGACACAGGGCGTACAGGTACGCCCTTGTGCCCTGGTACTTAAGGACACAGGGCGTACATGTACGCCCTGTGCATTTTCGATCACTGCCGTGCGGCTGGCAGTGATCGGAACCCGGTGCCTGCTCAAATCATTGAGCAGGCACCTAGGCTAAATGCGCGGGGGGGTCCCGTGACCCCCCCATGTCGGCGATCGCGGCAAACCGCAGGTCAATTCAGACCTGCGGTTTGCTGCGATTTCTGCAGTTTCTGATCCCCGCGGTCCCTGACCGCGGGGATCAGAAACTTTTGCATTTGTAAAATATAAATGTATCCCTCCCCCCTGCACCCCTTAGTGATTTTTGCCCGGTGGGAGGTGCAGGGGGAGGGTTGCGGGCGGTGCGGGCGGTGCGGGAGGCGGGCGGTGCGGTAGGCGGGATCGCGATCCCCCGCCCGCCTCCCATTGCGTAATCGTTGGCGTCTAGTGGGTTATACCAGGGTGCCAGCACATTGCTGGCACCCTGGTATAAACGGCTGACATCGGTGATGCGATGTCAGCCGTTTAACCCTTTCCATACAGCGGTCCGTACGGACCGCTGTATGGAAAAGGTTAACAGTAAGAGGGAGCTCCCTCCCTCTCCGATCGGGGGGCTGCTGTGCCTTTGCAGCCCCCCGATGGGAGAGGGAGAGAGCTCCCAGGCAGCCCCCCCAAGCCCCGTCCTTACCCTTCCCCGTCTGCGAAGTTCTGGCCACTACTGAGCAGACGGGGAAGGTTCCCATGGCAACAGGACGCCTCTCAGGCGTCCTGCTGTCCATGGTGCTGAACAGATCTGTGCTGAAAGCATAGATCTGTTCAGTGTAAGTAAAATACAGTTACAGATACCTATATAGGTTCTGTACTGTATTTTACAGACATCAGACCCACTGGATCTTCAAGAACCAAGTGGGTCTGGGTCAAAAAAAAAGTGAAAAAAGTGAAAAATAAAGTAAAAATCAAAAAACACATTTATCACTGATTAAAAATGAAAAAAATAAAATTCCCTACACATGTTTGGTATCGCCGCGTCCGTAACGACCTGATCTATAAAACGGTCATGTTACTTTACCCGAACGGTGAACGCCATAAAAATAAAAAATTAAAAACTATGATGAAATTGGAATTTTGCCCACCTTACTTCCCAAAAAAAGGTAATAAAAGTGATCAAAAAAGTCGCATCTACGCCAAAATTGTAACAATCAAACCGTTATCTCATCCCGCAAAAATCATACCCTACCCAAGATAATCGCCCAAAAACTGAAAAAGTTATGGCTCTTAGACTATGGAAACACTAAAACATGATTTATTTTGTTTCAAAAATGAAATCATTGTGTAAAACTTACATAAAAAAAAAAGTATACATATTAGGTATCGCCGCGTCCGTATTGAACGGCTCTATAAAAATATCACATGAACTAACCCCTCAGATGACCACCGTAAAAAAATTAAAATAAAAACGGTGTAAAAAAAGCCATTTTTTGTCATCTTCCGTCACAAAAAGTGTAATAGCAAGCAATCAAAAAGTCATGTGCACCCCAAAATAGTGCCAATCAAACCGTCATCTCATCCCACAAAAAATGAGACCCTACTTAAGATAATCGCCCAAAAATTTAAAAAACTATGGCTCTTAGACTATGGAGACACTAAAACATTTTTTTTGTTTTAAAAATGAAATTATTGTGTAAAACGTACATAAATAAAAAAAATTGTATACATATTGGGTATCACCACGTCCGTGACAACCTGCTCTTTAAAATTACGTCATGATCTAACCTGTCAGATGAATGGTGTAAATAACAAAAAAAAAAAACGGTGCCAAAAAAGCAATTTCTTGTTACCTTGCCGCACAAAAAGTGTAATATAGAGCAACCAAAAATCATATGTACCCTAAACTTGTACCAACAAAACTGCCACCCTATCCCGTAGTTTCTAAAATGGGGTCACTTTTTTGGAGTTTCTACTCTAGGGGTGCATCAGGGGGCTTCAAATGGGACATGGTGTCAAAAAAACCAGTCCAGCAAAATCTGCCTTCCAAAAACCGTATGGCATTCCTTTCCTTCTGCGCCCTGCCGTGTGCCCGTACAGCGGTTTACGACCACATATGGGGTGTTTCTGTAAACTACAGAATCAGGGCCATAAATAATGAGTTTTGTTTGGCTGTTAACCCTTGCTTTGTAACTGGAAAAAAAATATTAAAATGGAAAATCTGCCAAAAAAGTGAAATTTTGAAATTGTATCTCTATTTTCCATTAAATCTTGTGCAACACCTAAAGGGTTGACAAAGTTTGTGAAATCAGTTTTGAATACCTTGAGGGGTGTAGTTTCTTAGATGGGGTCACTTTTTTGGAGTTTCTACTCTAGGGGTGCATCAGGGGGGCTTCAAATGGGACATGGTGTAAAAAAAACTGTCCAGCAAAATCTGGCTTCCAAAAACCATACGGCGCACCTTTCCCTCTACGCCCTGCCGTGTGCCCGTACAGCAGTTTACGGCCACATATTGGGTGTTTCTGTAAACTACAGAATCAGGGCCATGAATAATGAGTTTTGTTTGGCTGTTAACCCTTGCTTTGTAACTGGAAAAAAAATATTAAAATGGAAAATCTGCCAAAAAAGTGAAATTTTGAAATTGTATCTCTATTTTCCATTAAATCTTGTGCAACACCTAAAGGGTTGACAAAGTTTGTGAAATCAGTTTTGAATACCTTGAGGGGTGTAGTTTCTTAGATGGGGTCACTTTTTTGGAGTTTCTACTCTAGGGGTGCATCAGGGGGGCTTCAAATGGGACATGGTGTAAAAAAAACTGTCCAGCAAAATCTGGCTTCCAAAAACCATACGGCGCACCTTTCCCTCTACGCCCTGCCGTGTGCCCGTACAGCAGTTTACGGCCACATATTGGGTGTTTCTGTAAACTACAGAATCAGGGCCATGAATAATGAGTTTTGTTTGGCTGTTAACCCTTGCTTTGTAACTGGAAAAAAAATATTAAAATGGAAAATCTGCCAAAAAAAGTGAAATTTTGAAATTGTATCTCTATTTTCCATTAAATCTTGTGCAACACCTAAAGGGTTAACAAAGTTTGTAAAATCAGTTTTGAATACCTTGAGGGGTGTAGTTTCTTAGATGGGGTCACTTTTATGGAGTTTCTACTCTAGGGGTGCATCAGGGGGCTTCAAATGGGACATGGTTTCAAAAAAACTGTCCAGCAAAACATGCCTTCCAAAAACCAAACGGCGCACCTTTCACTCTACGCCCCGCTGTGTGGCCGTACAGTAGTTTACGGCCACATATGGCGTGTTTCTGTAAACGGCAGAGTCAGGGCCATAAAGATACAGTCTTGTTTGGCTGTTAACCCTTGCTTTGTTAGTGGAAAAAATGGGTTAAAATGGAAAATTAGGCAAAAAAATGAAATTCTCAAATTTCATCCCCATTTGCCAATAACTCTTGTGCAACACCTAAAGGGTTAACAAAGTTTGTAAAATCAGTTTTGAATACCTTAAGGGGTGTAGTTTCTTAGATGGGGTCACTTTTATGGAGTTTCTACTCTAGGGGTGCATCAGCGGGCTTCAAATGGGACATGGTGTCAAAAAACCAGTCCAGCAAAACATGCCTTCCAAAAACCAAACGGCGCACCTTTCACTCTACGCCCCGCTGTGTGGCCGTACAGTAGTTTACGGCCACATATGGGGTGTTTCTGTAAACGGCAGAGTCAGGGCAATAAAGATACAGTCTTGTTTGGCTGTTAACCCTTGCTTTGTTAGTGGAAAAAATTGGTTAAAATGGAAAATTAGGCAATAAAATGAAATTCTCAAATTTCATCCCCATTTGCCAATGACTCTTGTGCAACACCTAAAGGGTTAACAAAGTTTGTAAAATCAGTTTTGAATACCTTGAGGGGTGTAGTTTATAGAATGGGGTAATTTTTGGGTGGTTTCTATTATGTAAGCCTCGCAAAGTGACTTCAGAGCTGTAGTATTCCCTAAAAATTGGGTTTTTGTAAATTTCTGAAAAATTTCAAGATTTGCTTCTAAACTTCTAAGCCTTGTAACATCCCCAAAAAATAAAATATCATTCCCAAAATAATTCAAACATGAAGTAGACATATGGGGAATGTAAAGTCATCACAATTTTTAAGGGTATTACTATGTATTACAGAAGTAGAGAAACTGAAACTTTGAAATTTGCTAATTTTTCCCAATTTTTGGTAAATTTGACATTTTTTTATGCAAAAAAAAATATTTTTTTTAACTTTATTTTACCAGTGTCATGAAGTACAATATGTGACGAAAAAACAATCTCAGAATGGCCTGGATAAGTCAAAGCGTTTTAAAGTTATCATCACTTAAAGTGACACTGGTCAGATTTTCAAAAAATGGCCTGGTCCTAAGGTGTAAAAAGGCTGTGTCCCTAAGGGGTTAAGGCATAATTAAAAAAAATACAGATTATTTACATTGGAATGGATTTACTAAAGCTGTACGCTGGTTTTCTGGGAACACAAAGTTGACATTTTCTACCATTCACTGCACTTTTAAAAATACAAGTTGGGTGGGATTTGGCTAGACAAATTTGAATAATGTATGCCAGAATTCTCTGCCAGCCCATAGCATGATTATATTTAAGTATGTGTCATACGGAAAGCAGAAGGTGCAACACATTTTGTTGAGTGGCCTGCCCCTCCGCCATAACTATTATTTTAGTTCTGCTCTATTGAGATACAGTATAAATACAATAGGCCCTAGATGTGCTGAAAATGTTTTTTGCTGTGGCACCAAATGCTGCAATTAAAAAACAAAAAAAAAAAACTTGGCTTGAGCCTTCAGTTTACTACATGTTTGTTTTATTTTAATAACAAGTGATTTATTACTATTACATGCTTTTTTATTTGCTTATGGCTTTGCTTCTACCAAATATTATCAGATTTGTAGCTATGGACCTGGCTGACCCTTTGCATGTGCACTTGGCAGCTGAAGGCATCTGTGTCGGTCTCATGGTTATATGTGCCCGCATTACTTAGAAAATGTTTTAGTGCAATTGTGCCTCTAGGAGCAACAGGGGTGTTGCCATTACACCTAGAGGCTGTGCTCTCTCTACAACTACCACCCCTTCTCCACTTTGATTGGCAGGACCAGGCATGATGATGATTTCACTGACTGGTTCTGTCAAAGTGCAGAGAGTGGCGGCAGTTGCAGGGAGAGCAGAGCCTCTAGGTGTAACTGTAACGCCCCCATTGCTCCTAGAAGCTCATTTGCATATATTAAAACATCATTTTTCTATGAAATGTGGGCATGCATGAACATGGGACCAACACAGAAGCCTTCAGCTGCCAAGTGCACATGTAACAGGTCAGTCAGTTTCATAGGTACAAATCTGCTGACAGAGGCCCTTTTAAGTTTTTGAACCATGTTCTTTTTTCCCTGCATGTCTCAGTAACAAACCTATTTCTCTCTACAGGGATGAATTGTAATGGCTCCATCACTCCGATCCAAACATAGTATTATGGTGTGGTGCTCTCCTGCACCTCCAAAAGCTTTTTCTTCAGACTCGTCAGCAGTGCAGCTTCTTTTTGTTTGTTTTTTGACCCTGTTTAATTGGCATGGAATTTTTTTCTTTCTTTTGGGTTTTTAAAATCTAATGTTAAACTGTGCAGATCCCATTTGAAAACTTATTATTTAAGATATATATATATTTTTTTTTTATGTGTTTGAACATGCCGGAGTATCTGACCTAGAGCAGGTACTCGCCATTGTGAACTATTTAAAGAAAAAATGCACATATTTTGTTTCAATTTCTGGATACATTTAAAGTGTACTGTTAGCATCACTGTAAAATGTTCAGCTCGTCACCAAAAGACACTACAATGCATAATGTCACATCTCCGCTATATGCTGCTAAACATCTAGAACTGAACTTCGCCATCAGAGCTTTTGGACGTGCTGTGGTAGAATAGCATGTGGATGCAGTCAGCAGCTTTATCTTAACTCCAGGAAATCTTCATGTCATGTCACGCTTAGCCCTGGACTCAGTGCATCAGAGTGAGCTGTAGACCTGGTCAGACCCAACATGTAGGAAATAGTTTTCATTGAAAAAGGTGGCACTTGGCAGCCTCTGCTACATCCAAGCTTTTCCTGTTCATGCAGTTTATAGTTCACTGCTGTGTAAGCCCTGTTCTCAAACAGTTTATGCAGTTGCGCTTTGCCAAATAAAATACAAAATCCAAGAATGCGTCTTTCCGTCTTTTGTGCAAGTGTGAAAGATTGTGACATGAATGAAAAGATAGTTTCGCTGCATGAAAATTAGGGGGAAATTACTGTTCTGCCTGTTAGCTTGGAAGTAATAACCCACACGTTGTTAGTTTCCCCTTTGTACATTAAATGCTGATGTCTGTGGAACATAGGCCAGAATTTAGAAAACTGCTGGATGCTGGAGCGGGGCACGTTGACGTGTCAGATGCTTGTAATAAGCCGTAGTTTGGATAATGCTCTACTCTCCATTATCACAGGAAGAATCTGACTCCCGCATAACAGTTTTGCATTTAGGTCGGCTGGAAGTACTGTAAATGCTGTATACAAGAAAGGAACCCTTCCATCAAGACTAAGCGGCGGGATAACAGATCTGCCAGTTACAGTAAACTCACTCCTGGGAAACTACTCCCAGTGCCTCCAGTTTTGAGTCTCTGGCTGTGAGATAGTTTACATAAAATATTAGCGAGTAGCATAACTTCAGAGGTTGCCCATACACATCATTAGCCGTCAGCCTCACTGACTATTCTTTCCTATTCACCCATACACATGCATGCTTGGTTCAGCTAAGCATATGTATGTTTTCTCAATGGGTATAGTAGAGTAAGATGCTGTCAGTCACCTTGCCTTGCGCTTACATGGCTCTGTAGCACACCTATACATAACTGTAATGGTACCTTTGTCATATTCTTTAGACATCCAGAAGCAGGAAAAACTATGTTTATTTCGTATGCAAATAAGCACTCGCAAGTGCCCAGGGGCGGTGTTCAGTATGTAGGAGCCCAGGCTGCTGTGCCTTCTTTCAGCGTTACTCCTCCCCAGCCTCTTCCTTTGCCTGCCCTCCTATTCCCTTGTATCATCCCTAGGTCCGGCTGAGATCCTGCGCACTGCCTCGTCGGGGCATGCGCACTGTGATGCCTTTTGTAGGCACCGCATCGCTTTAACTAGTGCGCATGCACTGGCGAACTGCGCAAAACCAGCGGTAAGGGGGCGGACCAGAGGCCCATAGGAAGACGGGAGGAAAGCCGAGCTGCTGTACGGAGCCTGTCACAGACAGGTAAGTATTTTCCCTAGACCCTGCCTCACCTATTTCCACTTTTACAGCTGGGGGCCAGTGTTTGAGGACATTTATGGGACAACTATCTTTGAGCACATAAGGAAAGTGCAGTAGACATCACTTATCTAGACTTAAGTAAGGCTTTTGATACTGTCCCACCTAGAAGGCTTATCAATAAATTGCAGTCTTTGGGCTTGGACTCCCATATTGTTGAATGGATTAAGCAGTGGCTGAGGGACAGACAACAGAGGGTTGTAGTCAATGGAGTATATTCAGACCAAGGTCTTGTTACCAGTGGGGTACCTCAGGGATCTGTTCTGGGATCTATATTGTTTAATATCTTTATCAGCGAAATTGCAGAAGGCCTTGATGGTAAGGTGTGTCTTTTTGCTGATGACAAAGATTTGTAACATGGCTGATATTCCTGGAGGGATACACCAAATGGAAAAGGATTTAGGAAAACTAGAGGAATGGTCAAAAATCTGGCAACTTAAATTTAATGTTGCTAAGTGCAAGATAATGCACCTGGGATGTAAAAACCCAAGAGCAGAATATAAAATCTGTGATACAGTCCTAACCTCAGTATCTGAGGAAAGGGATTTAGGGATCATTATTTCAGAAGACTTAAAGGTAGGCAGACAATGTCATAGAGCAGCAGGAAATGCTAGCAGAA
This sequence comes from Bufo gargarizans, assembly GCF_014858855.1. NCBI lineage: Eukaryota > Metazoa > Chordata > Amphibia > Anura > Bufonidae > Bufo > Bufo gargarizans. The sequence continues at coordinate 332,853,905 of NC_058083.1, forward strand.
TGATTGGGTGTATAGAGAGAGGCATTATCAGTAGAAAGAGGGAGGTGTTCATGCCGCTCTACAGAGCACTAGTGAGACCTCATTTGTAGTATTGTGCGCAGTACTGGAGACCATATCTCCAGAAGGATATTGATACTTTGGAGAGAGTTCAGAGAAGAGCTACTAAACTGGTACATGGATTGCAGGACAAAACTTACCAGGAAAGATTAAAGGACCTTAACATGTATAGCTTGGAGGAAAGACGAGACAGAGGGGATATGATAGAGACTTTTAAATACATACAGGGAATCGACAAGGTAAAAGAGGAGAGAATATTTAAAAAGAAAAACTGCTACAAGAGGACATAGTTCTAAATTAGAGGGGCAAAGGTTTAAAAGTAAAATCAGGCAGTATTACTTTACTGAGAGAGTAGAGGATGCATGGAATAGCCTTCCTGCAGAAGTGGTAGCTGCAAATACAGTGAAGGAGTTTAAGCATGCATGGGATAGGCTTTGACAATCGCCTATTGTGAATGGTGGATCCTGTTATCTATACACAGGTGATATAATTACAGGCAGGAGTAGAACGACAGATAAGCAGATAACTACAGTAAAGTGCTCTGTACAGACCAAAAAGTGGCGCCTATTATTAGGCTTCATATAAGATAGGGCCAGGGGCTATTCATAGTATTCAGTATATTGGGCAGACTAGATGGGCCAAATGGTTATCTGCCGACACATTCTATGAGTTGGAGGCCACTGTTTTGGGGTAACATAACTACCGTTGGGGGCACATAAGTACCGTTTAGGGCCACTGGGGGACATAACTACTGTTTAGGGCCATTGTTTGGGGACCATTACTTGGGGGCACAGATCTACCGTTTGTGGCCACTGTTTTGGAGGCGCATACAGTGAAGAACTTGCGATTTTGCAAGTTCTCCCACTTAGAAATCACGGAGGAGTCTGCAATTCACATTGTAGTTGCATTCCCACTCTGAGAGACAGTAATAAAAAATTCAGGAAATCACATTGTATGATTTGTAAAGAATGGATTTGTTTGAACACCTGAGAAAATCAATGTTAATATTTGGTACAGAAGCCTTTGTTTGCAATTACAGAGGTCAAACGTTTCCTGTAGTTCTTGACCAGGTTTGCACACACTGCAGCAGGGATTGTGGCCCACTCCTTCACACAAATCTCCTCTAGATCTGTCAGGTTTTGGGGTTGTCGCTGAGCAACACAGAGTTTCAGCTCCCTCCAAAGATGTTCTATTGGATTTAGGTCTGGAGACTGGCTAGGCCACTCCAGAACCTTGATATGCTTCTTACGGAGCCACTCCTTGTTTATCCTGGCTGTGTGCTTTGGGTCGTTGTCATGTTGGAAGACTCAGCCACGACCCATCTTCAATGCTCTGACTGAGGGAAGGAGGTTGTTACTCAAAATCTCACAATAACTGGCCCCATTCATCCTCTCCTTAATACAGTGCAGTCGTCCTGTCCACTTCACAGAAAAGCGCCCCCCCCAAGTATGATGTTATGACACCGATGCTTCACAGTAGGGATGGTGTTTTTGGGATGCAACTCGTCCTTTTTCCTCCAAACGAGTGAAGTTTAGACCAAAAAGTTCTACTTTGGTCTCATCTGACCACATGACTTTCTCCCATTCTTCCTCTGGATCATCCAGATGGTCATTGGCAAACTTCAGACGGGCCTGGACATGTGATGACTTGAGCAGGGGAACCTTCTGTGTAATGCATGATTTGAAACCATGGCGGCGTAGTGTTCTACTGACAGTGACCTTTGAAACTGTGGTCCCAGCTCTCTTCAAGTCATTGATCAGCTCCTCCCTTGTAGTTCTGGGGTGATTCCTCAACTTTCTTATCATCAGTGATACCACACGAGGTGAGAACTTGCATGGAGCCCCAGTCCAAGGGAGACTGACAGTCGTCTTTAGCCTCTTCCATTTTCTAACAATTGCTCCAACAGTTGATCTATTTTCACCAAGCTTCTTGCCAATTGCCCCATAGCCCTTTCCAGCCTTGTGGAGGTCCACAATTTTGTCTCTGGTGTCGACAGCTCTTTGGTCTTGCCCATGGTAGTAGTTGGCATCTGACTGACTGTAGAGTGGACAGGTGCTACTAAGTTAGATTAATGAATGCTGTAGAGGTGGACTTTTTAAAGGCACAGTAACAGGTCTTTAAGAGCCAGAATTCTTGCTGTTTCTTAGGTGTTCAAATACTTGTTCAGCAGTGCAAGACAAATTCTTTAAAAATCATACAATGTACAATTTCCAGATTTTTTTAATTTTTTTATTCTGTCTGAGTGGGAATGCAGCTACAATGTAAATTTCAGACCCCCTCCATGATTTCTAAGTGGGAGAACTTGAACAATCGCAGGGTGTTCAAATACTTCTGTTCCTCACTGTAACTACCGGTTTGTGGCCACTGTTTTGGGGGCACATAACTATCGTTTTGGGGCACCTCTTTGTGGGAAAATTATTACCGTTTGGGTCTACTGTTTGTGGGGGCATTACTACTGTTTGGGACCCACTTCTGGCCACCAAGGAAACCTTCATTATATGATAACTATTCATATTTGAATGTATGCCTGCCATATTTCCATTCTGGCTTACCGAAGGAACCTAAGAAGAACACACACCCCCTTTCCCCAGGCTATGTTGTCCAAATGTCCTGTTGAGGAAATTTAGGGAGATTTATTAAAACTGGTGTAAAGGAAAACTGAATTAGTTACCCATAGCAACCAATCTGATTCCAACTTTCATTTTCCAATGGAACTCTGAAAAATGAAATATGGAATCTGATTGGTTTCAATAGGCAACTAAGCCAGTTTTCCTTTGCACCAGTTTTGATCTACCCCAATGTGTTGCTGGTGTTCTAACTCAGCCCATACACTTATGTACACACTCCACCTTTCTTACTCTTAATCTATATATAGTAGTAATAGTCTTTATTGAAGACATAATGACCGTATATTAGACCAGTGATGTTATGGCATGTCGCAAGTTGTAGTTTCACCATACCAATGTACTAGATAATGCTACAGTTCAATCACTGGAGGTTAGAATATTGTAAATTTTACAGCCATATTCATGATGACATCCAATGATATAACAATACTGTATTATGTTTAAATTTCCCTTTTTTTTTTTTTTTTTTACACCACAAAGAAAGAAAAATAAAATGTAGACACATTCCCTTTAATTATATTATCACAAGTAGTTTTGGATTTCAGGTGTATGGACAATAAGTTAAAGTATGCAGGATCTGGAAAATAATAGAAGGGGCACAACTGCTACAGATACATGCCGTTTATAAGATAATCGGACTCTTCAGAGGTTAGTGGACGAGCTTTCTTAAGCTTCTGTCTCACCAGCTGGAGACGACAAACTACCATCAAAAGCAGCAGCGAAGTAATGGCCAAACCAAGGGCCAGTGGTAAAACAGCTCCTGAAAGCAAGCAAAAGTTTAGAATTAGAAAAATACTGCATAATGGACATTCATTTAAGGTCTGATTCTTACAGTACTAAGGCACAGCAACTAAAAATGGTTAAAAGCCTAGGTTGCTGGATAACACTTTAATATGTTGACCCCATGAGTCCTCGTGGCTACTGCAGTATTAGGATCCAAGGGACCTACTTTAGGTACATGGTGGTTGTCTCTAGCTCTTCACACAATCCACTGTTGCATTACAGTTGTCAGAACACAAGACTACCATTATCTAGGTGACAAATGTGCTCAGCAGAACCCATTTCCAGTGTCCTTTATTTTTAGACTGGTCTTTCCCTGAGATCACGTCCTATGTGTTTGAACAGAACAGCAAAATCTTTCACAAGGGATTTGGGTGATAAAGGCTTCTATTCTTGCTATGCTGGGTTCCAGTTACACTCCATATACAGAGTTGGATTTTGTCCATCCACCTTCTAATTACAAGTTGGATAACTACCAATCACCCATGAAGGGTGAGCCCAAATCTTAAAATTCTGTATTTGCAGATAGCAGTCCTTTACCATTTATGATTAATAGACAGAAGTTATGTTAGGGTTGTTGCTCCACACTAAAATCTCATTAACACCTTTTATTACAAACAAAACAAGTTATACATTTTTCACGCAGAGGCACAGCATGCTTGATGGTTACTTTCACTTTAGATAGCCAAATACAGGTGAGAAGCAAAATCAGAAAATGCATGTGCTGGAGGTGCATAATTGCTGGAAAAAAGATCATCCTTCTTAGACAACTACTTAAAGGGAACCTGTCACCTCCAAAAACCATCCCAAGCCGCCAGTAGTACCTGACAGTAGCCAGCAACGTGTTTCCGGCGATAATTTTCTTCCTGAAGGCCGCTGCTCAGAAAACGTTTTTATCCCCTGCCGGAGCACTTCTCCACACGTGCTTGAAGAAACAGAGACAGCGGCCTCCTTGCTTCAAGTCACGGTAACCACGCCCCCTTCCCTGCCCCTTCGCTGTGACTAACAGCCGGCCTCTCTGCATAAGCGCTGTCAGTGACAGGGAAGGGGGCATGGTTACAGTGACTTGAAGCAAGGAGGCCGCTGTCGTCAGATCCGTAATGAAGTCCATAGTCAAGTGCGTCCAAGGACGAGACGGAATAGGAAAAGGAAGAAGTGAACCAGCAGGTCGAGTATGAGCAACCTTTGACCGTGCATAGGTTTCACAAGCTGCCACGTAATCCTCAACGCTCTTACGTAACCTGGGCCACCAGAACCTCCGGGACACAAGGTCAAAGGTGGACTTACCACCAGGATGTCCGGCAAGCACAGTATCGTGATGTTCCTTGAATACCTTGTATCGCAGTCCTTCAGGAACAAACAACCTCCCTGGGGGACAAGAACCAGGAGCCCCCTCCTGGGCTCCCAACACCTCCATCTCCAATTCGGGGTACAGAGCGGAGACCACCACCCCATCAGCTAAAATCGGAGCAGGATCCTCTGAATCACATTCTCCAGAAAAACTGCGAGACAAGGCATCTGCCTTGACGTTTTTAACCCCCGGTCGAAAAGTAACCACAACATTGAACCTGGTAAAAAAACAGTGACCATCTGGCTTGGCAGATTGCAGGTAAGCCAAATTCTTATGATCTGTATATACTGTAACGGGGTGAGACGCCCCCTCCAACCAGTGACGCCATTCCTCAAAGGCCAATTTAATGGCCAGAAATTCTCTATCTTCTACATCATAGTTCCCCTCGGCGACCGAAAAAAAAAAAAAGCACACGGAACCCATTTGCCAGGAGATGATCCCTGCGACAGCAGTGCTCCAACCCCTACTTCTGATGCATCAACCTCCACCACGAATGGGAGACACGTTGGGCTGCACCAGAATGGGAGCAGAGGCAAAACATTCCTTAATAGTCAAAAAGGCATGCAATGCCTCATCCGACCAGAGACGTTGGCGCTCTTCTTAGTCATATCGGTCAGAGGTCTTACAATGGTAGAATAGTTCAAAATACATTTTCTATAATAATTTGTAAACCCCAAAAATCGCATCAAAGCTTTCTGATTCTCCGGTCGGTCCCATTCCAGAACCGCCCGAACCTTTTCGGGGTCCATACGAAAACCAGAGTCAGAAAGCAGATATCCCAGAAACGGAAGCTCCTGCACATAAAACACACATTTCTCTAATTTGGCATATAATTTATTCTCCCGAAGGATCGTCAAAACCTGTCTCACGTGATCCTGATGGGTCTTCAGATCAAGAGAGTAAATTGAAATGTCAACTACCACGAACCTCCCCACAAAATGATGGAAAATGTCATTGACGAATCGCTGAAATACTGCTGGCGTGTTCGTCAACCAAAAAGGTATAACCAGATTCTCGAAATGACCCTTGTGCGTGTTGAAGGCCGTTTTCCACTCATCCCCTTCCTTGATTCTGATCAGATTGTAGGCCCCTCTGAAATCCAACTTGGAGAACACCTTGGCTCCAACAATCTGATCAAAAAGGTCGGAGATCAAAGGAAGGGGAGACGGATCACGGACCGTGATACGGTTCAATTCCCGGAAATCCAGACAAGGTCTCAGCGATCCATCCTTTTTCTTTACAAAGAATAAACCTACTGCCACCGGAGACTTAGATGGCCTAATATGACCTTTTGTCAAACTCTCGGCAATATACGTCCGCATGACCACTCTTTCGGGTTGAGAAAGATTGTAAAGCCGATACTTTGGCAACTTAGCCCCTGGGATGAGATTCACTGGACAATCATAGTCACGATGAGGGTGCAATTCCTGAGCCCCACCCTCCAAAAAGACATCCGTAAAATCTGAGAGATACTGAGGTAGAGCTGTAGTAGACACACCAGAGAAAGATGTGCCAAGACAATTATCCGAACAAAATTCACTCCAACCAATGATCTGTCTTGCTTGCCAATCTATAATTGGGTTATGTTTGGTCAACCACGGTAACCCTAAGACTATAGGAGCGGGCAAGTCCTTCATGATAAAACAAGACATACTCTCAACATGTGAATCACCCACCCTTAACTGAATACCATGAGCAATATGAGTGAGACTCCTTTGAGAAAGAGGGGAAGAATCAATTGCAAAAAACGGAATCTCTCTTTCTAAAGTGCAAATACTTAGCCCCAGACTTTGAAGAAAAAGAGAACCAATAAGGTTTACCCCAGCGCCACAGTCAATGAATACTTCAACAAAAAATTGAGTCTAGCGCCACCATAGCTGGAAGGAGAAAACAAGTATTACAGGGAGCTTGCATACCTGCTTGCTCCACCACTCCATTCACGCTACCAAGAGTCAGGAAGTTTTTTTTTTTTCCTCTTTCTCATCAACATGCGGTTTAACAAAAGGACAAGCAAAAATAAAATGACCACTTTTCCCACAGTAGTAACATAGTTTATGCAATCTCCTAAAGTCTCTACTACCAGAACGGAAAGATACCTGACCCAGCTGCATGGGTTCTCCCCCTACCCCAGAGTTACATGTCATATCACCCTGGGAAGAAGGTAAGATGAAACCACTCACAGAAGGGATCCCTTGCGCGGAGGGAGTCTTACACCTCTCTCTAATATGTCTATCTAACCGTACTGCCAAAGACATTGCATTCTCCAAAGTATCTGGGTACTCATGAAAAGCAAGGACATCTTTCAATCTCTCAGATAACCCCTGACAAAACTGACTACGTAACGCGGGGTCATTCCACCCTGACTCGGTAGCCCATCTCCTAAACTCAACGCAATAAGTCTCTACAGTATGATCACCTTGTGATAAATTACGCAATTTAGATTCCGCCACCGAGACCCGATCTGGGTCATCATAAATTAATCCCAAGGCTTTAAAAAAATTCCTCTACCGACCGGAGGGCCAGAGAACCGGGCAGGAGAGAAAAGGCCCAGGATTGCGCGTCCCCTTTAAGCAGAGAAATGATTATACCAACCCTCTGACTTTCATCACCTGACAAAGATGGACGCAGCCGAAAATATAACTTGCATGACTCTTTAAAGCGGATAAAGTCATCCACACCCCCTGAAAACCGATCAGGAAGAGCAACCTTAGGTTCAAGGTTGGACTGACTCCCACCAGTGGAGCCATGAAGCAGACAATTCTGACAAAGTGCAACAGCATTGCGGAGGTCAGCTACCTCCCAAGTTAATTCCTGCATACGATCAACCAAAGAATTAATTGACTCCATCTCAAGGCTGCTGCGAAATGGCAGTCTAGGTTATGGCGGGTTATAATTGTCACGGCGGACAGGATATCAGATACACAGAAAAATAAACAAACAAGTATCTAGGCAACAAGCTGGGGAACGGGGTCACCTCCTGACACTTCCCTACCAGCTCTCCCTATACTGCTAAGCCCACGTTCAGACCCTTAAGGTGGGAATAACGTGTCCTCGTGCCTGGGCTGCAAATACCCTAAAATCCCTAAGATGGTGAAGGGGAATAGAGCCAGCCTGCTCCCTCAGAACCTGGAGGGGACAGGCGTCTCTCTAACAGCCTAGACCGCAAACAACAAGAAAACAACAACCAACTTATCTTTTCTGAGCAGGAAAAGCCAATCCTTCCTTCCTTACTTCCACAGAGCCAGACAGAAGCTATAACCCGCACGGAACACTGGGAGTGGGTATAATTTAAACCAACAACCCCACCCAGTGCACCTGAAGGGAGGCGGATCTAGCTTGACTCCAGAACAAAACAAAAGACTAGACACGTGCTGCTAATCTGGCAGACCTCCGCATGTAGCCCGAGCAGGGCATGACACATCCCTGCACTAGGTAATAGTTGCGTTGATACCTGTCCATCAATGTAATGCAGCAAAAAAACATAATTCATTAGACCAGGCCACCTTCTTCCACTGCTCCATGGTCCAGTTCTGATGCTTTGGTGGTGGACAGAGGGTTAGTAGGGGTACTCTGACGGTCTGACCAGATGGGCTAACTGACCCTGTTGATGATTCATTGTGATACCAGGAACAGTGTGAAGCTGTGTAGCCTTGTGGTCGTTGTAAAGCCTTATTTGTCTAAGAATATAATTCTTACCTGCTTCAGGTGCAGGGTGTCCATTACCCTTTACAATGTTTTTTGAGATTAAGAAATTCTTCTGCACTGCATCTTTGTCAGTTTTTGATGAAACAGTGCCTAGAGAAATGAAACATATTGCACAATAAAATATAGTTCATTATATACCTGAGATTATATATTACCAAAATTATGACCACAGATTGACTGATCTGAAGGTCTTTTACTCTTTAAAGGAGTTGTTTTAATATTGATGATGTTTTAATGAGATAATGTGTATAACTGCGACATAAGGGAAGTAGAACACACTGATGAGGCTACATGAAAACTTTATAAAGTGGACTTTCCAATTTATACTATATGGAATGAAAGCTGCAGTCCATAGGAGGGCACTGAGTTGCATGCAAGTATACACTTAGCTACAGCCTTAGGCCTAAAGAAACGGACGTTGTTTGCATCCAAGCAACATTTTTAGCGTCTCCGATGCGGATCCATTCACTTCAATGGGGCCGCAAAAAATGTGGACAGTACTTGATGTGCTGTCCGCATCCGTGCCTCTGTTCCGCGGCCCCGCAAACAAGCCCTATGTTGATGGCCCATCCTCAGGATGGGCCATTAATATTTGATTGGTGGTGATTTTATCTCTGGTACCCCGCATGGCACCTGTGTAAATAATGAAGTGGACATGTCATTTGTTAGAATGCCATGGCACCTTCATTATGCTGGTCACTAGGTATCACGGGGTTGAGCCATCTCTGGTTGAATACTGATGGCCTCTCTAAAAACCCTTTAATATTTCTATAATACATTAGCATATCAATGGCTGATAACATGCACCAGTTAATACAGGCCAGTAAAGCAAGAATCAACAACATACCTGGTACTGCTTCCAGATTTCCTCTAGGGTCCAGAGTTGTATGTTGTGTAATGGCTCCTACACAAAGACACAAATCACACATCTAAGAACTGGTATATTTCTGCTGTTAAAGATTACATCGGGCACTGTAATAACCTTCAAAAATTACTATTCTCTGCCTTGTGTATCATTTTTATAGGTGTAAAATGTATGAGGAATATTTTTTCTGAAATCAGGAACATAACATTAACCCACGAATGTATGATCTCCCAAAAGAATTCTATAGTAGCGCTAAGCCAAATCCATGCACTGACATGGTGAGTCCACACCAGCTGCGTTACATTCTGACTGCCAATGGGTGCCATCTGGGGGAGCTCAGGCACTTACTAAAGAAGGATTTATTTAATGGGAATTGTATAAATCAGTCATCTATAAGCTCCCCCTACTGGTGGCTGCAAACAGCAAGTTTACTTGAAGCTCTGTATCAAAAGATCACAGTTCCAACCTCTATAAAGATATGTCTAGAAAAAACCAGGTGTGGGGGGGCACACTTCAAATGACAACACTCTGAGGGATGGTAATAGTACAATTTAATAAAATTTAAATTAAGATTACGCCCCTAAAACATACATAAAATGTGGTACATCATTGAATATGTTCCAACCAATTAAAATGCACACTCGATTCGCAGGATGGCTCTGTAAAGCAATGTATATTGTTGTCCACAATCGGCAGTGCTAACCAAACAATTGATAGCTAAAGTCCGGCACCTTCAAGCTAAAGGTGATAGTGTCCCGCAAGTAAGTGGGGCAGATGTATATGTTCACATCCACTGTTTATTCCAGTGCCCTCTCAATCTCATGCCCACACTTAGGAGCTGACAGTCAAGAACTTGAAAAATGCTGTTATGAGGTAAAGTGCTCCAAACCGAGCCCGGTCTTACCCTTCACCGCTGTTGTAGCGTTGTTCCAGGAGGCCGCACACCCGCAGCGTCCCACGTGGTGTGCTGCTGCCTGTACGCGGCGTCCCACGTGACCTGGTTTCCAAGGGGACCGGATGCAAGCTCGTGTGACGTGTAACTTGTGCGTCAGCGTCCACTCTGTGCTTTTAGGTTACGTAACTCTTTCTTTTCTTTGCCGGCTTTCTCGCTTTTTCTTTGCTCGTATGTAGATCAACGCTAACTCTAGACACCGCCAGACGCGTTTCGGGGTCTCAAGCCCCTTCCTCAGTGGCCTACTGGGTAAGCGGATCTTTACTCTTTATAAAGGGTTAGCTCCACCCTCCTTCCTCCATATTGTTTCTACTTCCACTACTCTGTGGGGTGGATTTGCTTTGCATGAACCGGGCTGTCACCCTGATGTGCCTTTTTATCATACATTTTGTATAAAATACTTTAAAACAATAAATACAAATGCCCCATATCTGTAAAATTGATATCAGAGAAGACTACAAGGTCTCACATAACAAACGCATGAAAAACGCATCAAAACCGCATTGCGTCTTCCATGCGTTTTTTCTTAAAATTTACTTTTCCTTATCTGTAACCTCAATTTTGCCTTCATATGTTGGGGTGACCAGCACATTCATAGCTGGGACCGTACATTTGCCTTTCCTTCAAAGGTTAAATTTCCTTAATTTTGTGTAGTCGAGGTGGATACTACTGATCTCTATGTAGTTAGGAGAGGCCGTCCTGCGGGGAGGGGAAATCACAGTGTCGGTAAAACGGCCAGACTACGATCTCCCATCTCCACAGGACAACCCTCACAAAAACCCAAAGACCTCCAGCTCAGCATTGAGGCCTCTAGGGATGATGGTGTCATATTCGAAGATCCTTCTGGATTCTTGTCGTGAACTGTCGCGACAACTGTGATTTCCCCTCCCCCGCAGGACGGCCTCTCCTAACTACATAGAGATAAGTAGTATCCGCCTCGATTACACAAAGTTAAGGAAACTTCAACCTTTGAAGGAAAGGCAAATGTACTGTCCCAGCTATGAATGCGCTGGTCACCCCAACATATGAAGGCAAAATTGAGGTTACCGATAAGGGAAAAGTACATTTTAAGAAAAAAAACGCATGGAAAACGCGATGCGGTTTTGATGCGTTTTTTCATGCGTTTTTTGTGTGAGACCTTGTAGCCTTCTCCGATATCAATTTATACATATGGGGTATTTGTATTATTGTTTAAAGTATTTTAAACAAGATGTATGATCAAAAAGGCACATCAGGGTGACAGTCCGGTTCATGCAAAGCAAATCCACCCCACAGAGTAGTGAAAGTAGAAACAATATGGAGGAATGAGGGTGGAGCTAACCCTTTATAAAGAGTAAAGATCCGCTTACCCAGTAGGCCACTGAGGAAGGGGCTTGAGACCCCGAAACGCGTCTGGCGGTGTCTAGAGTTAGCGTTGATCTACATACGAGCAAAGAAAAAGCGAGAAAGCCGGCAAAGAAAAGAAAGAGTTACGTAACTAAAAGCACAGAGTGGACGCTGACGCACAAGTTATACGTCATACGAGCTTGCATCCGGTCCCCTTGGAAACCAGGTCACGTGGGACGCCGCGTACAGGCAGCAGCACACCACGTGGGACGCTGCGGGTGTGCGGCCTCCTGGAACAACGCTACAACAGCGGTGAAGGGTAAGACCGGGCTCGGTTTGGAGCACTTTACCTCATAACAGCATTTTCAAGTTCTTGACTGTCAGCTCCTAAGTGTGGGCATGAGATTGAGAGGGCACTGGAATAAACAGTGGATGTGAACATATACATCTGCCCCACTTACTTGCGGGACACTATCACCTTTAGCTTGAAGGTGCCGGACTTTAGCTATCAATTGTTTGGTTAGCACTGCCGATTGTGGACAACAATATACATTGCTTTACAGAGCCATCCTGCGAATCGAGTGTGCATTTTAATTGGTTGGAACATATTCAATGATGTACCACATTTTATGTATGTTTTAGGGGCGTAATCTTAATTTAAATTGTTGTCATTTGAAGTGTGCCCCCCCCACACCTGGTTTTTTCTAGACAATTCTTTACATTTGGTCCTAAGGGTGGGACCAGGGGGTGTGCACCTTATCCGTATAGGAAGAGGGTGAGCCACCGCTGCCGTTTGATTTTCACTCTATAAAGATATATCAGAAGGTTGGATTTAGAAAATCATTTAGAACCCAGCAGGTATTCTCTATTTGGTCATAAGACATACTGTACACACAGCACTTACCTGTCTTGAGCATACTATCGTTATTCAGTTCCTCAAGAAGTGTTCGATTTTTTTCTGCATTGGAGGACACAGAAGTCTTCTGGCCTGTTACTCTTGATTTTTCCACAGCAGAATCCTTTTCTTTGTCCATCTCACTTCCCATGGCATGGCTGTGTGTCTTGTCAGATATGTGAATCACTGTCTTACGACCGGAACTGACTACATTAAATATAAATGACTTGTTATACATCAGAAATATCAGTATCCAAAAGGTTAGCAATAAAAATACACTCCGAGCAGCAACCTGCTATATCTCTGTATATGAAGATAATAGGATCTTTATTTTATTTGGAAAGTGTTCACACCCTTTCATTTTTTTCAGATTTTGTTATGTTGCTGCCTTGTGCTGAAACGGTCATAAATTAGGCACATCCTTCGGCAGCTCAGGGGATATCAAGACAGGCGCAGAAAGCTGCATTCTTAAGTTATGCAGTATCTGGGACATAGCACCATAGAATGTGCACCGGAGCTGCTGAGGAACCTCTTCCCAAAGAAAGGAAGAAGGGTGTTGTGTCAGTCAATCAGCAGATGGCACAGGAGAAAGCACGTCCTACTAAAGTGATCTGCAAGGACTACTTCTGCATGAAGAGATACCGTAAGTTGTGACTGTGTAGTGGCTGTCAGACTGCCGTTTTCAGAAGCATTGCACTCTATAAAGCTATTCACATGGCTGCTTTTTTTTAAGCCAGAAGGATCTCATGGAAATCAATGGGACTGTTTTTAACGATGGCTTAGACAGGAGTGTACCCATCTAACAGCCTAAAAACTGGTACACTCGTAAGAAATTACCATTCAGGGGTTAAAAAATCAACTAAATACCTCATCCACTTGCTCAAGCCGGGACACTCACTCCTCACAGGATACAGAAGGACATGGCGCTCCGAGCATGTTGACATCATTAAGGGTCCCTTCACGCTATAACCTGTGAGGAATGTCCCCTTCACTGGATGCAGCGGGGCCTGCAATATGTCAGGTCGGCACAAACAGGCATGTGGGGGAAAAGAGAGGGGCACAACTGGGGGGCCATTATATATGTAAAGGGACATAACTATATATCTATATACCCCATTGTGCCCCCTGTAGTTATAATGGCCCCCAGTTGTGCCACTGCATATATAAGCGGTCATTAGTACAGAACTGGGAAACAGTGAATGCACAGCACAGAGCAGCAGGAAGAGCAGGTGCTGGATCTCAGGAGCAGCGGTGGAGTCTGGAACAGGAGAGGTGAGTGGATTTTTTCTTTGTCTGATCTGAGCTCTGATTAACAGGGGGGTCTGATCTGAGCTCTGATTGAGGGTCTTATTAACAATAGGGGTCTTATTGACATTGGGGGTCTGATGTGAGGTCTGATTGAGATTCTATTTAACATTAGGGGTCTGATGTGAGGTCTGAATGGGGGTCTTCTTAACATTGGGGGTCTGATCTGCATTCTGAATAGGGGTCTTATTAACATTGGGGGTCTTAGCTGAAGTCTGATTAGGGGTCTTATTTACATTGGAGGTCTGATGAAAATGTTTTTTTCTTATTTCCCTCCTCTAAAACTTAGGTGCATCTTATAGGGTGAAAAATACGGTTTGTATACATCGGTATATATATTAGTATATATCTATGTATATACCAATGTATATCAGTATATAAATATATTGGTATATATACGGTGTGTGCACAACTGGGGACCATTATAACTACAGCGGGCACAAAGGGGTGCATTAATTATACTGGGGGCACTATGAGGGGCATAATATATATAATGACGGAACTGCAGGGGTTTAATGAAAGTCATCCTTTTTAATGGCCATTTTTCACAGCCATTAAAAACAGATTTAAAACAGCCATTAAAAATGGACAGATGGACAGAAAATGGATGCACAAATGGTTGACAAATGGCCATGAAAAACTAACAGTGTGTCCGTGAATGTAGGCTTAAGCCTCAGTCACACATCACTATTTTGGTCAGTAATTTCCATCAGTTATTGTGAGCCAAAACCAGAATTGGAGCCTCTACAGAGATAAGATATAAGGGAAAGATCCGTACCTGTTCTGCTTTTAGAGCCACACCTGGTTTTGGCTCCAAATCACTGATGGAAATCACTGACCAAAACACTGAAGTGTGAATGAGACTTTCTGTGTTAGCGCAATGTGTTGGATCAGCAGCTTTGTGGATAAAGATCTGCTTTGGTAGCAAAATAGCTCTGTAGTAAAGTAGGTACAGTTGCAAGAAAAAGTATGCGAGTGATATACATTTCTGCACAAATTGGTCATAAAATGTGATCTGATCTTCATCTAAGTCACAACAATAGACAATCACAGTCTGCTTAAACTAATAACACACAAAGAATTAAATGTTACCATGTTTTTATTGAACACACCATGTAAACATTCACAGTGCAGGTGGAAAAAGTATGTGAACCCCTAGACTAATCTCCAAGAGCTAATTGGAGTGAAGTGTCAGCCAACTGAAGTCCAATCAATGAGATGAGATTAGATGTGTTGGTTACAGCTGCCCTGCCCTATAAAAAACACACACCAGTTCTGGGTTTGCTTTTCACAAGAAGCATTGCCTGATGTGAATGATGCCTCGCATAAAAGAGCTCTCAGAAGACCTACGATTAAGAATTATTGACTTGCATAAAGCGGGAAAGGGTTATAAAAGTATCTCCAAAAGCCTTGCTGTTCATCAGTCCACTGTAAGACAAATTGTCTATAAATGGAGAAAGTTCAGCACTGCTGCTACTCTCCCTAGGAGTGGCCGTCCTGTAAAGATGACTGCAAGAGCACAGCGCAGACTGCTCAATGAGGTGAAGAAGAATCCTAGAGTGTCAGCTAAAGACTTACAAAAGTCTCTGGCATATGCTAACATCCCTGTTAGCGAATCTACGATACGTAAAACACTAAACAAGAATGGATTTCATGGGAGGATACCACAGAGGAAGTCACTGCTGTCCAAAAAAACCATTGCTGCACGTTTACAATTCGCACAAGAGCACCTGGATGTTCCACAGCTGTACTGGCAAAATATTCTGTGGACAGATGAAACCAAAGTTGAGTTGTTTGGAAGAAACACACAAAACTATGTGTGGAGAAAAAGAGGCACAGCACACCAACATCAAAACCTCATCCCAACTGTGAAGTATGGTGGAGTGGCCCAGTCATTGTCCTGACCTCAACCCGATTGAGATGCTGTGGCATGACCTCAAGAAAGTGATTCACACTAGACATCCCAAGAATATTGCTGAACTGAAACAGTTCTGTAAAGAGAAATGGTCAAAAATTACTCCTGACCGTTGTGCACGTCTGATCTGCAACTACAGGAAACGTTTGGTTGAAGTTATTGCTGCCAAAGGAGGTTCAACCAGTTATTAAAGCCAAGGGTTCACATACTTTTTCCACCTGCACTGTGAATGTTTACATGGTGTGTTCAATAAAAACATGGTAACATTTAATTCTTTGTGTGTTATTAGTTTAAGCAGACTGTGATTGTCTATTGTTGTGACTTAGATGAAGATCAGATCACATTTTATGACCAATTTGTGCAGAAATCCATATCCTTCCAAAGGGTTCACATACTTCTTCTTGCAACTGTATATACAAAGCATGGCGCATCGAGTAACAGAGTAATTCCTGTAGAGCTGGATCATATACAGGAATGTATGTAATAACACACATCTAAGAATGAGCCTGTGTTTGCTGCAAACCGAGAAATACAATGACAGCTTTCTGTTCTTGCTTTGCAGTTTTCATAATTCATAAGCTGATGTAACCCTATGACTTGGTATTCCTGGATGTGGTGCAGAATGACTCACGGTTCTGGCAGAAAGCTTCGTCAGAGCCATCCGGGCACTGGACCACTCTGTCACAGGCCAGGGTGATATCTATACAACAGCCGTCGTCACAGATAAACTGATAGCGGGAACATCCTCCGCTGCACGATGTGACCGCTGGGGAGAAAATAAAACGGCACATTACAAAGTCATGGGTGGAACAACTGTTACAGAAATATGTAGTGTTATATAGCATAAATCCAAATATGTGGTCAAACTTGATCATTTCGATTGGGAACTGCTGCAGCTTTCTGTTTTGGGGGTCCTAAGCAGGTCATGACTATATGAAGGGATGTTCTAATGGGACAACTTAAATGTGGCAATAAATCAGTTCTCAGAGCTACAGATATTGATGACCTATACTCCCAGCACAAGAGAAAGCGGAAGTGTGTGCAAAACGGCTGTCGCCTTCTCCATCTATCCTGCGTCCTGTTAGCGCTGCTGTGATTTTATGGAATTACAGAATAAAGAAGGAGTGGTGAGTGCTGCTCTTTCTTTTTCCTATTTTCCTGTGAGGTCATCAGTATGAGATTGGTGGGGGTCCACTGATCAGCTCGGCTGCCGCGGCACTATATTGTGTGCAGAGCCTTCTGTTACCCCTCCATACTGCACTACGCTCCCTGGGAAAGCTGCACCAGATGCTGTGGTCACAATTGACAGGCATCTAAGGACTCTTTCACAAGAGCGGATGCCGTGCGGGTAATCCGCTGCGTGAAAGAGAGCCGAACCCCATTCCGGACAGCAGAGACATGATTGATTGATGCTTCGTGACATGGTGACAACTTTATCTCATTGTGATTTTTGTAGTAAAAAGATCACAGAGAGGCAAAGAGCATTATCAATCATGTAAATGCTGCATGTCTCTGCTGTCTGGAGCGGGTCTTGGCTGTCAGTCACGCAGCATATTACCCACACGGTATCCACTTGTGTGAAAGAGCCCTAAGGGTTTAAATGTCTGCAATCAGCGTTAGGCCTCTTTCACACAACTTTTTTTTTTTTTTTTTTTCTGTTTACGGGCCGTTTTTTACGGTCCGTATACGGAACCATTCATTTCAATGGTTCTGCAAAATAAAAAAAACGGAATGTACTCCGTTTCCGCATTTCCGTTCTGTTGAAAAATAGAACATGTCCTATTCATGCCCGCAAATCACGTTCCGCAGCTCTATTCAAGCCAATGGGTCTGCAAAAAAGGGAACACATACGGAAATGCATCCGCATGTCTTCCGTATCCTTTCAGTTTTTGCAGAACGATCTATTGAACATTTTATGCCCAGCCCAATTTTTTCTATGTAATTATTGTATACTGTATATGCCATATGGAAAAACAGAACAGAAAAACGGAACAGAAACACAACAGAAACAAAAAACTGAACAACGGATCCGTGAAAAACGGACAGCAAAACACTAAAAAAAGCCATACTGTTGTGTAAAAGAGGCCTTATTGCCGATCGCAGACATTAGCCCCAGGTGTCTACTGTGTGAGACTCTGGAGCAAGCACCATCTTTAGGCCTCTTTCACACTACTGTTTTTCTTTTTCCGTTTTGCGGGCCGTTTTTGGCGTTCCGTATACGATCCATATATGGAACCATTCATTTCAATGGGTCCGCAAAAAAAAACGGAATGTACTCTGTATGCATTCCGTGTTTTCGTATCTCCGTTCCATTTGGCCGCAAATCATGTTCCGTGGCTCCATTAAAGGCCTCATGCACACGACCGTATTTTGTTTCCGCGTCCGTCCGTTTTTTTTGCGGGTAGCACCGTGTGCTGTCCGCATCAGTATGTCCGTTCCGTTGCTCCGCAAAAAAAATAGTGCATGTCCTATTTTTTCTAGTTTGCGGACAAGGATAGGCATTATTACAATGGATCCGCAAAAAAAACAGATCCGCAAAAAAAAAAACAATGCCATATGGAACGTCATCCGTTTTATTTTGTGGACCGCAAAACACATATGGTCGTGTGCATGAGACCAAAGTCAATGGGTCCGCAAAAAAAACAGAATGCATGCGGAAATGCATCCGTATCCGTTCCGTTTTTTGCTGAACCATCTATTAAAAATGTTATGCCCAGCCCAATTTGTTCTATGTAATTACTGTATACTGTATATGCCATACCGAAAAACGGAACGTAAAAACGGGACCGAAACGGAAACACAAAATGGAACAACGGATCCGTGAAAAACGGACCGCAAAACACTGAAATAGCAATACGGTAGTGTGAAAGAGGCCTTAGGCTGGGTTCACACAGGCGTGACGGATTGGCTCAGGATGCGTTCAGGGTGCGTTCAGTGAAACTCGCACTATTTTGCAAGCAAGTTCAGTCAGTTTTGTCTGCGATTGCGTTTAGTTGTTCAGTTTTTTCCGCGCGGGTGCAATGCGTTTTGATGCGTTTTTCACACGCGTGATAAAAAACTAAAGGTTTACAAACAACATCTCTTAGCAACCATCAGTGAAAAACGCATCGCACCCGCACTTGCTTGCGGATGCAATGCGTTTTTCACGCAGCCCCATTCACTTCTATGGGGCCTGTCCTGCGTTACAAACGCAGAATATAGAACATGCTGCGATTTTAAAGCATTGCAGAATTGATGCGTGAAAAAAAAACGCTCATGTACACAGCCCCACTGAAATGAATGGTGCCGGATTCAGTGCGGGTGCAATACGTTCACCTACCGCATTGCACCCTCGCGGAAATCTCGCCCGTGTAAACTCAGCCTTAAAGAGACAGGTGCTGTACATATGTGGTGCATGTCATCAAGTGGCTAATGGGACTGAGCTGTACATATGGCATGTGACTGGATGCGAGGACTGGTCAGCAATATTAAAATTCAGGGAACCCGGTTTAATACTTGTTCAATAAGGATTAGAGAGTATTGTAAGTGGATTTGCTGCATTATTTTTTTAAGTTTAATAAAATTGTATTTTTGGGTATAAATAAATGATATTTTATTGTGCATACTCTTCAGGTGATTATCAATGGTTCAGAGACATACCAAACAATGCTAACTGTTAAATGTGAACATGTATGCACTGTATGTGACATTCCTCCTTGAGACACTAGATGGCAATATTTTCAAATGGATAGAAGCGATGGTGAACTTTATTAACTGCGACTACAGCAGAACGTCTCACTGGTAAGGTGCCTTCTCACTGTTGGTGAGGTGCAGCTGGGAAAGATAGTTCTGACAGAAGTAATCATATGCTGCACTGGACATTATCTGCACAACTTCCCCTTCAGTAATATAATTGACAGCATTGTGCTTATTTTGAACATTTTAATCCTTCAAAAAGAATTATACCCTCAACAATAAATCTGCAACACCAAGAAGGACAATCCGTAAGGAGGTAGCAGGTGTCACAAAGATCTGCAAATGATCACATTTTCAAGCACCTAGCTCCAATCTATGACATGTGGGAGGGGCATAAAAGCCAGGCTGAAAGCAACATTTTTACCCACACTAAATAGATCCCATCAGCAGGCACTGTATTACTGAAGTGCATGCGCCACTCTGTGGTACAGCTGACTTTTATATATATGGTATTGCTTTATCTCCTTATTTTCCTTTAATCTTCATTTTCTCTTACTTTTGTTGACATTTTGATGTTTTTATTTAAAGGGAACCTGTCACCGGGATTTTGTGTATAGAGCTGAGGGCATGGGTTGCTAGATGGCCGCTAGCACATCCGCAATATCCAGTCCCCATAGCTCTGTGTGCTTTTATTGTGTAAAAAAAACGATTTGATACATATGCAAATTAAACTGAGATGAGTCCTGTATGTGAGATGAGTCAGGGACAGGACTCATCTCAGGTTAATTTGCATATGTATCAAATCTGTTTTTTTACACAATAAAGGCACACAGAGCTTTAAGGACTGGATATTGTGGATGTGCTAGCGGCCATCTAGCAACCCATGTCCTCAGCTCTATACCCAAAATCCCGGTGACAGGTTCCCTTTAAGGACACATGACGTACCGGTACGGCATGTTTCCCGAGTCCTTAAGGACACATGACGTACATGTGTTTAAAACGCGATTGCGGCGCGGCGGGGGTTAATCGGAACAGGATGCCTGCTGAAATCATTCAGCGGGCATCCTGTCACAACTCCGGGGGGAGGTCATATGACCCCCCCGTATCGCCGATCGCAGCAAAGCGCAGGTCAATTCAGACCTGCGGTTTGCAGCGCTTTCTGCAGTTTCTGATCCCCGCGGTTGCAGGCGGTGCGGGAGGTGAGCGGTGCGGCAGGCGGGATCGCGATCCCCGCACTCCTCCTCTTGAATATTCATTGGCGTCTAGTGGGTATACCAGAGTGTCAGCACTCCCTCCCCTGTCTGCTCAGTTGTGGCAGACAAAGAAGGTTCCCATGGCAACAGGACGCCTTCTCAGGCATCCTGCTGTCCATATCTGTGCTAAAGGCATAGATCTGTTCAGACAAAGTGTAAGTAAAATACGGTACAATACACTATATAGTATACTGTACTGTATTATATAGACATCAGACCCACTGGATCTTCAAGAACCAAGTAGGTCTGGGTCAAAAAAATAGAAAAAAGTGAAAAAAGTAAAGATAAAAAAAAAAAAACATTTATCACTGAATAAAAATTTTTAAAATAAAATACACTACACATATTAGGTATCGCCGCGTCCGTAACGACCTGATCTATAAAACGGTCATGTTACTTTCCCCGCACGGTGAACGCCATAAAAATAAAAAAATAAAAACTATAAGGAAATATAAATTTTGCCCACCTTACTTTAGAAAAAAGGTAATAAAAGTGATCAAAAAAGTTGCATGTACGCCAAAATAGTAACAATCAGACCGTTATCTCATCCCGCAAAAATCATACCCTACCCAAGATAATCGCCCAAAAACTGAAAAAGCTATGGCTCTCAGACTATGGAGACACTAAAATATGATTTTTTTTGTTTCAAAAATGAAATCATTGTGTAAAACTTACATAAATATTTTTTTTTTTAATACATATTAGGTATTTGGTATTGTCGTGTCCGTGACAACCTGCTCTATAAAAATACTACATGATCTAACCTGTCAGATGAATGTTGTAAATAACAAAAAAAAACGGTGCCAAAAAAGCTATTTCTTGTTACCTTGCCTCACAAAAAGTGTAATATAGAGCAACAAAAAATCATATGTACCCTAAACTAGTACCAACAAAACTTCCACCCTATCCCGTAGTTTCTAAAATGGGGTCACTTTTTTGGAGTTTCTACTCTAGGGGTGCATCAGGGGGGCTTCAAATGGGACATGGTGTCAAAAAAAACAGTCCAGCAAAATCTGCCTTCCAAAAACCATACGGCGCACCTTTCCCTCTACGCCCTACTGTGTACCCATTCAGTAGTTTACGGCCACAAATGGGGTGTTTCTACAAACTACAGAATCAGGGCAATAAATATAGCATTTTGTTTGGCTGTTAACCCTTGCTTTGTTACTGGAAAAAATTGATTAAAATTGAAAATTTGCCAACAAATTGAAATTCTCAAATTTCATCTCCATTTGCCAATAACTCTTGTGCAACACCTAAAGGGTTAACAAAGTTTGCCGCACTTGCTTGCGGATGCAATTTTCACGCAGCCTCATTCACTTCTATGTACACAGACCCATCACACATTGCACCCACGTGGAATTCTCGCTCGTGTGAAAGGGGCCTAAGGGCTGTTTCACACGAGCGAGTCCATTGCGGGTATCACGCTCCGTGTGTGAGTATGATCCTCCGCTCTGGACCTGCAGGAGCGCACAGCATTATCATGATTTATAATGCTATGTGTCTCTGCATGGCCTTTTTTCCACAGAATCATAGTGACATAAAGCTGTCAGTATGATTCTGTAGAAATAAGGTCAAGCAGAGGCACATAGCATTATAAATCATGATAATGCTGTGCGCTCCTGCAGGTCCAGAGCGGAGGATCACACTCACACACGGAGCGTGATTACTGCAATGGACTCGCTTGTGTGAAACAGCCCTAATGTCTCTTTCACACGGGCGTCACGTTTTGGCTCCGGAGGCGTCCCGGGTGCAATGCAGCAAACCCACGCGAGTAGGTACCCAATTGCAGGCAGTTTTAACTGTGATTGCGTTCCGTTGTTCAGTTTTTATGCAATGTGTTTTGCACGCGTGTGATAAAAAACTGAATGTGGTACCCAGACCCGAACTTCTTCACAGAAGTTCAGGTTTGGGTTCAAGGTTATGTAGATTGTATTATTTTCCCTTATAACATGGTTATAAGGTAAAATTTTTTTTTTTACTTACCTTAATCCACTTGTTCCGCAGCCGGAAAAGGACCTGTGGTGACATCACTGCGCTCATCACACGGTCCGTCACATGATCTTTTACCATGGTGATGGATCATGTGATGGACCATGTGATGAGCGCAGTGACGTCACCACAGGTCCTTTTCCTCACAGAGGAAGACAGAAGAGATGTCGGCTGCGCAAACAAGTGGATTAAGGTAAGTTAAATTATTATTATTATTTTTTTTTAACCCCTCCTGCCCTATTTTATTTAGCATTCTGTATTCAGAATGCAATTATTTTCCCTTATAACCATGTTATAAGGGAAAATAATAATGATCGGGTCCCCATCCCGATCGTCTCCTAACAACCGTGCGTGAAAATCGCACCGCATCCGCACTTGCTTGCGGATGCTTGCGATTTTCACGCAGCCCCATTCATTTCTATGGGGCCTGCGTTACGTGAAAAACGCACAAAGAGGAGCATGCTGCGATTTTCACACAACGCACAAGTGATGCGTGAAAATCACCGCTCATGTGCACAGCCCTTCAGTGCGGGTGCATTGCGTTCAACTCACGCATTGCACCCGCGTGGAAATCTCGCCTGTCTGAAAGGGGCCTAAGAGTTGCAGCTCCTTCCCTGATTTTCCATGCACAGAAAATGCTCAGGGCCACCCACCGTGCAGGGAAAATTACCATAGAGGCTGCAGCCGGCTCCCACGATTAGTAATTGTGATTTACCATCACATACCCCATTTAAATAAGTAAAGTTTAGGGTAAGAGGCTGTTACTTTCTTGAATAAAAACTGACCTGACTTATGATGTTCCTCGGGGAGGACACTGACAGAGACATTGTCTGAGCTCTTCTGACCAGATGTATCAGTGACAGTCAACTGCAGGGTATAAACTCCTTCTTGCAAATGGGATAACCTCAGTGTACCTGGTTGAGGAACCTAGAAAAATACCACGTGTTAGATAATTGTTGACATTTCTATTCGATTCGATCACTCGTAGGGAAATAATTCTATGTAATTCAGAATTTGTAAAAATATATCAGGCCAAAGCAGCTGTTGTGCGCTTAGTGCTCGAAAATTACCGGGCAACTTCATAATGCTATCTTTGCTGCTTTTTAACCGTTCTGAATCAGCGTGCTTAAAGGGAGTCTGTCATAACAGTTTCACCTTTTTAACTCTTCCCATAGCTTTCTAGCAGCATTACAGTTGATAAAAATGTTACCTTTATAAGCAATCATGGACTTATAAAACTGGCAAAAATCATCTTAGTAGGATATGCAAATGAGGGCTCACAAGTGCCCAGGGGCGGCGTCAACCTCGTAGGTGCCCAGGCAGCTCTGCCTTATCTTCGTTTCCCCCCGCCCAGTCTTTCCCTCTGCCCGCCCATCTTCTTACTTCTTCTCTCACCGAGATCCCGCGCCTGTGCGCACTGCGATGTCCATTCCTGGTACGGCATCACAGTAATTAATGCGCATGCGCCGGCTAACGGTGCGAAAGTACCACAAAGTTAGCCGGTGCATGCGCATCACATGTGCGTTGAGTGAAAATCGCAGCATGATTTTCACGCAGCCCCATAGAAATGAATGATTTTCATGCATGGTTGCTAGGAGATGATAGGGATGAGCAACCCCATTAAAGTGTAATTAAAGTGTAATCACGTTATTATTTTTATTAGCATTAGTAAAATGAGGGGTTAAAAAGAAATTATTAATCAACTCACCTCATCCTCTTGATCGCGCAGCTGTCATCGTCTTTTTTTTTTCAGGACCTGCAAAAGGACCTTTGATGATCTTTTATTTTCATTCAGCAGGACCTGCGCTGACGTCACCGCACTCACCACGTGATGAGCGCATTTACGTCATCAAAGGTCCTTTGGCAGGTCCTGCAAGATGAAGAAAGAAGACAATGACAGCTGCGCGATCAAGTGGATAAGGTGAGTTAATTTTTATTTATTTTTTTAACCCCTCAAGGCACATTTTAGTAAGCATTCTGTATTAAGAATGCTATTATTTTCCCGTATAACCATGTTATAAGGGAAAATAATAAAATCTACAGAACACCTAACCCAAACCCGAACTTCAGTGAAGAAGTCCGGGTTCGGGTCTGGGTACCACATTCAGTTTTTTCTCACGTGCGTGAAAAACGCATTGCACTCACGCAGAAAAAACTTAACCCTACTGGCGCGGGTTTCCCGGAATGCACACGCAATGCATCTGGAGCAAATCTGGGACGCCCGTGTGAAAGAGGCCTTAAAGAGAATCTGTCACCATGATTCTGACCAAGTTATGATATAATACATAAGTAGTAATGCAGATAAGGAGCCCAGACGACCATTTCTTTATTGCCTGCTGTCAGCACTCAAAGCTGTGCTGAAATACACTGTGTGCACTGTTTTGCTGTGATAACATAATGGAGAGGACTCATGTATGCATACATAGCAAACAGTGCTGGCAGCGAGGGTGTGGAGGGCAATAGGAAAATACAAAATATTGATCTAGACCCCTGATCTATAGGACTACTCGTGGATTACGGTAGATAATGGTCCTCATGCACACAAGACTAATGGCTCAGTGCCTGTACTGCGGACCGTAAACGGCCAGTATGCAATATATAGGCACTGGCACATGCACTAGGTTTGCGGATGTGGACCCATTGACTTGAATGGGTCTGCAATCCACAAGATACGATTAAAGATAGGACTTTGCCTATCTTTTGCAGAGCAGAGGCACGGATCGCAAGCCCATGGAAACACGGGCAGTGAGCCATTACACTTGTGGGCATGAGCCCTTAATATTATAGCAGCAGTTGTCAGAGGCAGATGATCAGTTATTGCTGGGCAGTCAGCTATCTGTACGAAGTCTAGCTATATGCCTACAAACACGTGGCCCTACCACCAGCCATCTGTTCTTCTTAGTCGCTCAGTCAGTATACTAGACATAAATCTGCTCTGAAGCCTTTCATGGTGCTATAGTCTGCATGATTGTATCTACGAATTTACTGGAGATTATATGCTGTTTTATAACTAATAGAAATTTCCAATGACAAAGTATTTTACTCTGCTATATCACCAACTACTAAACTCTGAATAAAAGCAACCTCACTATCCAACTGTTTGTATAGACACATATCCGTGGTTCTCCTGATTAAAACCCTGTTTTTCTTTTGTTGAAAAGTTGGCCAGTAAACGGAAAAAAAACAGTTGTGTGAAAGAGGCCTTATAATACTTTTTTTTTAATATGCAAATTAGGCCTTTGGTGCGATGAGACTTTCACCGTTGCTCTTGCTGCACCCAAGCTCCACTCCTTCCTGTGGTCAATGAAAGCAGCTAGGAAAGGGCTAGCCACAGAAATTAGTGGAGCTTGGGTGCAATAAGAGCAAAGGTGACGCCCTGTTTGCACCAAAGTCCTAATTTGCATATTAAGAAAAAGTATCGTAACTCGGGAACAGAACTTCGGATCAACAAAAGAAAAACTGCGTTTTAAGCACGGATATGTGTCTATACAAACAGTTGGATAGAGAGGTCGATGGCGTCAGATTGTTAATAGCATTTCCAGGTATTTTACCCACTCTGAGCCGAGCCCTTTGGCTGTTTTTCCCACACTGGACAACACCTTTAACAGGGTTGTCTGGGAATAAACCACTCTTTTATCCACAAATAGTGACACTCTTATTTCTAGGCTGTGCCTGGTATGGCAGATGTGCCCCTCTCACTGGTTTGGTGTATTCCCCTGACAGGATAGTGGCAGTACAGCGCCCCTCTCACAGCTACTAAGGCTGAGTTCACATCGCCGTTTTGCTTTCAGTTCTTCTGATCCATCACAAGTACAGAAAAATAAAGAAGAAATGGATCCGTTATTTTCAGCATCAGTTATGATCAGTTTGCGTCACTTCAGTCAGAGATCTGTTATTTTTGACAGGAGAAAAAGGCCAGTTATTTTACTGCAAACTGATGCTCAAAATATCAGATGTTTTTTTATCTGTTCTTCTGACGGATCTTCTAACCAGTGATGTGAACTCAGCCTAAGGCCCCATGCACACGGCCGTGTTTCACACAGTACAGTAATATAGATCATACCAGTGTATTACTGTATTGCGGCGGCAGCAGGGAGCGCACGGCGTCATAGCAACCAGTGACGCCGTGCGCTCCTGCTCTCAGGAGGGATCCAGGCCGCGGTTACACGGCCCGCACACAGCCGTGAAACACGGCCGTGTGCATGGGGCCTAAGGCCTCTTGCACATGACTGTGGTTTTAAACAGATACATTTTTCCGTTCCAGTAGTGTTTCCGTTTCCGTTTTGCTGTTCCGTTTTTCAGTTTGTGATCCGTTTTTTGCAGATCGGAAACGGAAGCATACAATAATGTTTAAACAGTAAGTACATAAAAAAATTGGGCTGGGCATAAAATTGTCAATAGATGGTTCTGCAAAAAATGGAACGGATACAGAAGACGCATTCCGTATGCATTCAGGTTTTTTTTTCGGAACCATTGACTTGAATGGAGCCACGGATCGTTATTTGCAGGCAATAATAGGACAAGTTCTATCTTTCAGCGGAACGGAAATACAGAAACAATGCATACGAAGTACATTCCGTTTTTTTTTTGCGGAACCATTGAAATGAATGGTTCCGCATATGGACTGCAAACGGAATCCGAAAAAACGAAACGGAGGAAAAAATGTTCACATGCAAGAGGCCTAAGGCGAATTGGATGCGGACTCATTCGTTACAATGGGTCTGCAAAAAATGTGGACAGCACGCCGTATTCTATCCACGACTGTATGTCCCATACTTGTCTCTTTTGCGGATGAGAACAGACAAGATTAGGCAATGTTACAATGGATCCGCAAAAAAAAAAAAAAAAAAATGCAACATGGACGTCATCCATATTTTTGGCTGATCCATGTTTTGCGGACCGTAAAATACATACCGTCGTGTAAATGCACCCTAAGGGCTATTGCCCAGGAACGTAAGGGCTCAGTGCCCAAATTGTAGACCGCAAATGGTGGGTCCACAATATACAGGCACTGGCCGTGTGAACTCCATGCTGGAGATGCGGACCCATTGACTTAAATGGGTCTGTGATCCGCAAGATACAGCCAAAAATAGGAGGCACGGATTGGAAGCCCATGGAAACACTACAAAGTGCTTCCATGGGCTTTCGGGTCCGTGCCTCCGCACTGCAAATGATAACACATGTCCTATCTTTTGCCATATATTGCAGATTGCGGACCCATTCAAATCAATGGCTCCGCATCCGCAGCACAGCCAGCCAACTGCAGTCCGCAACATGGGCATGGAGCTCCTTACGTTTGTGGGCGTGAGCCCTAATTGTAGTAGTTAGGAATAAAACCCCTGCCAAACCGGAATTTGATTATTACTTTATTTCAGCCCAAACCCATTAGGCTATGTTCACAGAGTGCAGATTTGGAGCAGGTTTAAGGCTACATGAACACGACAGTTGTTTTTTGCGGTCCGCAAATAGCGGATCCGTGTTCCTGTTTTTTTTTTTTTACATCCACATCCGTTCCGTTTGTCCGCAAATTTTGTAGGTTGTGTTTCCGTGTGTCTTCGGTTTTTTTTTTTTTTTGCGGTCAGCAAAAAAAACCTGAAGGCTGTAATTCTTGAAATTTTAATATCCAAACCCAGGATACAGGTATATACAGGTTTACCAGCAACAATCCGCAAAAGAAAAACGGATGCGGATGACATACAGATGGCTTCCGTTGGTCATCCGCATTTTTTGCGGAGCCATTGACTTCAAAGGGTCAGCAAAACTTTATTGCGGACAAGAATAGGACATGCAATACTTTTTTTGCGGACAGGAAACACGGCGGACGCGGAAAAGAAATGGTTGACTACACCGCAATTTTAACGGCTACACAGAAATGCATGGGTAACCATCTGATCAGCAAAAAAAATAATTAACGGACGCAGAGAAAAACAACTGTTGTGTGCATGTAGCCTTAAGCTAAAGACAGGAGAGGATTCTAAACAGAGCAAAAGTATAACTATAAGGTATAAAGGTAAGATATACATGTCTCCCTTTTGGATCCACTATTGCTTTGGCTTTTGAAAATCTTAATCATAAACATCACTCAATCTGCACTGTAGGTGCTACATTTCTATTACGTAACGGGAATTATATCCTTTATACAATGCAGAACAAAGGGCCCTTCTTCTCCTGGGAGTGAGCAGAAAGGGTTGCTTTACCAGATCAAACACAGCAGGCATCTGCTGACAGGCATCGAACCCGTGTGTTACCATGGCCTTCAATGCATAAAGGTGCCCCCTTTGAAATGGCATATTCAGAGGGTGAATATTTCATTTTTATTACTATAAGAAAATTTACCCCAGCACATTCATATACATAGTCACAGGTGCATATCCAGCAAGCAAACATGGCTGATAAAAAAATGGCTGCACAACATTTCACATACAAACAATAGAGCTGAGAAATGGGGATCATTCTAAATTAAAGTGGTATTATACCTACTATAAATGGAAAAATAGAAGCTCTTTGCGCACATTTTTTGCCCTGAAAATGTAGGCTTAGGTAAGTCCATGAGAGGCGGTATATTAGTGTTAGGCCTCTTTCACACTACAGTATGTTGAATTCAGTGTTTTGCGTTCCGTTTTTCACGGATCCGTTGTTCCGTTTTTTGCTTCCGTTGTGGTTCCGTTTCCGTTCCGTTGTTCCGTTCCGTTTTTCCGTATGGCAAATACAGTATACAGTAATTTCATATTAAAAATTGGGCTGGGCATAACATTTTCAATAGATGCTTCCGCAAAAAACGGAACGGATACGGAAGACATACGGATGCATTTCCGTATGTGTTCCGTTTTTTTTGCGGACCCATTGACTTGAATGGAGCCACGGACTGTGATTTGCGGCCAAATATAGGACATGTTCTATCTTTTCAACGGAACGGAAAAACGGAAATACGGAAACGGAATGCATACGGAACACATTCCGTTTTTTTGCGGAACCATTGAAATGAATGGTTCCGTATACGGACCGTATACGGAACGCAAAAAACGGACCGTATACGGAACGCAAAATACTGTAGTGTGAAAGAGGCCTTAGGCTGAGTTCACACGAGCGTGACAGATTTGGTCCGGATGCGTTCAGGGTGCGTTCAGTTAAACTCGTACCATTTTGCAAGCAAGTTCAGTCAGTTTTGGCTGCAATTGCGTTTAGTTGTTCAGTTTTTTCTGCGCGGATGCAATGCGTTTTGATGCGTTTTTCACGCGCGTGATAAAAAACTGAAGGTTTACAAACAACATCTCCTAGCAACCATCAGTGAAAAACGCATTGCATCCGCACTTGCTTGCAGATGCAATGCGTTATTAACGCAGCCCCATTTACTTCTATGGAGCCAGGGGTGCGTGAAAAACGCAGAATATAGAACATGCTGCGATTTTAAAGCATTGCAGAAGTGATGCATGAAAAAAAATGCTCATGTGCACAGCCCCATTGAAATGAATGGGTCAGGATTCAGTGCGGGTGCTATGCGTTCACGCCGCGCGGAAATCTCGCCCGTGTGAACGCAGCCTTAGGCCCCTTTCACACGGGCGAGTTTTCCGTGCGGGTGCGATGCGTGCGGTGAATGCATTGCATCCGCACTGAATCCTGACCCATTCATTTCTATGGGGCTGTGCACACGAGCGGTGATTTTCACGCATCACTTATGCGTTGCGTGAAAATCGCAGCATGCTCCTCTTTGTGCGTTTTTCACGTAACGCAGGCCCTATAGAAATGAATGGGGTTGCGTGAAAATCGCATGCATCCGCAAGCAAGTGCGGATGCGGTGCGATTTTCACGCATGGGTTCTAGGTGACAGTCTATTCACTGTATTATTTTCCCTTATAACATGGTTATAAGGGAAAATAATAGCATTCTGAATACAGAATGCTTAGTATAATAGTGCTGGAAGGGTTAAAAATAATAAAAAAGTTAACTCACCTTCTCCTCTTGTTCGCGTAGATGCTGGTCTGTTCTTTAGCTGTGGGCTAAAGGACCTGTGGTGATGTCAGATCACATGCTCCATCACCATGGTTATAAGGGAAAATAATAGCATTCTGAATACAGAATGCTTAGTATAATAGTGCTGGAAGGGTTAAAAATAATAAAAAAGTTAACTCACCTTCTCCTCTTGTTAGCGTAGATGCCGGTCTGTTCTTTAGCTGTGGCTAAAGGACCTTTGATGACGTCAGATCACATGCTCTATCACCATGGTGATGGACCATGTGATTGGAGCATGTGATCTGACGTCACCTCAGGTCATTCAGTCCACAGCTAAAGAACAGACCGGGATCTACGCTAACAAGAGGAGAAGGTGAGTTAACTTTTTTATTATTTTTAACCCTTCCAGCACTATTATACTAAGCATTCTGTAGTCAGAATGCTATTATTTTCCCTTATAACCATGTTATAAGGGAAAATAATACAATCTTCAGAACATCAATCCCAAGCCCGAACTTCTGTGAAGAAGTTCGGGTCTGGGTACCAAACATGCGCGATTTTTCTCACGCGAGTGCAAAACGCATTACAATGTTTTGCACTCGCGTGGAAAAATCGCGCATTTTCCCGCAACGCACCCGCCTCTTATCCGGGCAAAAAACATGACGCCCGTGTGAAAGAGGCCTTAGGTATCCATCTGCAGAAGCCACCTTGACGCCTGGTAGATGGGCCCGACACACGTTTGATCAAAAATGTGCGCAAAGAGCTTCTATTTTTCCATTTATAGTAGGTATAATACCACTTTAATTTAGAATGATCCCCATTTCTCCGCTCTATTGTTTGCATGTAACACCCAGCTATTATTTATTAAAATATTTAGAAGGTGCAATACAGATTACCAAGAAAAAAAAGCTCCAATATTATTATGTTTGGGGGAATAAAATAGAAAAGTCAGGGGAGATTATAGTTTCTCTTAAAAGGGGTTCTTCAGCTTTTGCTAACTGATGGGCCATCACTAGATAAGGCCGAACACTTCAGTTATTTGATCAGTTATTTTCATCAGTTAGGGCTCATGCACACGGCTGTTGCCATTTTGCGGTCCGCAAATTGCGGAGCCACAAAGCACTGATAGTGGCCGCGTGCATTCCGCATTTTGCAGAACAGAACTTCCAGCCCCTAATAGAACAGTCCTAACCTTGTCTGTAAAACAGACAAGAATAGAACATGTTCTAATTTTATACGGGGCTGCGGAACTAACATAATGATGTGGATAGCGCACAGTGTGCTGTCTGAACCTTTTGTGAATGGGTCCACATCTGACCCGCGGACAAAAATACATTTGTGTGCATGAACCCTCATTGTGAGCAAAAACCAGGTGCAAGTGAAAAGCACAGAACAGGTGCAGATCTTTCCATTACACCTCATCTCTGAGGAGGCTTCACTACTGGTTTTGGCTCACAATAACTGATGGAAATAACTGGCCAAATAAGGCCTCTTTCACGCAGGTGTCATGTTTTTGGCCCGGATAAGATGCGGGTGTGTTGTGGTAAAATGCGCGATTTTTCTGCGCGAGTGCAAAACATTGTAATGCGTTTTGCACGCGCGTGAGAAAAATCGGCATGTTTGGTACCCAAATCCAAACTTCTTTACAGAAGTTCCGGTTTGGGTTAGGTGTTGTGTAGAATGTATTATTTTCCCTTATAACATGGTTATAAGGGAAAATAATAGCATTCTTAAAACAGAATGCATAGTACAATAGGGCTGGAGGGGTTAAGAAAATAAAAAATAATTTAACTCACCTTAATCCACTTGTTCGCGCAGCCCGGGTTCTCTTCTGTCTTCTTCTTAGAGGAATAGGACCTTTGATGACGTCACTGCGCTCATCACATGATCTTTTACCATAGTGATGGATCATGTGACGGACCATGTGATGAGCGTAGTGACGTCACCACAGGTCCTTTTCCTACTGCTCAGCAAAGATGAAGACAGAAGAGAAGCCGGGCTGCGCGAACAAGTGGGTTAAGGTGAGTTAAATAATTTTTTTGTTTTTTTTAACCCCTCCAGCCCTATTGTACTATGCATTCTGTATTAAGAATTATTATAATTATTATAAGGGAAAATAATAATGATCGGGTCCCCATCCCGATCGTCTCCTAGAAACCTTGCTTGCAATTTTCATGCAGCCCCATTCACTTCTATGGGGCCTGCGTTGCGTGGAAAACGCACAAAGAGGAGCATGCTGCGATTTTCACGCAACACACAAGTGATGCGTGAAAATCACCGCTCATCTGCACAGCCCCATAGAAAGGAATGGGTCCGGATTCAGTGCGGGTGTAATGCGCTCACCTCACGCATCACACCTGCGCGGAAATCTCGCCCGTCTGAAAGAGGCCTAACTGAAGTGTGAACCCTCATTGGCGGGTGTCTGACTCCCAGGGCTGGAGACATTCAACCAACAGGGCTGGAATAAGAAAGAAAAAAGCTGCGGGGGAGGGAGGAGAAAGAGGTGCAGGTGAAAAAAGAGAAAGGGGATGAAGGCCTAGGAGCACAGTACTGAACGTAAGGCAGTCCCTAGGAGCACACCAGGAGGAACAGGTACAGTACAGACCAAAAGTTTGGACACACCTTCTCATTCAAAGAGTTTTCTTTATTTTCATGACTATGAAAATTGTAGATTCACACTGAAGGCATCAAAACTATGAATTAACACATGTGGAATTATATACATAACAAAAAAGTGTGAAACAACCGAAAATATGTAATATTCTAGGTTCTTCAAAGTAGCCATCTTTTGCTTTGATTACTGGTTTGCACACTCTTGGCATTCTCTTGATGAGCTTCAAGAGGTAGTCACCTGAAATGGTTTTCACTTCACAGGTGTGCCCTGTCAGGTTTAATAAGTGGGATTTCTTGCCTTATAAATGGGGTTGGGACCATCAGTTGCGTTGTGGAGAAATCAGGTGGATACACATCTGATAGTCCTACTGAATAGACTGTTAGAATTTGTATTATGGCAAGAAAAAAGCAGCGAAGTAAGGAAAAACGAGTGGCCATCATTACTTTAAGAAATGAAGGTCAGTCAGTCCGAAAAATTGGGAAAACTTTGAAAGTGTCCCCAAATGCAGTCACAAAAACCATCAAGCGCTACAAAGAAACTGTCTCACATGCGGACCGCCCCAGGAAAGGAAGACCAAGAGTCACCTCTGCTGCGGAGGATAAGTTCATCTGAGTCACCAGCCTCAGAAATCGCAGGTTAACAGCAGCTCAGATTAGAGACCAGGTCAATGCCACACAGAGTTCTAGCAGCAGACACATCTCTAGAACAACTGTTAGGAGGAGACTGTGTGAATTAGGCCTTCATGG
This sequence comes from Bufo gargarizans, assembly GCF_014858855.1. Classification (NCBI taxonomy): domain Eukaryota; kingdom Metazoa; phylum Chordata; class Amphibia; order Anura; family Bufonidae; genus Bufo; species Bufo gargarizans. The sequence goes on from NC_058083.1 coordinate 332,887,913, forward strand.
TAGAATATCTGCTAGGAAACCACTGCTAAGGACAGGCAACAAGCAGAAGAGACTTGTTTTGGCTAAAGAACACAAGGAATGGACATTAGACCAGTGGAAATCTGTGCTTTGGTCTGATGAGTCCAAATTTGAGATCTTTGGTTCCAACCACCGTGTCTTTGTGCGACGCAGAAAAGGTGAACGGATGGACTCTACATGCCTGGTTCCCACCTTGAAGCATGGAGGAGGTGTGATGGTGTGGGGGTGCTTTGCTGGTGACACTGTTGGGGATTTATTCAAAATTGAAGGCATACTGAACCAGCATGGCTACCACAGCATCTTGCAGCGGCATGTTATTCCATCCGGTTTGCGTTTAGTTGGACCATCATTTATTTTTCAACAGGACAATGACCCCAAACACACCTCTAGGCTGTGTAAGGGCTATTTTACCATGAAGGAGAGTGATGGGGTGCTGCGCCAGATGACCTGGCCTCCACAGTCACCGGACCTGAACCCAATCGAGATGGTTTGGGGTGAGCTGGAACGCAGAGTGAAGGCAAAAGGGCCAACAAGTGCTAAGGATCTCTGGGAACGCCTTCAAGACTGTTGGAAGACCATTTCAGGTGACTACCTCTTGAAGCTCATCAAGAGAATGCCAAGAGTGTGCAAAGCAGTAATCAAAGCAAAAGGTGATTCACAGCTAAGACAATATCCCGTCAGAGGTTGGTATCAGTGTATATTAATGTGATCACAGGAAAACAACCTGTTATAAAACGTAGCCTTTAATCTAATATACAAATAAAATAACAAACTCCCACAAACAAATATAGAAAAGGAACAAAAAAGAAAGAAGAAAAAAATATCACCATGACGACATGAGGGATAATGCTGTAACGCTCAATGGCATGAGTCAATAATGAACAGGGTGGACAGTCGTGGATGATGGTCTGTCCCTGAGTCTAGCCCTAGACTCAGTACCCCTGCCTGTGAACGGGACTACCGTCCTGACAAGGACGATCCCGTGTTCTGGAACCTCCTAGTGGGTCCTGGATTGACCCTAAAACGTTGGTGAGTCCCTGATGGGGGCCTACGCTAGGTATACAGAACGAAAGAAAAAGATATTAGATGTTACAGTATACGGAGCATTAAACCGCCCTTGCTCGTGGATGCTGCGTCTACGGGCGGATAACTGCTCAAAGAATTACGTCATGGAAGATACTGAGACAACCACAGGTGTGATTATCTATAGTCATATATATCATCAAAGTCAAAAATATATATTAATGTGTGATGTTCACACACAAGAAAACTGCCGTACACATTTGTACATACGGGTGTGTTTTATATATACAAAGTTGGCACCAGAGAACTGCCTCCTAGATTGGTGGCGTATAGTCAGGTGCCAAAGTCCCAACGCGTTTCACCCTAATTGATTGCCGGGTTCCTCAGGGGACATATTCTAGTACAGTGTTATTTTTAGGCATCAGTAATCATTGAGAAGTGGCGAAGCAATAGGCCGAGCCCTCAATTATGATGACATAGTTCAGTTGGTTTTGATAACCTAATAAATTCAATCATTCAAGCTATAACGGGTTGGATGCAAAGCCCGCAGAAAAAAAGCGACCATCCCATAGCATATCATGTCCAGATTATTCTGGGAGTGCAATACGTGAAAAAGTGGCCCTATAGAGTTTAGACTCCCACAGGGATAAACAAACCAAATATAGGTATGTAATCCCAGTGTGGATAGTAGGAGTGGAGACTTCCAGGGACACCATACACGTGTAATGACACATTAGATAATGAACAAGTAATCAGATGCTACTTGCGTGTCTGGACGCTGCCAGGCCGGCTCCGGACTGTCCGTGGGATTAGCGGTGCACCCACTGCCGCTTAAGCCGTAGCCCGTGTGCATACTATTGGGAGCAAACAAGAGATACACAATGTTAGCCAGATCAAGCCGCTATGACCAGCCTGTTGTAGATGAAAGAGGTTTCCAGGTTTATAGAGGACTCACAGGTAATGGAGCCTCACTGGTCCTGTGTGTGAGGTCAATATGCAGGGTCAGTTGTCAAGTTTAAATAACCCGCTCTCCCTCCCCAGTGGGTGGGGCCGGCTCCATTGAACCTATCTCTGTAACAGGCCCAATATGGGCGTGGATTTACAATGTAGGGCAATTGGTAACACCCATAATGGGCGTGATTCTGATGCTGCGCTGTTTGACAGCTGCCCTCCTAGATGGGCGTGCTCAAGTGCTGGTGACGCATCATCCACAGCCTCAGTCCGGGCCGTCCATGATGACGTCACCTGTAGCGGTTTGATGACATGGCCTAACACTTGTTGCATCGCGTCATCAGCCGGAGTCAAGGCCGTACCTGATGACGCTGTCGATGGCCTACAGTCACGTGGATAGACCGGCTCAGGTGAACAGTGACTGGATGTATACGGCACACCCCTTGCTGACGCGATCGCCATCCAATCCGGTGGGATGAGAGAAACCTCATCATAATACTCAGTATGGATGCGCCGGTCATCTGCTCCCAATAAAGACACATTATAGATAATCAATTGCGCCAATATATCTACCACTCGAGTCCACTACTAAATACAGTGTAAATGAAATGGGGGACACATCCGAGGGCAGACTATATTTATTTAACCATAGTGCAACCAAAAGTACATAGTTATGGGAGGAAATTTTTTCTTCTTTCTTTTTTGTTCCTTTTCTATATTTGTTTGTGGGAGTTTGTTATTTTATTTGTATATTAGATTAAAGGCTACGTTTTATAACAGGTTGTTTTCCTGTGATCACAAAGTAAAAGGTGGCTACTTTGAAGAACCTAGAATATGACATATTTTCAGTTGTTTCACACTTTTTTGTTATGTATATAATTCCACATGTGTTAATTCATAGTATTGATGCCTTCAGTGTGAATCTACAATTTTCATAGTCATGAAAATAAAGAAAACTCTTTGAATGAGAAGGTGTGTCCAAACTTTTGGTCTGTACTGTAGGTACGAAGCTATCCTGGCAAGCCAAGTCTACATAATAATCCCAATATGAGTGTAATGTCTATCCTGAATCCTCTATGACATACTGGAAGTCATCACACATGCTTTGCCCCAGTTCATCAGCCCACAATTCCAAGAATTTAAGGGTCAAGAGAAGCAGTTAAACAATTGTATTTCATGGATGCTAATACAGAGGCGGGGGCAACAACCTCTCAGTCTGCATGAAGAGGGTGCTATCCAGCAAGGGTTTAGAGGATCCAATGTACTACTACTGTGCTGTGACAGCTATTCTATTTGGTCTGCACATATTTTCCAAGGCAAGGTACGGTATCTGATACCATATAGACAACATTCCCAGGTACCGCACAAGGGGCCATTGTATGGCCACTCTGATCTCTATGGTTCACTTCGTACATTTTCATCTGAAGCTTCTTTGTTCACATGTTCAATGGAAATTGGATATTTTGGCGGCTGCACGTTTTTCAGTTAGTTCTCAACATAGATTCAGGCCGTGTTTCCAATACAGTTACTTAATATATGCATAGTTAGAATGGAATACAGGCTCTTACTATCTGTAATTTAGAAAGAAAAGGGGAATGTATTATATACTGGACCATCCAAGTCTGTCAGAAGCAGTCTGACAACCCATATGTGCTCTTCAATGGATGCCAGTAATGGTTGTCGCTCTCTCTCTCTTCAGTTCGGGAACTGGAATTTTTGTGGCCCTGGAAAAGAATTGGGATTGCTGTGAACCACCCAGGTTATCTGAACACTAGGTAACTTCCATTGTTTCTGCTGTATGTTCAAGCTGTGATGGGTGCAGTCAAGACAGTGGGGAGGAATTACTGGTGAAAATGCCCCAGGACTCTGGCTCAAATCGAGCCCACACGCCATGCACCACATTTATTACAGGTCTTAGACACTTTTTGCTCCTCGCTCAATAAGTTAGAATAGCACTGCGGGAAAGGGATGTGGCTAAGTGACAAAGTGGCCATGGCTTTAAGAAGACCCGTTACCCCCCCCTTACATGCCTATTTTAGTAGCTATTTGCATTCCCCATGTAATAATTCTGGAGCATCTATTCTTATGACTCTATGATGTCACATTCTTCTATTTATCCTACTAGAAGTATATTAATAAATGTACAGCTGGGTGTTACCAGTTGAGGGGTGTGTCCCTGCACAGTCTGAAACTGGCAGCACTGATTGGACAGTGGGACAATGTGCAGGGACACCCCCCCAGCTGGTAACACCTAGTCCTGCGTTATTCATAAACTTGCAGTAGGAATAAGAGAAGAATGGCACAACATAGCATCATGAGAATTAGAGATGAGCGTCGTTTTGAAAAATATCATTCGGCAATTTCGACAAAGTTCGCCAAGAAATTTGATTCATTCCAAATCAATCTGTCATGACTCGCTATAAATCAGGGATACCCAGGCCACTCTGCCTTAGGGTACGGCCACATGGAGCGGCTGTGCTGCAGGCAGGTTGCGGCCATGCTGCGGCGCAGAACCTCACGGACAATTAGCCCACAGCTGCCTTTCATTTAATAATTAAGACTGCATTGTGTACTCAGTCTTCATTGTTAATGGCTGTGTGGCACATTTACTGCACCTTTAAACAGGGGCTGTTGCTGGTATGGGGTTTGGCTGGTTAGATTGGGGGCACAATATGCACATTATTGCTGTTCTTGCCTGCAATCCCCTGCAGGTTATTTGACAGTAAACACAGAATATTAATCAGCTCTGGCAACTTTTCCACCTCCAGCGCACTCCTGCCTTACAGGTGGGAGCCCTTCTACTGCCATCTGCTTTTCCTCCTTTTCCACATCATCTACCGTAATATAGATGAGAATATGTCATCAGCAACATCCAGCTCCTCCTCTCTCTGCATCTTGTCGACTTTTCTAAGACATGAAGGATTATTTGGAAGAAGTAAAGCCAGCATAAGATGAGGATGATCATCATAAAGACCTGGCCCCCCTAAGAAATGCAGTTTGTTGGCAACCTGGCACTGAAATAATAAAGGCGTCCATCTCATTGGTATTGAATTACATATCTTAGTTTAGGCTGATGTAAGAATAAATACATTAAACTGATGCAGCATAAATCTCTCCCTCTCCATTATTCTTCCATTAATCATTTTCAGCAACACTGTCCCTAGTGCATGATCGCTTGTCACGTCTCTCGCTATGCTCCGCTCACAGGACAATGGCGGAGACCGCAAAGGGTTAAAAGGTTTTATAGGGCTGTGACATCACAAGGGATGGCATCTACGTATTGGCTGGCTGCACGGCATTATGCGTGATCTCGCGTTCCCGGGCTTCTTACTTTCGCTTTGTAAGGCTACTTTCACACCAGCGGCACGGACCTCCGGCAGGCTGTTCATCCGACGGAACAGCCTGCCGGAGGTCCGTGCCACTAGTGTGAAAGTAGCCTTAACACGTGCAGCCGTCATTTTAGGAAAAACTGATTCGTTAACACGAAGCGCAAGGAAATTCAACACCATGCACAAAATTCTGGGGCAAAGAAAGCCACCATATAGGTGATATAAACTTAGACTACACAGTCTAGAGATGTAAAAAGGTTATTATCTACAGTGGCATCAGCCACTGTGATACATTGGGAGTGTCTCTAGACTGTCTAGTCTATCTTTCCTCTAATCTTACACAGTATGCCCCAATGTGTTAAATTAGATGGAAGGATACTGAAATGTGAATTTGTAAAAAATTATATACTGTATATACTTATCTGAAAAGAAAGACATAGGTAGCGTAATAATCTAAGTCATAATACCTTAATTTCTACTAAAGGGTCCCCTTGAAGCAGAGTCCACTCATATCGAATGATGGCATGGTCATCACTGCTTTCACGCCCATCCAGTATAACCCAATCAACTGGCAGCTGAAGTACCACGTCTTGTCCCGCATTGCTGTTTGGTAGCTTGTCAGTATCTGTAAGAGGAATCAGGTATGTTAAAGGGGTTGCCTGGGCATTACAAAGGGATGGCCTATCCTCAAGACAGACCATCACTAGCTGATCGGGGTGGGTCCACCACCCTGCACCCCCGCTAATCTGCAGTTCCGGTGTAGCTCTGTCCACTGAGGTTGGCACCAGAATTACAGAGCTCCATCAATCTTTTAGTACACAATGCTGCGCACACTGACTTCAATAGGAGCAGCACTAGAGTGCAGATCAGCTAGTGATGGCCTATCTGGAAGACCCCTTTAATATTGGTCAACAGACATTTTCCAAGATAAAATAAAAAATAGTTACTTACACTAAAAAAGAAATTGGATCTACATCTCTACCCATTTTATCAAATGTATCCGTAAATGCAATAGTATTTGTCAGGAAGAGTATTACTTTAAAGCATCTGGACAATTCGAATAGTGGTGTAATGTGTGAATCAGGGAAAATAATGAAAATTTGACATGTCTATGCCCATAGTATCAGACTAGTCACCATACCAGGAAACGTACTCAGCATCAACAATACTATAAATCTTCAATACTAGTTAATGCAGTTAATACTATAAACATACTGTAAGCATATTTTGTATTGTACACAGTGTGCACATAATCCAGTGGTGCTCCGTGTATGGGGTACATCACCATCTGCTCTGCCATCTGCTGAATCTCAGGAAGTGAATGTTCATTTTGTGAAACTACTCATTGACTGTACTGTTTACATGGGGGGCTGAGATAAACCTGCATATGCCTCAGTTATCTGAACATAGTAGAATATACAGTACTTCCAGGGCATAGACGGTCATTTACAAACAGATATATGCCACTTTTAAAGGGGGAGCGTTGCGGGGAAAACGGCGGGTCAGCAAGGAAACACATTGTAAAGTCTTAAAGAATATAGAATTTAACGTGCTTAAATTTAAAACGATACCTTTATTATTCAACTGGGTTATAGAGCAAAAGGAGGTTTGCTCCAAGTGATATCCCGACTATGATATATACATTGGGACAAAGACTCCTCTTATAGAAAGGGAATAGATTCTGACATACGGTCAATAAAGTGCCGACTTGGTAAAAAAGAGAATGGGGGTGGTGGGTAGATGGATGGGAAAATATTCTTTCCCTAGATGACCCTCAAGATCTAAGATCCTGTGCCCAGGGTTGTCCCCTGATGGTGGAGACACCCTGTCCCCATACCTAAGTCTCTTTATTGCCCTAAAAAGGCCCTACTGGAAGACCTGGATTGAAAGCAAATAAATCCAGGGAAAAAACAAAAAAACACACATATATAGATGAAATCATGTGTAGACAATAAAACAACCCCAACGCGTTTCAGCTGCAGATGGCAGCTCATCAGGGGGTGATGTGAACGTAGGGAACAGCAAAAATAAACAGATAACGTAAAATGATACTTAGCTCCTATGTAATATATATAACCTGTTAAGTTCTAATAACGATGATGAGCAACCTCTGTCAAGGGAGACATTACCTGTGGGTAAAGACACAATAAATCAGATATAGGTTACATGGTGGAGGACAAATAAATACCTCTCACCATGTCAGAGAAAAAAAGTGCTCACCGGTCAGAGGGGGGCCCTTGGAGAAGATGCATCCAGGGTATAGGAGGCTAGAGGGCTCAGGTGGGGCTGGCTGTATCCAGAATTTAAGCGCCGGCGTGTGGTGACACTTCCGGACGCCGAGAAAATGAACTTCCGGTTGGTGGAACGCATAGCAGTGATGCGATACGTCACTTCCGGTATTTGGAACGCATGTTGGAACGCATCGGACCCGGAAGTGCGGCCAGACAGCCTGGGAGATCGTCAAGGCTCAGATAAAGGGTTTAGATGTATATATAATATTAAAACTTTGTGAACAGCCAATCCTGGCCCCCACTATTTATAGGCCAAGGACAAAAGACCTCCCCAGGAAGTTTTTTATATACCCATATATATGTCTTCCTATTGAGCCCTCATACAAAGGAATAGGAGGAGTCAGCCAACTGAAATGACAGAAATATTTTACTCCACCTCCTACATAATCCAACAATATATGACTGGAATATATGTAGATGGGGCAAAGATATGGTGACAATAATATGTGTCACTACTAAAGTAATGGTGCTTCCCGCACCCGCATGGTGGAAGGGGACATAGTTACAGATATCCAAAAGAGCGGAGGATGGGACTAATTCAGAGACAAAGAAAGAATAATGGGCCGTGTATTGTGGCATTGTCAAATAAAACATGTATATGTCAGCCGTTCGTTTAGGCCTCCCGGTGACTGGGATCGGAAGCGATAAATCCACTCGGACTCCTTTTGGAGTATCCTCCGGTCCCAGTCACCTCCCCTCGGGGGGAGGGGAACGACCTCGAGTACAGAGAACTTGATGGAACCAGGATCACCTCCATGTTGATCGTTGACATGATTGGCTATGGAGGTGTCCTTTTTTTTGGCTATATCATTCAAATGTTCACATACTCTGCGTCTAAGTTCTCTGTATGTTTTGCCAATATAGTCCTTGGGGCAGGAACACTGGCAAATGTACACAACCCCCCGTGTTTTGCAGTTAGCAAAGGTGCCGATGGTATGGACAAAATTAGTCATCGAGCAAGTGATTGTTTTAGAGGTACATATAAATTTACAGGCCTTACAGGTCCCGCATCTAAAAACCCCTTTTGGTTGTCTGTCAAGCCATGTGCCCTCCTTCTTAACGCCGGTGTAGTGGCTATGCACGAGTCTATCTCTCAGACTCCTGCCCCTACGGTAAGTTATTTGTGGGAAGGGGGAAATGGCTTTGGACAGATCATCATCCATCATTAAAATGGGCCAGTGATTTTTCAACATTGTAAAGTCTGCCTAATCTATGTAGAGGCCAGTGCCTCTACATAACATAGGCGGATAATCCATCAGTACAGGAGGGACGAAGACCAGCATCTAAATGGCCAGTCTTCATAAATGTCCCCCATAGTTTTTATATTAACACATTTGGTACTTGCAGTGTTATTCTCGAGATGCACATCTGGAAAAATGAGCCTAAACCAAGAAACAGAGTAGCCAAGACTGGGCTACAACAGGACCAGAGAGCCAAGAAGCAGAGTAGCCAAGACTGGACTACAATAGGACCAGAGAGCCAAGAAGCAGAGTTGCCAAGACTGGACTACAATAGGACTAGAGAGCCAAGAAGCATAGTAGCCAAGGTCGGGCTACAATAGGACCAGAGAGCCAAGAAGCAGAGTAGCCAAGACTGGGTTACAACAGGACCAGAGAGCCAAGAAGCATAGTAGCCAAGACTGGGCTACAACCAGACCAGAGAGCCAAGAAGCAGAGTAGCCAAGACTGGGCTACAACCGGACCAGAGAGCCAAGAAGCAGAGTAGCCAAGACTGGGCTACAACCGGACCAGAGAGCCAAGAAGCATAGTAGCCAAGACTGGGCTACAAAAGGACCAGAGAGCAAAGAAGCAGAGTAGCCAAGACTGGGCTACAACCAGACCAGAGAGCCAAGAAGCAGAGTAGCCAAGACTGGGCTACAACCGGACCAGAGAGCCAAGAAGTATAGTAGCCAAGACTGGGCTACAACAGGACCAGAGAGTCCAGCAGGGCTGTGGAGTCTGTAAGCCAAAGTCCTGACTCTGATTCCTTCATCAATGGCCAATAACCATATTTATTGGAACACAATTTCTGACATTCCTGAAATGTGAAAAATGCGGATTGAGAAAAGTTACTTATTCCCAGACAACCCCAATACTGTCCTCCTGTCCTGTCTAGTAGATGAGATGACTGCAGACATGCCCAGTACTGAACGTTCTCCTCTGGTCTTCACTACTGAGCATGTGCAACACAGGTCCAGGCATTGTAACTAAGGGCCTTCAAGCAACATGAAGATACTGTACCTAGTATAAGGGACTAACATTCTAAATTTATATGAAAATTAATAAATGAATTACACATAATTAATAACAGATAAAAAAATTTAAGCTAGATTCGGAGTCGGTACATTTCTATCGACTCCACCCAAAACTAGCTTTGTCTCTGACTCCACAGCATTCGAGTCCAGCATTACATAAACCTCAAGACTAGCAACTTGAGTAAGGCTAAGTGCACACTGGGGCAGATTTACTAATCCTACAGATGGCGTACAATTAGACCACCAAGAGCTGCACCAGACTTTTATGCCAAAACTGTGGCACAAAGCTAATGCAAAAAGTGCAACTTAGGCCATGCCCCTTTCTGGCAAAGCACGCCCCATTTTCGGGTTAGGTGCAGATAATTTCTGTAACCTTAGGTCCACCAAATTGTGCCTCTCTTTGGTCTCTGTCTGGCCAGAATGCATTGGCATATTACGCAGTGTACGGTTTTCGCTCCATGGGTGACACCACTGGACATACACATTTGACAGTAGGCTTGAATGCAATGTACACAGATCCTTAAAGGATCTTCAAACCCTGTGGAAGAAAGATCTTTTCCTCTGTACTTACTCCTCCATTGTGCCCCCTATGCCGCCATCCCCGCTGCAGGGGGTACATTATGCAGCTGATCAGGAAGACTCAGGGACAAATCTGGTCAGGATCGGGGCAGAAGAGCCTACAGCCAGTCCAAAAACAGAGGAGACGGTGGCATCAGGGGCACAATGATGAAGTAAGTAATCTTTCCTGCACAGGGTCTGGGATTTCCAGAAAAGCCAGGGGAACCCCTATAATCACTTTTTGGGTTTATTTGTCCTCATGGTATTTTTGTGCAATGATTATAGTAGAGTTCATGTAACTTGCACTTGCACTCTGTACAAAAGATAACACACCAACCAGGCTCTGGCCGAGAGACAGAGGAAGGGTCACCTCCTAGCTTATCCCTGACCTCTTTCCCTGCCCTGCTAAGCCCACAAGCAGACCTTGAAGGTAGGTGTGCTTGTGTCCTCCAGCCTGGGCTGACAAAACCCTGAACTCCCTAAGATGGTGAAGTGGGGAGATAGGAGCAGTCTGCTTGCACAGAACCTGGATGGAATAGAAGACACAAACAACCAAACTAGAAATGACACTTATCTCTGAGAGCAGGAACTGACAGCCAACCTTCCCTCCAAGCTTCCCAGACCAAATGAACAGTATAATCCGCTCAGGGCACTGGGCAGTGTGCTATTTAAACTAATGACCCCACCCAGTGCACCTGATGAGAGGCGGATCCAGCACGGCTCCAAAGCAACCACTAAACTCGTGCTGCTATCCTGGCCGACCTCCGCACATCGTCAGAGTGGGGTATGACAATGGGTTTGTTATGGGCAGGTTTAGGACCCTAAACCCCTTCTGCTTAACAGGACGCTGGTGGTCCAGTGGCCCCAAATCAGGTGACTGGTTCTCTATATAGTATGTCAAGGTGTAGGACCCTCCTCACTTCCCTGTCCTACTATGATATTATGGTGCAAAAGGGGTAAATGGCCATAGGTGGCAAGGTTCACCAGGCACCTGTGAACAGGGCACTCAGCTGTCTTAGGTAAATGGGTGAGTGAAAATGTGGCACCTTATATGGACATGTTATAGCAGCATTATACTGATGACTTGGCAGGGGGTCCTGGGGATGGGACCAGAGGTGATGTCCTCTTACCCAAGCTGCTGGCCACCGTGCGCAGAGAAGCCCAGGAAGCATTGCGGCCGGTAAGGGTGAAGCTGGTGTAGTCCCTGTGTGGAGAGAACTGGCACACGTTGTGCCCATGGTGGCTACAGTCAAAGAGGAAGCAGCTGAAGCCTCGGCCTGAGCTCTCCACCACGGCGGCCGAGCACCGGGGCTGGGAGCAGCAGTCCTCCAGGCACTGCTTCCAGCTGTCCACCTCGCCGGGGGCCTTCAGGAAGGTGGCTCCGGCCTCCAGCGAGTCCTTGGTGCGGATGATGTAGTCCTCCTGCCGGCTGAAGTTGCACAGGTCCTCCCCGGAGTCCCCTGAGGGCCGCACGGCCACCTCCTGCAGCTGCTGTTGCATAGCCGCCGCCTCCTCCTCCTCCTCCTCCCGGCCGTTACCGTGCAGTCTGTGCCGGTGCCCGTCCTGCGGCCAGTCCTCCCCCTGCTGCAGCTGCTTGCGGAATTCTTCCAGCAGTTCCTCCACCCCGGAGATCTGGGACCTGAGATCCGTCAGCTGTGGAGCAGGGGAGCCCGGGGAGACCCTTCTGCAGCCCCCGACATCCCAGCAGAGCAGCAGCGTGAGCAGGCTGAGGCAGGAGATGGCCGGCAGCTGAGGCTGAGGGCAGGGCATGATGAGGACTCCAAGTAGCCAGCGGTCAGTATGAGGAGCCCGTCATTGTGCCAAGGAGAGGCCACCTAAGATGCCAGGCCAGAGCATGCTAGTGCTAGATCAGCCCCCTCCTCTCTGTGCCAGGTGTATAGAGGAGGACACTAGCAATCAGCACCAAGGAGGAGGGACAGCTCCCAGTGACATCACCCCATCCGGAGTGCATACGTCATCCTGAGGCACCTGTATACCAGGGGACTGCTGCCCTCCTATGTGTGTTCTTAGAATGTTTCTGTCCCTGATGCTATTGTGATTTACAATATATCTCCTCCTCTAAACCTGGTCTGCCACAGTCTATGGCATCTGGAGGCCCCTCAGCCCCTGTGGACTGTAGATACCAGGGTAGAGAGGTCAGTAGTGCTACAAATAGCCTTGATACCAAGGTATTTCCTACCCTGTAGATGTAGCAGCTTCACCCTGTTTTCCTGATACATGGGGCTTCATTTGTACACCTTTTTATGCCCAGCAGGGGTGGACTACTCATAGACCCTACAGGAATTGCATCGGTGGCCCGATGCCCATAGGGCCACCTGAGTCCTTCTCACCACCACTAGGCAGGTAGATACTACTGGGCAAACTATAGCGGTCATTATTAGAGAAAGTCCAGGCAGCATGCTGAAGGTAGAGCTGGCTTGGTGGTGTAGCCAACATCTCTCCTCCTAAGCCCCCTGCTCCATTTCCATATTAGAGACAATTAGAGGAGGACAGACCGTGACAGCTGTTTTAATGGCCGCCACACATGGCCAGCTTCTACTGCTGCACTGTGGTATTACTGACCCTGCTATGTATTGGCCCTATCCACTTGTGTTGCCCCACCTACACCATTAGGGCCACTTTCCAGTACTTTTTCTGATGATATAATAAATATATTAAGGACTCATGCACATGACTGTATTTATGGTCTGAATCTGATCTGCATTTTTTGCTAATCACACACAGACCCATTCATTGCTATGGGTCAGCAAAAAATGCTGATGCAACATGGACATCATACGGGCGTCATCCGTGTTTTTTGCAGACAGCAAAATACATAGTCGTGTGAATGCACCGTAATGGAATGGATTTCTCTTTCTGGTACAGTCATAATGGCAGAGTTTTGGGTCATCAGGACCAGGTTTGAGGTATAGCGTCTGCCCATAACATCATAGAACAGCTCAGGGGCCATTGGAACATTATGTTTTTCACATACATCATGGTGTACAGTACTCTGCTATGAGCAGTCCCCATAGGCATTTTTCTACCATTTTGCAGCCATTTCCTCACATTTTATTCATTTTTGGACATTAAAAACAGATGAATGCAGTTGCCTTTTTTTTTTTATCGCAACCCCTGCCGTGCCCCCTGGCCATCAAATTCCTGCCCCCTCCATAGTGCCATCAGTATGATTAATACCTCTTTAGTGGCCCCTAGTATTTTGAATGTCCCTATTAGTTGCCCACAGTATTATTGAGGCTGCCTTTAGTGGCCCCCCAGTATGCTTAGTACCCCCACACTATTATTCTGCTTGTCTTGTGTAACAAAAAAGAAAAACTCTAGTGAAGTGGATGCAGCAGGACCTGCAATATGTAGTCATGCTGGGGTCGCAGGTCCTCTCCTGCACATCCAGTGAGTAGCGCGAGTCATATGCACGTTCAAGTGGATGAAGGGAGTTGTTTTTTTTACTCAAGCAAAAGTCTGTTCTAATGAGGGCTCCACAATAGAAGCCCTCAATAGTGTCCACCCGGTGGGGTAAAAGACCCCTACCCATCCTCCACCTTTAGGCCCCTTTCACACGGGCGAGTATTCGGCACGGATGCGATGCGCGAGTTGAACGCATTGCACCCGCACTGAATCCCGACCCATTCATTTCTATGGGACTGTGCACACGAGTGGTGTTTTTCACGCATCACTTGTGCGTTGCGTGAAAATCGCAGCATGCTCTATTTTGTGCGTTTTTCATGTAACGCAGGCCTCATAGAAATGAATGGGGTTGTGTTAAAATCACAAGCATCTGCAAGAAAGTGCGGATGCGGTGCGATTTTCACACACGGTTACTAGGAGACAATCGGGATGGAGACCCTATCTTTATTATTTTCCCTTATAACATGGTTATAAGGGAAAATAATAACATTCTGAATGCAGAATGCATAGTAAACTAGCGCTGGAGGGGTTAAAAAAATAATTTAACTCACCTTAATCCACTTGCTCACGCAGCCGGCATCTCCTTGTCTTCTTTCTTTGCTGTGTGGAGGAACAGGACCTGTGGTGACGTCACGCCGGTCATCACGTGATCTTTTACCATGGTGATGGATCATGTGAGGACCGGACTGACGTCACCACAGGTCCTGTTCCTGCACACAGCACAGAAGACAGACAGAAGAGATGCCGGGCTGCGCGAGCAAGTGGATTAAGGTGATTCCATTTTTTTAATTATTTTTTTTAACCTCTCCAGCGCTATTTTACTATGCATTCTGTATTCAGAATCAAATCTACAGAACACTGATCCCAAGCCAAAACTTCTGTGAAGAAGTTTGGGTACCAAACATGCCGATTTTTCTCACGCGAGTGCAAAACGCATTACAATGTTTTGCACTCGCGCGGAAAAATCATGCATGTTCCCGCAACACACCCGCACCTTTTCCCACAATGCCCGTCTGAAAGAGGCCTTAGTGTTTTTCCTCTCTCTGTACAGGACAGAAAATGCAGGTCAGGGTTTGGCCTCATGCACACTACCGTTGTGTGTTTTGCGGTCCGCAAAACACGGATGGCGTCTGTGTTCGTTCCGCAATTTGCGGAGCGGCACGGACAGCCATTAATATAACTGACTATTCTTGTCTGCAAAAATAAAGAATATTTTTTTTGCTGACCACGGAAGGGAGCAACAGATGCGGACAGCATACGGAGTGCTGTCCACATCTTTTGCGGCCCAATTGAAGTGAACGGGTCCGCATCCAAGCCGCAAAAAACGGGTCGGATGCGGACCACAACAACGGCTGTGTGCATGAGGCCTTTCTTTGCGCTGATAAAAGAAAAAAGAAAAGCGCCATATGAAGATTCAGAGGGTTCCTAGTAAAAGTTGTTTACCTGTGCAAGCCGAGGTCAAATCCAACATGGGCAGCTCTCCCTCCATTTGCATCCTGTGCCCAGGCTCTGCAGACCCTGGCAAAGTTCCTTCCAGCAGCTGCCCAAGGGGGCTTGATGCTAAGAGGTAGTGTGGGGCCAGAGTAACACTATGACCCACTCCCTCCAGGCTCCAGCTGATGACTGCAGATAAAATGGCCCTGCTGGCACTCCAGGGGGAGTTTATGTAGTCAGGCTCAAGATTGAGGTGAGATGAGCCTTGATCCCAGACAAGAACACAGCTTTGAATCTCCTTCTGTGGTTTGGTATGAATGGATCATGTATGGAATTCAGGCTTGTTGTGTTATGCTTCAGATTAGTATTAAAAGGCTATGTACACGCCTGTAGGCTTTTTTTTTTTATTATGATGATTGGATTTTACTAGTTTTGGCTAGAAATCATTTTTTCCATTGGTCTTTATTAAAAATATTGATCTATTCTGTCTCCAAAGGGTTAAACATTTGTCTAGCCGTGTAAATCACACTTTACTATTGTTTTGTGCCATCACCTAATAAACCTTAATCCTAATAAACGCTTATTTTACCCACATTCTTATCAGTAAAATAAGAACTGAGCTATATTGAAGGTTTATAACAGAAATCAGCAGCCAGAGAAAATTCAGATCCTGCTATTAGGGCATCTCAGCCCTGTACAGAAAAAAAAAAGGCTCTATATTTTGAATAAAGACAATTTTTTTTTTTTTTTTTTTTTTTTATAATTTCTCAAACTGAGTACAATGCAATCAGTAAAAAAAAAAAAAAATTGCCCCAAAAGGTGTACATAGCCTTTAATTCTACTATAGTATAATGGCTTTCCTATACATAGGCATTGGATTTTACCAATACGGGACCACACCCAAGGCTGTATGTCATTAGGATTGTCTGAGCTTTGGCTTTTCAGTCTGTGGTGTTTGGGCTCCATCCTCATGCTGCCCTACACTCTCTTGCCCAAGGCTCCTTAACCTACTGGGCGGAGTAAGGCTATACTTTCACACTGGCGTTTAAGGGCTCTCACAAGCGGCCCAAAACTGATCAGTTCAGCCCCAATGCATTCTGAATGGATAAAGATCCATTCAGAATGCAGCAATTTGGCTGCATTTGGTCTCAGTTGCGTTTTTTTAGATGTCACTAAAACACAGCTTGCAGCGTTTTGGAGACCGTCCGACTATGCGGAGCCAAACGGATGCGTCTAGACTTACAATGTAAGTCAATGGGGACGGATCCGTTTTTCACTGACAATATGGTGCAATTAAAAACGGATCCATCCCCCATTGACTTTCAAAGTAAGTCAAGACGGATCCGTTATTAACGGATACAAGCATTATCGGTGCAAATCCGTCTGTGCAGATACAAGATGGATCTGCACAAAACATGTGTGAAAGTAGCCTAAGGCTACATGCACACGGCCGTGGTTTTGTTCTGCACCTGAGCCGCAGTTTTTGCGTCTTGGATGTGGACCCATTCACTTCAACAGGGCCACAAAAGATGCGGACAGCACTTTGCAGACAAGAATAGGCAGTTATATTACACTCTGTCAGTGGAGTTCCGCAAATTGCAGAATTACAGTGTTCACCGCATAAGATTTTTTTTTTTTATATTTTTGACTTTTCGGACATGGCGATATAAAATATATAAACAAATTAAAATATTGCATAAGTAAAATTGGGAAAGGGTAATTTATACTATTTTGGCGTATTTTAATTTTTTTCTGTTTATTTAATAACTATTTCCCCCCATGAGGGTAGAACCTAGGATCTTTTAATCCCTTGTCCTATTCACCCTAATAGAGCTCTATTAGGGTGAATAGGATCTTACACTGTCCCTGCTGCCCTGCGCACACAGCAACAGGGAGCCGACCATGGCAGCCAGGGCTTCAGTAGCGTCCTGGCTGCTATGGTAACCGATCGGAGCCCCAGGATTACACTGCTGGGGCTACGATCACAACTGCCACTGCCACCAATGAGAGGAGGTGAGGAGACTCTGTGGCCACTGCCACCAACGATTTTAATACTGTGGAGGGGGTGGGGCGCACTGTGTCACCAATGATAATTAAACGTTTAATATACAAAATACAGCCGGCGGCAAAAACCACATTGCCGACACCCAAGGGGTTAATTGCCGTGGATCGCAGCGCCCTGTCAGAGGTTGGGTGCCGGCAATGTGTTTCTGCCGCTTGTATTTTTAATGTATTAAATGTTAGTTATCATTGGTGGCGCAGTGGCCACAGCCCCTCATCAGTGGCAGCGGGAGGGACTGCTTCCTTCTCCCCTGTGCTGCTGAGGGAACATGGCCGCGCTGAGAGCAGCGCACTTATGGTGTCCGATACTGGCCTGTGCAGTAGTGCAGCCTGTTATCTATCGATAAAAGGCAAATCCCGGGACAAAAGTTTAGACTGGGTATTGAAAGTTCGATACCCGAAACAACCCTAGTCAGAAGGCAGCAATGCTCTTGTGAAAACATTGCAAGCTTTCAGAGCACAAAGGCTCCTTCTTCAGGTGTTTTACAAATGCAAGACTGAGTAAGGCTAAGGCTACATGACAACGTGTTGCACGACACTGCAACATATGCCGCGCGACAATTTTTATAATGATAGTCTATGGTGTCACACTGTGAGTAACAGAAAAATCCATCTTGGATTAATTTTTTGCTACTGTTGTGTCGTAGCGCTACACCAGCCTCACAGGCACAACACTTCTAGGATGTTACAGCAAAACATGTACATGGGAGGACGCATAATTAAGATAAGGCTGATCAACAAGTGGACATGGTCAGTGGAGACAATGTGAAACCTGCCATGTGGTGTACATGATACTTTATACAAGGTATCCTAATGGAGAAATTTATATTGGGCAGACTGTACAGAAACTGTAATCTAATAAACCACAAGGCCAATACAACAGCGGGAATCCGTTTATTTGGACCAGGACACTGCATGGACGACTTAAAGGTTTTAGTTCTCAAAAGCTATTTTAAGAATGAGAGAGGAAAACTAGGAAATTTAAAATGATGACTACCGTACGATCAGTCATTAAGTGATGACCTGAACCTCACCCCTGGTTTTATGACCCACTAATCAAAATTCACGCCTCCCAATCCACAGTCTCTAACCATGTCCACTTGTTGCTCGGCGTCATCTTAAAGGGGTTTTCTCAGTTCAGAAAAAATAAATAAAAATTAAAGCACTGTAAATCTGATGTCAGCAACATGTACATAAACTAAGGAAGTTTTTAGGGGGGGGAAAAAAAAAAACGCATTTCAATAGTTCTCTTTTGGCCCTTTGTTTACCTGCAATAACAATCTCTGAGGCTTTCCTCATGAATATTTGTGGGCATCAAAAAAGATGGCCCCTGCTCTGCAAAGGGAGTAAATAAAAGTTCTGCCCTGAGTGAAATGTCTGACTGCGGGGATACTACGAGTCCCAGCTGTACAATGACACTGCTGATACACACAGGATCTTCCCCCTACCTGTCCTTGTGCAATGCTCTGCAGAACTCCTCCAATATGTCAGCTGTGTCTGCAGAATGAGGAGGGTAGATCCTGTGCCTGGCATTTGTCTCCTCCCTGCCTGCAGTTTCTCAGCAAAGCCTCCAGCTCTAAACCTGTGCTGTTGATAGTAGAAGGGGTTATTCTTTCCTGAAGAATCCAGTGGGAAGGGGACAGCAGCTCGGCCAATGCAGTGGGGGTGGCCAGCATGGTGACATCTCATGCACAGACAGGCCTGCTCCTGAGGCTTGTGTACCAGACATCATCAGAGCAGGGAGAGAAGCTGACATCATAGGTCATGTGACCCTCAGTGAAATCTGAGAAAGGAGCCACTGCAGATGAAGTGAAGTGCATTGTAAACCCCTTAGGCCCCTTTCACACGGGCGAGATTTCCGTGCGGGTGCGATGCGTGAGTTGAACGCATTGCACCCGCACTGAATCCTGACCCATTCATTTCTATGGGGCTGTGCACATGAGCGGTGATTTTCACGCAACACTTATGCGTTGCGTGAAAATCGCAGCATGTTCTATATTCTGCGTTTTTCACGTAACGCAGGTCCCATAGAAATGAATGTGGTTGCGTGAAAATCGCAAGCATCCGCAAGCAAGTGCGGATGCGGTGCGATTTCCACGCATGGGTTCTAGGTGACAGTCTATTCACTGTATTATTTTCCCTTATAACATGGTTATAAGGGAAAATAATAGCATTCTGACTACAGAATGCTTAGTATAATAGTGCTGGAAGGGTTAAAAATAATAAAAAAGTTAACTCACCTTATCCCCATGATCGCCTAGTTCCCGGTCGGTCTCTTCTTTAGCTGTGACTAAAGGACCTGTGGTGATGTCAGATCACATGCTCCATCACCATGGTGATGGACCATGTGATTGGAGCATGTGATCTGACATCACCAAAGGTCATTCAGCCCAAGCCCACAGCTAAAGAACAGACCGACCGGGAACTACACGATCATGGGGATAAGGTGAGTTAACGTTTTTATTATTTTTTTAACCCTTCCAGCGCTATTATACTAAGCATTCTGTATTCAGAATGCTATTATTTTCCCTTATAACCATGTTATAAGGGAAAATAATAGAATCTACAGAACATCAATCCCAAGCCCGAACTTCTTTGAAGAAGTTCGGGTTTGGGTACCAAACATGCGCGATTTTTCTCACGCGAGTGCAAAACGCATGACAATGTTTTGCACTCGCGCGGAAAAATCGCGGGTGTTTCCGCAACGCACCCGCACATTTTTCCGCAACGCCCGTGTGAAACCAGCCTTACATTTGGTTAGAAACATACACCCCTTTAATTATGCATCCCCTCCATGTACATATTTTGGTGTAACACCCTATAAGTAGTGTGCCCGTTTCTGTCTTCCCTTTGTAATCCTGCCTGAAGAAGCCTTTGTGCACTGAAAGCTTGCAATATGTTTTTTTCTGGTTAGCCTATAAAAGGTATCACTCCCTTAATACTTCTGTATTTATTAACACAAAAGGTATTCAACGTCACAACTATCAAAGTAATGGCCACACACCAAGTCACTCATTCCATTGTTTTTGGCAAAGGACACTTTGCTGTGCTACTAAGTTGAAAAGCAAGCAATTCTCATTCAGCATAGTCAGCACCTCACACTAATAACTAAACATAAAATGTATAAAATGTTTCAACCAATAATTTATTTTGTACTAGCTAAAATAAGAGGTGATAATTAGTGTATCAGAGGTATGACTTAAAGGGAACCTGTCACCGGGATTTTGTGTATAGAGCTGAGGACATGCGTTGCTAGATGGCCGCTAGCACATCCACAATACCCAGTCCCCATAGCTCTGTGTGCTTTTATTGTGTATAAAAACTGATTTTATAGATATGTAAATGAACCTTAGATGACTCCTGTCTCCTCCATGCTTCAGAGATGAGTCCAGCATTCTCTGACTCTGAGCCACTGTGAAGGAGCCCAGCACCGCATTATCCAAATCTCCCCCCCCCGTCGTCGTCACAAAGCTAAAGCACCATAATCTTGCGATGCGCGAGCTGGCGAATGCGCAGTTCGTTCCCCGAGGCTGATGCCAGCACAGGGAAGGAACACTATGCCGACAATGTGCATGCACTAGCTCGCGCATCAGAAGATTACGGCGCTCTAACTTTATGACGTCAGGGAGCAAGGAGGAGATTCGCAGGATGCAGGGCAGTGCTGGGCTCCTTCACAGTGGGAGTGGCTGGGCTCCGGAAACGTTAGTAACAGCTCCTTGGGCTTCTTACTTGCCTCATTTGCATATCTATAAAATCGGTTTTTTGACTCAATAAAAGCACACAGAGCTATGGGGAATGGATTTTGCGGATGTGCTAGCGGCCATCTAGCAGCCCACGTCCTCAGGTCTATACCCAAAATCCCAGTGACAGGTTCCCTTTAAAAGGTTTTATAGTGGCACTTTCAGGTTATAGCACCTCAAATTACATAGAGGCTCAATTCATGGAAAGAAAAAGAAAAAAAAGTGTTCATTGTGACACTGTGATGACAAAAACAAAAATAAAGACAAAACACAATACATTCCAAAGTGTGTACAACGTAAAATACATATAGAATGATAAAATTATTTAATGACTGGAACAAAGAAGAAAATTGTCAAATTGCAAGTCCAAAGGCACTGACTATACAGTACATCGTCTTGTTCTCCCATCTCACAGTACAGCTTCCTGCAAAGAAACAAGACTGAGAATAAACCTCGTGGATAATGCATTCACATGTAAACATCTGTATTCTAGAGGGGCATGTTCACATCCGAATTGCAGGCTCCGTTAAAGCCTTCTGACATACAGTGGAGAGAAAAGTCCTGCACGTGCTAAATAAACGTTCTCCCAAATGGAAACTGAACGGACCCCATCATAGTCAATGGGATCTGTTTGGCTCCGTTGCTGTCAGTTATGTGCAAAATCCAGCACTTCCATTATTTTTATTATATAATTATAATGGAGCAGAACAACAGTAATAATAGCGCTGATGTGAACATGCCATAAGTTACTTGCTGGGAAAAAGTATGCGACATCCAGAAGTTTTACACGCTCAGTGTAGGGCTAGGCGATTATGGCAAAAATAATAAAAAAAATAATCTCAATTATTTCAACTTGAAGGACAATGAGGGAGGAGGAGATAGATAGAGATAGAGCACCCTCTCCCTTCTTGCATGCAGGTATCATATTTTACTGTCATACCCTTAACAGCTTGACTAGGCAAAGTTACTATGGACAGTCCAAGTAAGCTTACTACAGATGCTAAACAAGCAGGGCTGTTGGGAAATGCATTGCACTGCAGAGTTGTCATTGCTGTTCTGAGTTCAACTGATGGAGAGCAGATCAGCAGAGCACTGTGCCATCACCTCAGAGGGAGAGCAGATCAGCGGAGCACTGTGCCATCACCTCAGAGGGAGAGCAGATCAGCAGAGCACTGTGCCATCACCTCAGAGGGAGAGCAGATCAGCAGAGCACTGTGCCATCACCTCAGAGGGAGAGCAGATCAGCGGAGCACTGTGCCATCACCTCAGAGGGAGAGCAGATCAGCGGAGCACTGTGCCATCACCTCAGAGGGAGAGCAGATCAGCGGAGCACTGTGCCATCACCTCAGAGGGAGAGCAGATCAGCGGAGCACTGTGCCATCACCTCAGAGGGAGAGCAGATCAGCGGAGCACTGTGCCATCACCTCAGAGGGAGAGCAGATCAGCGGAGCACTGTGCCGTCACCTCAGAGGGAGAGCAGATCAGCAGAGCACTGTGCCGTCACCTCAGAGGGACAGATCAGCAGAGCACTGTGCCATCACCTCAGAGGGAGAACAGATCAGCAGAGCACTGTGCCATCATCTCAGAAGGACAGATCAGCAGAGCACTGTGCCATCATCTCAGAAGGACAGATCAGCAGAGCACTGTGCCATCATCTCAGAAGGACAGATCAGCAGAGCACTGTGCCATCATCTCAGAAGGACAGATCAGCAGAGCACTGTGCCATCATCTCAGAAGGACAGATCAGCAGAGCACTGTGCCATCACCTCAGAGGGAGAGCAGATCAGCGGAGCACTGTGCCATCACCTCAGAGGGAGAACAGATCAGCAGAGCACTGTGCCATCATCTCAGAAGGACAGATCAGCAGAGCACTGTGCCATCACCTCAGAGGGAGAGCAGATCAGCGGAGCACTGTGCCGTCATCTCAGAAGGACAGATCAGCAGAGCACTGTGCCATCATCTCAGAAGGACAGATCAGCAGAGCACTGTGCCATCATCTCAGAAGGACACAAGTGTCAGTATGTGGATTTTTTGCAGGTAACAATAGGGACTGTATAACATTATCAATCTCATCCAGCTTCTAAAAAGGTCCCTCTCTCAGGAGTCTTACAAACATGCCATGACACTTACCATCCGTTGAGTTATCCCAAAAACAAGAACTCGCTGTATGAAGACCGGCACCATTCTTTTGCATGATCACACAAGTAACTGGATGGAGAAAAATGTGCAATAAACATATTACAGGGAGAAGATCTCTGCAGAGAAACAGACAGTTTATAAAACTGGAGGTAGTCTATAGACTACCAAGAATAATAAAAAAATAAAGTAGTGGCATAAAAACGAAAGTTAGTTTCCATTACACTTGACACAAGAGCTGTATACAGTAGTATAATAGATCGAGAAATATAAATATATTTATATTTCTCGATCTATCATATCTCTCAGAGAACACAGCTTGCTTTTAGAAACCTTATTCTATTGAGCCTCCTGAAGTCAAATGACAAAGGGCCCAAAAGGGTAAGTTGCCAGCAACAAAATATAAGCCACCCTGGGCTTTTGCCACGTACCGATGTATTTGAATGGCTTCCCCAGTTTTGTAAGTTGGCTCAGAGTTTGCTCCACGACATTGGTAGTCCACTGATTGACTTTGTTGTGCTGGTAAGCATTTCCTCCGATGGCACTTTCTACTGACTAAATTAAGATGATAGAAGACGTAGAATTCAAGCATCACACAAGCTTTTATACAAGTCAATAGACAGCCGAGCAGTTACTGAATGGTGTGGACTGACCTCTTTAATGATGTTGCTCACTTCATCTACAACAAATGAGGACTGCAAAAGAAAGAAAACCATTACAGAATAAAGCTCAACATGGGAAGGCATACGACAAACCGTCATGTTCTGGTCACCCCCACGCCTCCTCCCAATAAAGATGGAGTGAACTCTAAACAGTATGTATATCCTCCGTATACTCAGAACGGGCCTTCCCCCGGTAACCTGTTGGCCTGTGCCCACTACACGAGGGTAAAGCTAGGAGAGTCTCACTGAGGAGGACAGTATGCAGGTGTATGAACTTCACACCTACAGTACAGACAAGGCCCCGTATGGTCCGGTTTTTACACAATGTACATAACTATAACAAAATTTCGGTAAAGCTGTATATAATGCTAACAAGTAAGGGACATGATTCCACAAAGTAACCTTACATCTCCTACAGAGTCTATAGAACTGCATCACATCTGTCAACGAAAAGGGGGCATGCAATATGGATGAGCTTTAGGACAATGTAGTCCTGCTTAAAGGGGACCTGTCAACGGCAAAAGACATCCCAAACCGCCAGCAGTACCTGAGAGTAGCCGGCAGTGAGTTTCGAAGGATGATTTTCTTACTGCATTCTGATGAGGCAGAAGTATGAAAAACGTTCTTTTATCCTCCGTCCGCGATATTTTCCAGTCAGGCTTAAAGTCAGGGGGGCAGCGGCCTCCTTGCTTCAAGTCACAGTAACCACGCCCCCTTCTCTGCGACTGACAGCGCTTATGCCCGACTGCCGGCTGTCAGTCACAGCAAAGGGGCAGGGAAGGGGGCGCGGTTACCTTGACTTCAAGCCTGACTGGAAAATAGCACGGACGGAGGATAAAAGAACGTTTTTCATACTCCTGCCTCCTCAGAATGCAGTAAGAAAATCATCATTTGAAACTCACTGCCGGCTACTTGAAAGTACTGCTGGCGGTTTGGGATGGCATCATGGCACTATACACTGTAGCTACTCTATCGAGGCCATGGCTGCTGCATCTTTCTCCATTGCCAAGTGGTCTGTAGAAGACGATGGCTAAAATATTCATAAACGGTCACCATGCCGCCCCCCCGGGGCACAGGTTTTGCACAAGTGCTCTATAAACTCTGTCAAAGCTAAGGGAAAATGGTTTTGACTTAGGCCTCGTTCACGTCACAGTTCAGCCTTTCCGTTCTCCTGCCCCGTTTAGGGGAAGGAAAACGGAAAGGACGGATTCAGCACATAACTGAGCCTTAGGACCCCATAGACTATAATGGGGTCCTTTAGGTTTCCGCTCAGAACATGATTTTGGAGTGGAGACAAAAGTCCTGCACGCACAACTTTTGTCTCCGCTCCAAAATTATCTTCTGAGTGTAAACCTAACGGACCCCATTATAGTCTATGGGGTCCGTAGGCTCCGTTCGGCTCAGTTATTGCGCCCTCTCTGTTCTCAGAAAAGGCTGAACGGTGATGTTAATAAAGCCTTAAAGGGAAAGTGTCATCGGAAAATTACCTGTTTAAATCACGTTTTTATGTTTAATACATTTTTTATGATATTTCCAATTTTCCATGTCACTATCTATATTCAAAACGGATTGAACTTGTGTGAAAACCCGTCAGTTTTTCCCTCAACAGATCCTGAAACAATCCATATCGCTCATGTGAAAGAGGCCTGAAGGCTCTGTAAAGTCTGTTAGGAACAGCTCGGGCAAGAAGGCCGACCCGATAACCATGTTCAAGAAATAGAATTTAAACATCTGCAGTCAGAAAATAGGAACAGATACGAAAAAAAAAGGAGATGGGTTGCTATGTGGTTTTAACTTGCAGATAAAAATTTTGGCGACATTTCCTTCAAGACTGGGAAGAGAAGAGAGAACTGAAGAGTCTCATGCTGTTGGCTTTTAGGTGTAACAGTAGCTAAATAGGGTTGTCCGAATTTAAGAAAATTGCCTACCAGCAGGACAAGGTGTAAAGTGAACAAATACCATTAGTTTGGCCTCTTTCACAGTCAGTGTTTGGTCAGTGATTGTGAGCCAAAACCAGGTCAAAAACACTGAACAGGTGCACATCTTTCAATTAGGGTCCATTCGTCCGCACCTGTTCCGCAATTTTGCAGAACAGGTGCAGACCCATTCATTTTCATAGGGGCCAGAATGTGCTGTCCGCATCCGTAAAAAAATAGAACATGTCCTATTCTTGTTAGCAATTGCGAACAAGAAAAGGCATTTTCTATGAGAGCGCTGGTCATGTGCGGCCGCAAAATGCGGAATGCACATTGCCAGTGTCCGTGTTTTGCAGATCTGCAATTTTTGGATCCGCGAAACACATACGGACGTGTGCATGGACCCTTATACCTACTGTATGTGGAGGCTTCACTCCTGGTTTTGACTCACAATCACTGACCAAACACTGACTGTTAAAGCGATCTTACCCATTAAATCTCCCATCATGTACATTAACCATTGGCCATGACTGGGTGCAGCAGTCATGTTAATGCTATATAAAACATCATTGCTGCAAGACCGGTGTGGACCACCAGAGGGCAGTGCTGGAGCAATATGGGTTTTCCCATTAGGATATGCCTTAAATGTCAGACAGGATAGAGTCCCAGAGATGGAACTGCACATGCACAGCCACTAGTGTTGAGCTAAGCGAGCTTCGGATACTAGATTCGTTTGAATGCTGTACGGAGATCAGTCTCCGTACAGCCTCTGGCGAGGTGAAATTCTTTATCTCATGAATAACTTCAGACTTCGAATTTTAAACTTGAAAACAAATGTAAAACTTGAAGCCGACTTTGGATTCAAGTTTTAAAATTATTTACGCTGAATAATCGACGGCTGAAGTTATTCACTGAAGTCTCACATGACTTCGAAGAGATGGCGAATTACACCTCGCCGGAGCCCATACATTTGAATGATGTACGGAGATGAATCTCCGTACAGCATTCAAACTAAGTTTTGACCAAAGCGACTTGGAATCTATGATCTGAAGCGCGCTTCTCTCAGCCCTAAGAGCCACCCTCCATTCACCGCTGTGGCAGTTCTGAAATCAGGGAAGTGCTGGCTCTGCTACTTCCAGAAATCCTAAATCCAATTCAAGGGCCCTGTTCTGGAGATAGGATCCCAGAGGTGGAACCCGCACTTATTGGACATATATGGTTTACACCATTTCCTGACGATAGGCAACATTCTTACTCATCTCAGACAACCCCTTTAAGAATCAAACATTTAAAGGGGTTATCCGGGAAATTATATTGATGACCTGAGTCCCTGTGCCCCACCAATCAGCTGATACAGGGAGCCGCCGCACTCAACGGAGCTCTAGTGAGCGCAGCCGGCTCCCGGCAGCTCATCAAGCATGGTGCCATACAGCGACTGTGCCTAGTACTGCAGCTCAGCCCCATTCACTTCAATGGGGCCGAGCTGCCCCTAGCCATGTGACCGATGTACATTGAGGTCACGTGGCCTAGGAAGCACCTGACCTCTCCTAACTGCTGATCGGTGGGGATTCTGGGCGTCCTAAGTCAATGTATTTTTCTAAATAACCCCTTTAAACCTCAAATAAAAATGGGTACCCTACAGGTAAAGACATGGACTCAGTTTTGAAGTTTTCCCCATATACAAGTGAATGATTATTGATTAAAAGGATATCCAGAATAAAAATTGAAAATCCGACATCATACAGTACATGACAACCTCTTTCTAAGGCTACATGCACACGAACATTGATTGTTTCCGTGTCCGTTTTTTTTTTACGGATAGGATGAAGACCCATTCATGTCAATGGGTCCACAAAAATGCAGACAGCACACCGTGTGCTGTCCGCATCAGTATGTCCGTTCCGTAGCCCTGCAATAAAAAAAAAAAAAGGCAATTTGCGGACCACAAACCTACAGTCATGTGCATGTAGCCTAACAAAGCTAGAACCAGCCCTGTACCTCACATGGATCCAGAAACCTCCTCATTCATTGCTCTGCTAGATTTATAT
Source organism: Bufo gargarizans (assembly GCF_014858855.1). NCBI lineage: Eukaryota > Metazoa > Chordata > Amphibia > Anura > Bufonidae > Bufo > Bufo gargarizans. The sequence continues at coordinate 332,915,760 of NC_058083.1, forward strand.
GAAGTAGACAGCTCAGGGGGCGTGTCCTCTATGCTACAGCATCAGGAGGCGTGTCTCAGCTCTCCCTATCACAGCTCAGGGGGCGTGTCCATGCTCTCCCTATCACAGCTCAGGAGGCAGTTGAAGGATGAAAATGAGCAGTGAGCAGGACAAAGAAATACAGATTTGAGTAAGGCCGAATGCACACGGCCGTCTTCCGTGGCCGAGAGCGGTCCGTGGTATGCCGGGCTGGACTCTTGTTCAGAGCAGGAGCGCACGGCGTCATTGGTTGCTATGACGCTGTGTGCTTCATGTCGCCGCTGCACTACAGTAATAGCAGCGCTCCTGCTCTGAACAGGAATCCAGCCCGGCATACCACGGACCGCTCTTGGCTGCGTGCATTCGGCTTAACTCAGTGGCTGAGCAAAATTTTTAATTACAGGCAATTACAAAAGTATTCAGATCTAGGTGCTGGTTTGAAAACTAGAATATTTTTCGTGGGACAACCCCTTTAACTAAAAGAATGACATCAAAATACCTTTCTCAAGGTGACAAGTCCTAGGAGGCAGCAGCCCTGTAGGTCCCACCACTCTCCTTCTGCCCATACAGTGCTACTATGTATGAGTCCAGTGCAGTCTGCAGTGATGGGGTCATGGCCAGCGATATGTCCCATCGGTTACCCTGGAGGTGTGACCACCAGCATTTACATGAAGCAGGTTGGGAGTGTAATAAGACACCCTGCCAAGGATTAAGAATAACTTCCTTTTTCTTACAATTACAATCTGCCAATTCTTTTAGCATGACAAGCTGGAGATGTACAGCCCTGAAAAGCTGCTCCATCATCTCCATAGCAACTGTCAACAAAGCACACGCCATGTACAGTATGTGTAGCCATGGAGTCAGATACAGCCAGGGATGGCAGCATGACGCAGGAGAAGCAGAAATGTGCCAGTGTTGTCATTAGCAACCAATCACAACACTTCTTTCTAATCCTAAAAAAGGGGGAATCTGGTTGCTACAGGAAAGGCCTCCTGCACACGAACATGTGCACCCTGCAAATTACGGGCTGGAATGCACGAACACCGCCCGTGGGGCAGCCGCAGTTGATCGCAGACCCATTCTCTTTAATAGGTCCGCGATCTGCCCGTTCAGCAAAAAATAGGACATGTTCCATCTTTTTGCGGAACGGAAGTACGGGACGAAACCACTCTGTAGTGCTTCTGTAGGGTTTCGTTCCGCGCTTTCATTCCCCATCTCCGGATTTGCGAGCCCATTAAAGTGAATGGGTCCATATCCGTTATGCGGAATACCCACGGAATGGCGCCTGTGTATTGCGGATCCGCAATACGGCAACGGCCAGCACACGTTCGTGTGCAGGAGGCCAAACACTGACACTACATTAAAACAACTTGTCTGAAATGGCAAAGGTGCAGCCAAATCCTTATACCTACCTGTCCGTGATGCCACATGTGCCAATAGTAGCGTATTCCATCATTCATGATGAATGACTGATGACCTATCCTCAGAACTAGGCTTGAGCGAATCGACCTTCGCATCATTCTGAAGTCGATTTGTTCAAAAACTTTAGTTTTAATGCAGTTTCTGTACAGCATTAAAATGTATTGGCTCCATGTAGCCAAAGTTCATTGAATTACTATGCTATTCCTATCTGCGTATTTAGATATTTCTGGTGACAGAAACCCTTTAAATTAAACTGGCTGACATTGGCGATGTGCTACTGTCAGCTGAACCTAACTAAGGGTACTTTCACACTAGCGTTATTCTTTTCCGGCACTGAGTTCTGTCCTAGGGGCTCAATACCGGAAAATAACTGATCAGTTTTATCCAAATGCATTCTGAATGGAGAGCAATCCGTTCAGTATGCATCAGGATGTCTTCAGTTCAGTCACTCTTACGGTATTTGGCCGGAGAAAATATCACAGCATTCTGCAGTATTTTCTCCAGCCAAAATTCAAGAACACTTGCCGGAATGCCGGATCCAGTGTTCTGGAAAAATGGATCCGGTTTTCCAGTCTGCGCATGCTCAGACCTTTAAAAATGTGGTAAAAATGTCCGGTATTTCGGACACCAGGGAGACAGATCCGGTATTGCAATGCATTTTTAAGACGGAGCCGCATCCAGATCCATCTACAAATGCTATCCGTTTGCATACGGATTTCCAGATTGGGCAGCGGAACTTCCTGCTGGAAACCTCGTTGTTCTTGCTCCTAGAGACAACTTTGTCGTCTCCCTCCAGGTCTTGATTGACAGGGCCAGGCGGCGCTCGCATCCTCCTGCCGACTCTGAGTGGATGATAAATCTTGTGCCTGTGCCGTTCAGTATTAGGTGCAGGTGCGGTGAGGAAGCTGGCAGCCTGCGAGCGTCTTTCACTCACCACGCTTGCGCGGAATACTGAACGGTGCAAGATGTCACCAGAGCACAGGGCTGGCAGACAGATGCTCCCATAGGCTAATTAGCATATTATAAAAGTTAGATTTCTGGCGTAACGGGGGCATAGATAAAAGTAGGAATAGGCTAGTGAGGTTCAGCTGACATTAGCACATCACCAATGTCAGCTAGCTTAATTTAGGCATTTCTGGTGATAGAAATCCATTAAAAACATTTTAAAATAGGAATCCAAAGTCGGCATTGGTACTGGGGGGCACCTCGGTACCAAAGCCTGCTTTGGATTTTTATTTTAAATTGTTTTTGAATACGCAGATAGGAATTCTGAAGTCATTCGCCAAAGTCTCACACAACTGTGGGCGAAAACGAATTTGGCTCCACAGAGCCCATACATTTTAATGCTGTACGGATACTGAACAAGTCAACTTTGGATCTATGATCTAAAAGTAAATTCGCTCAAGCCTACTCAGGATAGGTCCTCAATATCTGATCAGTGGGGTCTGACACTCAGCACCCCGGCTGATGAGCCCATGAGGGCTGCAGCCTAAGCTTTTCCTAGTCCAGTGACCACACGTTCATCAGTCACATGGCCTAAGAGCAGCTCAGCCCTATTTAAGTCAATGGTGCCTTCCCAAACAGCTGATTGGTGGGGGTCCCAGGTGTCAGACCCCTACTGATGACCTATCCAGAAGATAGGTCATCAGTATAAAAATCTCAGCAAACCCTTTTAAAGGGGTTGTCTGGTTTCATTATATTGTTGACCAATCCTCATGATAGGTCATCAGTGCCAGAATGGTGGGGTCCAAATGGCAGTGCAGGGAAATGACAACTTTGCACCTGAATGACAGAGGATGCTGTAAATACCCCGTACCGCCACTATGATGTAGATGCAGGTTGACTCTCTGCAACCCCTTCCAATAACTGATGGGCAACGGTGCCGGAAGCTGGACCCCACCATTGTGATACTGATGACCTATCCTGAGAATCAATATCATGAAACTGGAGAGGATTTCAGATCATAAGAGGTTCCTTTGGTGCAGCATCCACTCACTCATATGCTGAGCATGGCTATACTATCCTCAGAGGGACAGGCTAGTCCTCTAGGACCACTCATTGCAATGGACACTCCTGTAGCACTTCTTTCTAGTGATCAGCGAGGGTCTCAGCGCCCAGATCCCAAATGATCATAACTTCTGACAGTTCTAGTTATTTAGAAAGCAATGGGTCGGACATATAATATAGCAGACCCCAGCTGTAACACGGGCAGGGGTCCTCTGCACTGTAACGCATTGGCAGCTGGACAGCAGTCACACTATGCGGTTCCATCTGCCTGCACCCGGGCTGGATGTGTAGACTCTGCAGTCTATGAGCCCTGCACACAAAGCCACGGCATTACGTCACACACCGCTGCCACATGTACACGACCGGCCGCCGCACGGGAAGTTATTGTCGGACACCTCTGAGGCGCTCACCTCCTCCGTTGTCTGAAACTCGTCCATGCTGCCCGCACTCCGGCCTCCCCGCACTCACTGGCCGCTAGTTACTACTACCCCCACCCCGCCTACCGCCGGTTGCCACAGACGCGCAAGGCAGCCACGCCCAAAGAGAACCTGACCTGTCACGTGATATCCCCCCCTCCCCCTGCTGCGGCAACTTGTAAGAAAAAGTGGGTGTGGCTGCTGCAAACCCAACGGACAAAGCGCATTATAGTAGCGAGTGGTAACGGGCAGTTCCCCTGGGACACGCGGAAACTTCTCCTCGGCGCAGTCCCGTAGTATTATTATACTGGATAAAAGGCGGGGACGTTCCCAGAATGCACTGCGGCGGTAGCTGACGGCGTCTGGCGTCCCCTGCCCCGCCCCTAGTCCTGCGTGCGCGCGTCCTCTGCCCCGCCCCCAATCCTGCGCGGTTTTTCTATGCCGCTTCATGAGCGGGCCAGGGCTTAATCTCATATTATCCCTGCTGAGAGTAATCTAGGCTGTTTCAGAGCAGAAGTATGGAGCAGACTATAATCTAGAGTGGAGCGGTATACAGCAGCCCCTCCCAGAAGAGTATAGGGTACCATCGGGTATAAGCCCTGTAAACTTGGACCAAGCAGGAGCTAGGATATGCCCCTGTTGTCTTATAGGTGTGGGTCCCACCGCTGGATCCGCACCTATATGGAGAATAGAGCCCCGAAAGTGCATGCACAGCCGCCCTCCATTCCCGCACCTATATAGAAAATAGAGCCCCTAAAGTGCATGCACAGCCGCCCTCCATTCCCGCACCTATATAGAGAATAGAGTCTTGAAAGTGCATGCGCAGCCGCCCTCCATTCCTGCGCCTATATAGAGAATAGAGTCTTGAAAGTGCATGCGCAGCCGCCCTCCATTCCTGTGCCTATATAGAGAATAGATTCCTGTGCCTATATAGAGAATAGAGCCCCGAAAGTGCATGCGCAGCAGCCCTCCTATCCCGCACCTATATAGAGAATAGAGCCCCGAAAGTGCATGCACAGCAGCCCTCCTATCCCGCACCTATATAGAGAATAGAGCCCCGAAAGTGCATGCACAGCCGCCCTCCATTCCTGCACCTATATAGAAAATAGAGCCCCTAAAGTGCATGCACAGCCGCCCTCCATTCCCGCACCTATATAGAGAATAGAGCCCCGAAAGTGCATGCACAGCCGCCCTCCATTCCCGCACCTATATAGAGAATAGAGCCTTGAAAGTGCATGCGCAGCTGCCCTCCATTCCCGCACCTATATAGAGAATAGAGCCCTGAAAGTGCATGCGCAGCCGCCCTCCATTCCCGCACCTATATAGAGAATAGAGCCTTGAAAGTGCATGCGCAGCCGTCCTCCATTTTCTATGGGGCAGATGAAAATAGTCGAGCTATCAGCCCATAGAAGTGAATGGGAGCGGTGGCTGGTCATGTGCGGTGTGCTTCCATTCACTTCTATGAGGAGCTGGCTTGGTGGTGGCCAGACCAGAGTCGTCCAGCCACCACCTTGCGGGGCTCAGTTCCCGATACAGATGTGTTACCCGTACCTATAAGACAATGGGGGCATGTCCTAGCAATATGCCCCTATTGTCTATGATGAGACAACCCCTTTAAAGGGAGTCGCTACAATTTGACATTATACACCGATTACAAAGCGTTGTAGCATAACTATACATGAGTCAAATGGCACCTTTGTTTTGTTCTGAAGTTCACCAGAGGCAAAAACGCTGTTTTATTCATATGCATATTAGGGCTTACAAGTGCCCAGGGGCGGCATTCAGGCTGTAAGTGCCCAGACCGCTCTACCTTCTCACATAACCCCTCCTTAGCATGTTGCTTGGCCTGCCCTGTAAGCACCTTGCGTCATCCAGTGTACTGGCCGAGATCCTGCCGGTGCACGAGCACTACATGTAGAGATGCCGCTGCCCACAATGGTCATCACAGTGCGCATGCCGGGCCCGGCAGTGAACTGCTCACTCATTGGATCTCGGCAAGTACACTGGATGACGCAAGGGGCTTACAGGGCGGGCCAAGCAACAGGCTAGGGAGGCGTTATGTGAGAAGAAGGCAGAGCGGCCTGGGCACTAACAGCCTGAATGCCGCCCCTGAGAAAATTAGGAAACGCTTGGCTGTGAAAATGAAAAATTATAATTTTTCCCCGAAAAAGTTGCTTTACACCCACATATTTCACTTTCACAAAGAGTAAAAGTATAAAATGCACCCCACATTTTGTTCCTCATTTCCCCCTGAATACGCCAACACCCCATATGTGCTAAAAAAAATGATGTATGGCCGCACGGCAGGCTTCAGATTGGAAGGAGCACCATATGGTGGTTATGAAAGAGGATTTAGCTAGAATGGTAATTGCGAGCTATGTCGCATATGAAGACACCCTAAGGTGGCACTAGAGTGGAAACCCCCCAAAATTGACCCCATTCCAAAAACGACACCCCTCAAGGAATGTTTCAAGTTGTGTAGTGAGCACTTAGTCCCATTAGGCGTTTCACAAAATTAGGAAACGTTTGGCTGTGAAAATAAAAACGGACTTTTCACTTTCAAAAGGGGTAACAGGACAAAATGCACCCCACATTTTGTTCCCTATTTCCTCCCGAATATGCCAACACCCCATATGTGCTCAAAAAATGATGTATGGGTGCATGGCAGGGCTCTAGATACAAACCGCTAAATATGGATTTTGCTGACCTGTATTGACAGACATGGATTTTAGGTGCCATGTTGCATTAAATACATTCCTGAGGTTCCCAAAAATTAAAACCCCCAAGAAGTGACCCCAATTCGGAAAGAGCAACCCCATACAAACATTTTAAGTGGAGGAAAGGGTACTTTTTAGCAAACAGGAGTCAGAAGGCAGAATTACTTGAGAGAAGCATTATAAAGCACACATTTGTGAAAATTACTAGCAGACCCCAATTTTTCACTTTCACAAGAGGTTAAAGGAGAAAATGCACCCCAGTATATGTTACCCATTTTCTCCCCATTTTGCGATCACCCCATATTTGCTCGTAGCTTGCTGTATTGGTGCACAGCAGGCCTCTAGAGGCCAAGTGCAAAATATGTTTTTGCAGGCTTGAATAAACAGACATGGATTTTAGCTGCAATGTCACATCCTGAGGTCCCCAGAAATGAAAAACCCCAAGAAGTGACCCCATTTCGGAAAGAGCACCCCTGTACGAACATTTTAAGTGGTGGAAAGGGTACATTTTACCAAACAGGTGTCTCACAGAAGACAGAAATACTAGAGAGAGGATTTCAAAGCACACATTTGTAAAAATGAAAAATTACTAGCAGACCCCAATTGTTCACTTTCACAAGAGGTTAAATGAGAAAATGCACCCCAGTATATGTTCCCCATTTTCTCCCCATTTTGAAAACACCCCATATGTGCTCGGAGCCTGCTGTTTTGGCGCACAGCAGGCCTTTAGAGGCAAAGTGCAAAATATGGCTTTTGCAGGCCTGAATTGGCAAACATGGATTTTAGCACCCCATATGTGCTCGGAGCTCGCTGTTTTGGCGCACAGCAGGTCTTTAGAGGTAAAGTGCAGAATATGGTTTTTGCAGGCCTGAATTAGCAAACATGGATTTTAGCTGCCATGTTGCATTTAAAAAATGTCCTGAGGTCCCCAGAAATAAAAATAAACCTCAAGAAGTGACCCGTTTCGGAAAGAGCACCCCTGTACGAACATTTTAAGTGGTGGAAAGGGTACTTTTTACCAAACAGATGTCTGACAGAAGACAGAAATACTAGAGAGAGGATTTCAAAGCACATTTAAAAAAATGAAAAATTTCTAGCAGACCCCAATTTTTCACTTTCACAAGGGGTTAAAGGAGAAAATGCACCCCAGTATAAGTTCCCCATTTTCTCCCCATTTTGTGAACACCCCATATGTGCTCGGAGCCTGCTGTTTTGGCGCACAGCAGGCCTTTAGAGGCAAAGTTCAAAATAGGGCTTTTGCAGGCGTGAATTAGCAAACATGGATTTTAGCTGCCATGTCGCATTGGTCCCCATCAATAAAAAACCTCAAGAAATGACCCCATTTAGGAAAGAGCACCCCTGTATGAACATTTTAAGTGGTGGAAAGGGTACTTTTTACTAAACAGGTGTCTCACAGAAAACAAATACTAGAGAGGATTTCAAAGCACACATTTGTAAAAATGAAAAATTACTAGCAGACCCCAATTTTTCACTTTCACAAGGGGTTAAAGGAGAAAATGCATCCCAGTATATGTTTCCCATTTTCTCCCTATTTTGTGAACACCCCATATGTGCTCGGGGCCTGCTGCTTTGGTGCACAGCAGGCCTGAATTGGCAAACATGGATTTTAGCTGCCATGTCGCATTTAAAAAAAATTCTGAGGTCCCCAGAAATAAAAAAAAAAAAGAAGTGACCCCATTTTGGAAAGAGCACCCCTGTACGAACATTTTAAGTGGTGGAAAGGGCACTTTTTACCAAACAGGTGTCTCACAGAAGGCAGAAATACTAGAGAGAGGATTTCAAAGCACACATTTGTAAAAATGAAAAATTACTAATAGACCCCAATTTTTCACTTTTACAAGGGGGTAAAGGAGAAAATGCACCCCAGTATATGTTACCCATTTTCTCCCCATTTTGCGAACACCCAATATGTGCTCGGAGCCTGCTGTTTTGGCGCACAGCAGGCATTTTAGCTGCCATGTCTCATTTACAAAATTTCCTGAGGTCCCCAGAAAAAAAAACAAGAAGTGACCCCATTTCAGAAAGAGCACCCCTGTACGAACATTTTAAGTGGTAGAAAGGGTACTTTTTACCAATAGGTGTCTCACAGAAAAGATTATGTAGTGGTTGTTGGAAAGTTGGTATGCAAGTGAGGTGGACTAAATCAGAGATATGGAAATGTTACAGTTCGCATAAAGGATGAAATTAAAAATCCATGGATGACTGGTAGGTTCTGAAGCATCCATTTCTTCATGCAGGCACCATGACCTCAATAATAATTCATCTGATCCTGCTATCCCGGTGGCTGTACAGTTGCATAACGAAGTTGACAACAAGAGACTACTGTAAGGTAACTATAAGAAAGGAGAAATATGGCACATAAGTATATATAGAGAACCATCATACCTTCTCATAGTATGGCTAATATTTAAACAAAAGAAAAAAAAACTGACAATGCACATTAACTGTTAAAACAATATAATACATCAATTAAAAAGCCAGTCCTACCTGGTGGTTCAAGATGATCCTGATTCATCGAAGCAAAAGGGAGATTCTATAAGAACGGAGCAAAGCTATTATTGTCATTTAACCCTAGCGGGGCCATAGATTTCAAACTATAAATCCAACTTGTCTCTCGTTGGGCTAGTAATCTCTTCCAGTTGCCTTCTCTCGGGGAGATCTTCACATGGTCAATCCCCCGGAAGCGCAACCCAGAACCATCGTAATCATGTGCTGCCTTGAAATGCCTAGGTATAGTTGTAAGTAATTCCACATCTATGATATCCCTGGCAGATTCAATTGACAGCACTTGCTCGCGGATGCTTTTTTTGAACTGGTGGGAGGTCATTTCTACATATATTTTATTACAGGGGCAGATAGCCCAATATATCACCCCTGTCGTGGTACAGTCAATGGGGTAGGTGATTTTGAATTCCTTTTGATGTGTGGCATCCCAGAAAATCTCACTCCTATCCATATTGACACAGGCCACGCACTTCCCACATTGTTTGTTACCCCAGCGAGGGCCTCTAGATCCAAAGGGATTGGGGAGGCGTACCACATAATGGCTCTGTTCTAGGTGGTCTTTTAAATTCTTAGCTCTCCTAAAGGTAATGCTTGGATGTTCTTTCAATTTATCCCTTAGTTGTGGGTCTAATTTTAGAATGTCCCAATGTTTGGACAAAACATTGGTAATCTCCCTACTTTTCTTGTTAAATGTTGTAATAAATCGAATGTCCTCTGTGGTATTCTTACATTTTATCAAGTAACAAGTCAGAGCGTCTAGATTGTCTTGCCCGTCTGTATGCCTTTTCAATTGATCTTTCTGTATATTTCCTAGTTTGAAATCTGTTGCGTAGATCCTCCCCACGTGTCTCAAAAAGTTGATCCGTGGAGCATATCCGTATCGCCCTTAAGAACTGACCCACCGGGATATCGTCAATCAACCTCCTTGGATGCAGTCTGGCTTGTTAACAGTGGTAGTGGTACCTCGCACTTGGGCAGGAGAACTGGTCTTGGTGTGAATGTTGGTTAGTACAAGGACATCCCTCTTGTCCTTGTACTTAACCGCCAGGACCCATGACATGGGCTTGCGGGCCGAGGTTTTTTGGCATAAAACTATTAAAATGAAAGATAATTAATAAAGATGGTTTTAAAAATGTACTTTTTAAAACTATCAATCTATTTGGAATATGGTCAAAAATACCTTCTAATAGATCATTGAAATATTAATACTTTTACAACAGTGTAGATTATTAAAGTTATAGTACTTGAAGGATTGTGTGTCTCTATCTTATGTTGAAACCTGTTGAACTGATGACATAAGTTTGGTTACAAGGAAGAACATTATTCAAGCCATTTTGAAATATGTGGTTTAATTACCCTAACCCCCCAACCCAAAAAATACAGACAAGCCATGTCTCAAATGTCATAATATATAGAACTAAACATAACAAAAAAAAATTACAACTCAAAAAGATCCCTTGTAAAGGATGTTGGTCCATATCAGGGTCCAGGCCGAACATTTCCCGGATCCGGGGCCACTGATGTATAAGGGGACGGATAATTTTCAAGGCCAAAGGGGGGGTTTGGCTCTTAGGCCAGGGGAAAATAGTGTGGCTGTACAGATTGACCTTTGGCTGGGGGCTGCTGAGGTGGGTAGCTGCTGCTCTTTGTAGTTTAGGGAAAGATCACCTGGCGCCGCACTTGGTCGATTAGAGAATGTATGTTCCCTTGTTACAGGGAGGCATACATCTTCAAGACAAGGGTCATTAAAGACATACATGTGCTCTGCCTCTCTGGGGGGACTTGACGCAAAAATGGAGCCAGTCCCCTCATCATTGTCTCCTGCCCTTCAGCCCTCTTCCCGGCTAGGTAGTCAATGACTTGAGCATCTATCAAGTCCCAAGTACCTAGCCCAGAAGAAGACTGAGTGCCACCCCTCCTTCGCCTTATCTGGCTGGTGTGGTGGTTCCGGGCTATCTTCCGCTGGCCTTGAAGTTTCCCTTGCCTGGGGTTTGGGATCTTCAGCCGGGGTCTGCGTGGGAGTGGACACTGGGGAGAACACGGCTGGAGTCCCAGTACCTCCCACATCTAATAACTGGGATTCCTCTGGATCAGGTTCCTCCAGACTGTCCACAGTACTGTAGGGCAAATCAGATGGAAATATACAGTACATTAGACAAACATGAAATTCTAAATACAATGCAATTATGGCAAACATAGTGCTGCATGTCCACAATAAGGTGAGCCAGCACAGATCCAACAAGGGTTAAAAATCGTAATGTTCACCCTAAACATTTGTGGCCACATTACCTAATCAAACAATTTCTGGACTGTTCTTTTGGACAGTGTTCAAATAGCAACAGAACATTTTGTAAGTTGCTGGGTGTTTAGAGCTGTCCGACTCTAAAACATGTAGACACATTAAAGATCTAACCAAGTTCTGTCTGTCTATAAAGGGAGAGGGAGATTTGCATTGCTTAGCATACTTTTTCAACAGTGATTTTCGTGATTTTGGCACAGGCAGGTTGGAAGCTAACTTTAAATAGAGCCCAAACCAAAAAGTGCAACACATGCAACAATAAAAAATAGCATGTTTAAAGGCAAGGTTAGACACATCAAGCACATGGCCACTTCCACAGTATAAAGTGCCAAATTACTAAAATGACACTTAAATGTGTTATTCAGATTCTGCGCATAAACACGTTCTGGAGTTACAAAAATTGTTACCCATGATTATGAAATTGTGGCCACAAAAGGCTCGTCTCATGCAACCAATGTGTTGTATTTAAGGCTTCCCTGCTTAACGTCAACATTGGTGAGGCAAGCAGATGTGATTTCTAATTCTGCTAAAAAATTACTTGCATTCAGGTTAAATACAATAGAAAGGCCTAGGAAGGAAACCTCACATACAAGTGAATGAATGGCCTTATGTGTAATTGCAGATGTTATGCTATGCAATGTTGATGTAGAACTGGCAAGCATCAAGTAGAAGTCACCACACACCCAAACTGTGCATGCTCCCTAACCAAGATAATCTGATGGATAGGCCACCGCCATCATATATTGCAGACCAAACCATGAAGAATGGTCTGCAATATTCACATAGTGGCCACTGACATACAGGTAAAAACAGGCACTCACAAAAGTAGATGTGAGGCTTATTTTTATTGCCAAATGGAGGAAGCAAATGTGACGCGTTTCGACTACACAATCAAGTTTTTGACAGACTCGATTGAGTCGAAACGCGTCACATTTGCTTTCTCCATGTGGCAATAAAAATAAGCATCACATCTACTTCCGCGAGTGCCAGTCTTTTTCCTTTATACATTGACGGGACGCCAACCCTAGACACGTGCACCGCGCAACAGCAGTGAACGGAGTGCCGACTGTTACTTTGTGGATTGCACAGGTAAAAACATGATTTCTTTGGGCACAAAAACTTACGGCCTCAAATCCATGACTGGTTGAAGGAATTGTAACTGTTGTGTGTACAGATGCAGCCTTTTTTTTTAAGCCCCATCACCACTGCGCCCTATCTAAGCCTATTCCTGACGGAACTGATCCCGACAACTGTTCCATCTGTTCCATTCGTTTCACTGTGGAAACATTTGAAAAAAAATATATAATTTCTCTAAAAAGACAATTAAACATTACAAGTAACATCAAATAATGAAACTACGAAAAATTGCTTGCAAACCATGCTAAAAGGGGAGAATGCACAGCACATGGTACAGTAGGGCATTGCTCACTAACAGCCGGAATCCTACAGAACAGTCACAGATGTCCATGGCCCAGCCATAAGAACTAAACCACAGAAGCATGTCCCAGTCTAAGTTAGCTCTGTATACACATCTAATGCGTTTCAACATCGTCTAGCAGGGATTACTCTGCTCGCCGCTTAATCACCTGACCAGCCAGAAATCCACAGCAGCAGAACAATGTCCTGTCCAACATGGTGTGGCAGGTCTGGGTATGAGCAGCGTTTGCAAACGTACATCAGCATCAAACACTCCAGCAAATACACACCAGGGCCATATCGGACAGTACGTTGTGGTACTGATGTTGAGCACTGGATACTAATGTGAGAGAATTCGATGAAGTAGGTGAATATTTTGGATAGGCCTTACCAAAAATATTTATGAGAAGGGGACAGATGTCGCCATATCAATTATAACGGGGCCACATGTGTCCTAAACTGTAAATGGCCCACGCTGTGTAGATATTACTACTGTATGCTGGAGCAAAGGTCGGGACATGCATTAAACATGGTGGTCTTCGCAAATTTTCACACAAAATGAATGACAAGCATGCGCAGGCCAAACGAGAATTAGCCTGTCCACAAAAGGTACATGAATATGACATCATGGGACTACTATAAAAATATTTAGGGACAGCACAGGGGCAGGACACAAGGGCCAGGACACAAAACGACATAGCTTGCACTAACCTAAATCAGTACGACCTCTGCTGTCTGCTCTGTCCCATTCTGAAGGCTTCATGCGTTGAGCCACTTTGTTCCAGGACCCATCTTTTTAAATCCGGTCAAGAGACAGGACAAATAGAACACAAAGCAAGTCAAACTAGCCGAAGTCAAATACCAGGAAGTCAAATCAGTACAAGGGAGCAACATGAGCGAGTCCAAACACAAGCCGGAAGACAGTAGCAGGAGATCACGGCAAGCAACAGGGGATGAGCATGAAGCGAGGTCAAACGAGCAGAGCCGAGGTCAGGATTCAGGAACACAATGCCAGGAATACAGGAGCGTATAAAGACCTTAATCACAGGCAACCTGTGGTCAGCAGGCTGCCTGTTTAAATAGTACTGGCTGGTGAGTAACATGACGTGGCCAGCATCAAGTGACTCACAGCAGCCCAACTTGGCAGAGCACTGATCATCATTATCGGCGGTCGGCTCCTCTGCTGCTCGTCTACTGCCATGGGGATGAGGACGCAGGCTACGTTCCTTGCCTCTCTCCTTGCGCAGGTTGCCGGCGGTGCTGAAAAGGAAACGCGCCGCCTGCCCCTACTTGCACTCAGTTTCAACTTCCTGTACAGCTTTTTGCTTAAAGGTCAGAGGCCTTTCACACAGATTTCCCGGCAACGGATCCGCAAAAAATGCGGATGACATACTGATGGCTTCCGTTTGGGATCTGCATTTTTGGCGGACCCATTGACTTAAATGGGCCCGTGGACCGTTTATTGTGGACAAGAATAGGACATACTTTATTTTTTTGCGCAATGGAACAACGGACGCAGAAAACACACGGTTGACTATCTGCATTTTCAACTGCTCCATAGAAATGAATGGATCGCATCAGAATCGCAAAATATGCAGAACGGATGCGGAAAAAAACTGCGGTCGTGTGCATCAGGCCTAAGTCTGTTGTGACTTCTATCCAGCCGCTGGGTGTCAAATGACCTGACAGCAGATAGTACTGGCGGCCTACTGATCGAAGAAGAGCTGGCAGCATGATAATGACATCACAGCAAGGCCGCTGGCGACATTTCACAGCCCTATAAATAGCCTCAGCCATCTTGGATTCAGCCATTTTCCAGTGTACTTAGTGCAGGGACAGTGGTAGAAAAGACTTTAAAACGTTTCTTTTGCTGTATAGAAGTTAAGGGAAATAATAGGGAGGAATCATTCCACAGTATTGAAGCAGAACGGGTTTCAGTAGGGGAGGTTACAGCCTGGGTAATAGGAACAATCCTTTTACACCTTGCTGCACTGACTGTGGATCCAAATTGCCATTATACAGCTCTGTAATTCCAGCAAACCATTCTTGTTATTGGGGTGCAAATGCTGTTTGATACAGCCATTTACAGGTTGTACTCCTTTATCTGTTCAAGAGTTTGCTCAGGAGCGCACCCAAATTCATCTGCTGCTGTACAGGAATCTTGCTAGGACAAACGTCCACACATCACAGTGTCCTCCATAGATCTTCTTACATCAGTGGAACCGTGTTTAGTTCAGAAGGCCCTCTGTTTCAAAATTACATTAGCCAGCTAACTGCAGTGAACAGTAGGAGAAAGGACACAAAGAAGATTGCACAGGACCCGGTGAGGACAAATCCACACTGCTTTTAATATTCACAAGTTATAATACGCCTGAGACAAGTCTTTATCTGAATTTAAGAGGGAATCTTCTTTCACCTCCCAGCTTCCTCATGGACTACCGCTCCGCATTCCATTCCTGACTTTTATACATTTTCAACATCATTTCCTAGTTCCAGGTAAAAAATCTGTTACATAAATAAAACAACATAAAAATTGCACACTTCAAATAAAACCTGTCAAGTCCCTATTTCTTTCAAACTAATTGGGTTTTTCAAAAATGTTTGCAAAAAAAAGGTTAGATATGCTAAGACATTAAACTATTTCCAATGTTTCTAATATGCTCATTTATTCTTGTCTTTCATTTCCTGTCTTGACCGCCCTATATATTGTAGCTGCATTCACATGCTAATATAGAAAAATAAAAATTACAATCAGTACTCCAAAAATTTGGAAAACTTTCCCACTGCTTAATTCTGTCTATTCCTCTTACTTTTTCTAGTGTTTTTTTAAATGAATTCTAAGGATTATTTCATTTTTGTACAATTCTATTATATATTATGCGCACATAATTCTATTTTTTTGGTATGTTTTTAATCAATTGGGAAAAATTGCAACTTTTCAATGACGTTGTTACAATCAGTTTTCTTGAAACATGCTTTGGTGCATCTTATTTTCAACTTGTTATGTCAATTTTGTATTCCAATAATTATTGTTGAATTTCTTCCACTATTGTGCCAGAGCCTCCTATTAACCTTCGCATATAATAAGGTCACTGGTGTGTTTCACAGATGTGTTGTTGCTCCCATAGCACCATAAATAATTTTGCGTAACTCGGGGTCAATTTCTCTATCAGTGCAGTTTCAGTTGTCTGTAAATAATACTTCCCTCTCCCTTCAGAAATCATTTTGTTCACTACATAACTTGTTGTCCCTATCCATCTATTATTTCACTGAATCTACCTCCTTCCAGTGTTGGCTACTCATATGCAAGGATGTTGCATCTACTGAACAATGTAAAGTGGAGTCGATTGTATCTCTTTCAGACAGTTTAAGACAACAGTCTAATCTCAAATAAGAGGGCATTTTTTCACATAATTCTGCAGGAGGAAATCCAGATACTGGCCCAAAGCAGTCAAGGGATTATGATAATCCCAGATAGTATAGGTCTGGCAAAGGGTCCACTAGATATTTGTAGGCAAGTATTACATTTTTAAGATCTTGACATTTTTTTTTTTACATGGAAATTCTGATTCTTTTTCAGATTTTTAGATTTTTCCCTTCTTCCAATAATATTCTCAGTTTTTGATAATTTCCCTCTGGGTTACATTTGGGGTGAATATCTGGCAAAGAGCAGTGTGGGAGTTAGGTAAAGTTAAAAATAAAGGGATAATGGGATGAGAGATGTCCGCTACGACAGAAGCATGGTGTCAGAGGCACAGTGTAGGGGAAGGGGAGGAACACCAGAATGGCAACAAAAGGAAAATGACCAGGAACTAGGCCTCAAGGCTAGGGAAAGGGAAATGGTAACCACCTAAGGAAACCCTAAACCTAGCCCTGACTCCTGCCAGTATGTATAGACCCTGAAGGTGGGAATATTCATACACCGTAAACCTAGGCCACTCATGCACACGACCGCATGTTGTTTCCGCGTCCGTTCTGCCGATTTTAGCGTTTCTGATGCGGACCCATTCATTTCTATGGAGCCGTGTGAAATGCTGATAGTCCACAGTTTGTTATCCGTGTCCGTGGTTCCAGTCCGTCAATAAAATATAACCTGTCCTATTCTTGTCCGTGAAAAACGGTTTGTGGACCCATTCAAGTCAATGGGTCCGCAAAAAGTGAGGATGCACAACCATATGTCATCCGCGTCCGATTTTTTCCATTCATTTTCCTGGCAACCCAGACCTTGTGGCAAATTTAAAAAATAAAATTATATACAGGAAGGAAGTTGAAGGTCACAGGTTATGCAGATAGCTGATTGCTAGGCACCTGAGGGCAAAGTGTGGTGTTTGGTTTGGCAGTCAGTGGATTTTCATTGTTCCTGCAAATATGCCTCGCTGGAACGTAGAAAAATTAATTACACTGGTCCAGGAGAAGCCCGAATTATGGGACAGCCAGATACATGCCTACCAGGACCGAGTTCGGAAGGAGGTGGCATGGGAGAAAGTTTCCCGTTCCATGAGGCGGGCCGAATGGCAAAAAGCTGATGGCAGAGGCCGGGCAGATTTAGGTACAGTAAGTGCCAGCAATGTAGTTGTACTGTCCTGGGCCTGTGTTGTCACTAATGAAGTAGCTATTCCATGATGTCATAATAAACTGTATATTTTGTGGGCCTGCTTAAAGGGAACCTGTCATCAACTTTATGCTGCCCTAACTCAGAGCAGCATAAAGTAGGGACAGACATGATGATTTTAGCGGTGTGTCACTTAAGAGTTACAAGTAAGTGGTCATCCAAGAAACAGTATCATAATCATTGCAGCACAGACCTTGAAAAGAGTCAAAGTTATTCAGCTTCAACTCACCCCACCCATTTTCTGATGATTGACAGTCTTCTCCTTACTTTTCTCCCTAAAAGAGAACTGCCAGTCATCAGACTCTTCTCAAGGCCTCGGCTGCAACGATTATGATGCTGGTTCTCGGGAATGACTTGCTTTTGGCTCATTAATGACATACTGCTGCAATCAGTGCATCTGTCCTCATTAAGTTCAGCAGAAAATTCATGAAAGGTTTCCTTTAAGAGTGTCTGTCAATGCTTTATTATATTTTTGTAAGGTTGCGCATAAAGCTGATGACATGTGAATTGACATGTAATCGGTCATGTCAGAAACAATCTGCAAACTATTCAAAGTGAAGCACAGTGTAATTTGTTCTTGAGTACAGTTCAGTACTTTTAATATTCCTAATCACTTTAATTCCGAAACTGTTCTACTATAAAACAAGAGTTAAAATGCATATAGCAGACTCAAGAACTCATGTGCATAAATGGTATCCTCCAAAAATTACTTCCAATGAAACTGCTGAAAAGACTATGTGTGTTTTTGCAGATGAAGTCCTCTGTGTCGGTCCCATATTCTTAATGTGCTAGCATTACTTTGAATTTTTTTTTTTTTTACACCATTCACTAAAGGGTCTCGGTAAAACATGGGCATCAACAAAAAAAATAGAGGCTATAATCCATATTTTATTATCCTGCAACCTCTGTCGGGAGATTTGTACCACTAAAACTGGATGACCTGTTACATGTGAACTTGGCAGCAGAAGACCTGTTGGTCCTATGTTAATGTTCCTGCATTGATGAGAAAAATTATGTTTTAATATATAAAAATGAGCCTCTAGGAGAAATGGGGGGGCATTGCCCTTAGGCCCCATGCACACGGCCGTTGTTCACAGCCGTGTGCGGGCCGTGGAACCGCGGCCTGGATCCCTCCTGAGAGCAGGAGCGCACGGCGTCACTGGTTGCTATGACGCCGTGCGCTCCCTGCTGCCGGCACAGTACAGTAATACACTGGTACGATCTATACCAGTGTATTACTGTACTGTGCCGGCAGCAGGGGGCGCACGGCGTCATAGCAACCAGTGACGCCGTGCGCTCCTGCTCTCAGGAGGGATCCAGGCCGCGGTTCCACGGCCCGCACACGGCTGTGAACAACGGCCGTGTGCATGGGGCCTTACACAAAAAGGTTCCCCTCTCTCTACAACTGCCATGCCCTCAGCACTTTGATTGACAGGACGAGGTTAATGATGTTTTCACTGCCTGGTCCTGTCAATCAAAGTGCAGAGGGCATGGCAGTTGTAGAGAGAGATGAACCTTTGTGTAACGGCAATGCCCCCCCAATTGTCCTAGAGACACACTTGCACATATTAAAACAGTTGTTGCTAAGAAATGCAGGCACATATGAACGTGGGAGCAACACAGATGCCTTCAGCTGCCCAAGTGCACAAGTAACAGGTCAGCCGTTGTCATAGGGACAAAACTGCTGTTAGATACCCTTTAAGGACACGATGAAGAAAAAAGAAAATCTTAAAAGGCTGCGTGAGGGAATCAAAGTGCAGTGGATGCATTGAGGTTGTAATTAGAGAAGTACCTCCATTTGAAAGTTCAGCAACTCATGCAATTTGACCGGCACAGGCATAGAGGGCATGATCTAAACTGGACCAGTTAACGTGCAGAAGACATTGATCCATCAGGGGTAGGCAACCTCCGTCTCCCAGCTGTTGTGAAACTACAATTCCCAGCATGCTCCATTCATTTCTATGAGAGTTCTTAGAAGAGCAGAGCAAGTATGCATACTGGGAGTTGTAGTTTCACAACAGCTGGGAGCCGGAGGTTGCCTACACCAGCTCTAGGTGAATCAGCATCATCATTGCGGACAATAGAGACTCTTTTGCACATCTAAGAACATGGGACCACCCTGGATGCTTTGTATGGAATAAAAAAGAACCATAGCTAACCATAATTTTCCTTTCTAATTTATCAATGCTTAAAATCCAGGCTTCTGAGGAAAACAGCATATCGCGCATTTACCGCCTAGTTTCATGGCTACCTTGGCCTTGGGAACGGTCGTCCTATTCCCTCATGCGCTGTCAAGAAAGTCAGAGAAGCACTTCCAGATTCGGATAGCGAATACATGGGTTATATCTCATCCAGCGACTCTCTTGACGAATTTATGGCCTTTGAGTAAAAAAGTTTAATACTTCCTCGTTCTATTGAACAGTGTTTTTTGTTTTGTTATTGAAGTTTAATGAAAACTGGCGTAAAAGCCATGTGTTCTACAATCCGTTATTCAGTATAAAGATATAATACAAAATCTACATGCTGAGTATGTAATTTTTACCACCGGAGTCCTCAGTGCATTTTACCGCTGGTTTGCCAAGGACATAGTCAGAACGCAAGTGAGTGTGACGAAAGAAATTACTTAACCGGACCTGACGTCACTTACATATATGCTCCTTACTATAGTTTGCAGGGTGTTTCAGAGCTTACATATTACCTTTAACATGATCATTTAGGCGGACATAACATCTTCGTTCTTACAGATTACGTATTAGAAAACTTTGCACTAATGACACTAGCCGACACGTTAGATCGGAGAATAGCAGTTAAAGTTGCATTTCTTTATATCCTTAATTACATGCACCGATAGACTCAACTCAATCTGTAACTACTGCTCCTTCTGTACTTTCATTGACAATGCTAGGTTGTTTGTCATCAAAATTACACTGCCTATCCCAGTCAAATAGCATAGGACGCAGCACATACAGATAGAATTTTGACCCTTTGTTTAAAGGGCACCCGTCAGCAGAAACTGTCTGACCTGTTAAATGTGCACTTGGCAGCTGAAGGCATCTGGGTTATTCACATGTTCATATTTTGCTGCATTGCTAAGAAAAAAAAGATGTTGTAATCTTTGCAAATGAGCCCATGGGACCAACTTTGGCTTTGCCGTTACACCAAGAATCTTTGCTTTCTCAGCAACTCCCATGCTCTCTGCACTTTGAAAGCGCCAGACAAGAAAAAAAACATCCCCCAAGGACCTATTACTCAAAGTGGAAAAATTAGAGAGAGCGGAGCCTCTTTGAGTAATGACAACACCCATGTTGCACTGAGAGCCTGATTTAAATATATTAAATCATCAGTTTTCTCAGCAATGTGGGCAGATGAGAACATGGGACCAACACAGATGCTTTCAGCTGCCGATTGCACATGTAACGGGTCAGCCAGTGTCATAGGTACAGATCTGAAGGCAGATGGCCTTTAAATTCACATATGTTCTGATGATGAGGTTACATACACCGCGAGTAAAAGACACCTATATGAGCCTATACATTTTGTGCATGAGCAAATGAGTCTTCTTGCTGCATGTGACTGGTAGTTTGTGGGGGCACACAGTCAGATTCCACATAAGCGTTAAAAAGTAATTAATGTAATAACCTGACTTTGCATCACTTTTGCTGTACACCATCTATTTTTGACAGTTTAAAAATCAAGGTCTTCATATCCATTTCTGCACAAATGTAAATTATGTAACTGTTATTTTTTTATATGTTTTTACTTCAATATGGCCCATTAAATCCAGTTATTTTTTGCTGTAAAAACTGCATATACTTAAAAAACAAAAAATAGTTTGAAGAAAACACGTTGCTGTCTCGTAAATCAATGCAAAGACAAAAAGAGTAATCATTTATAAGTTTTTTTTCATTTTTTTGGGCACAAATAACTACAAAAAAATTAATCAAATAAATAATGTCAGTTTACAAACCCTTATCAATAAAAAAAATATATATATTGAAAAGCTAAACGATGTTAATTATAATCTACTTTTTATATATTACATTCATTCATATCAATATTAAATTTAATAGCTCATGTAATGTTAACAATATTTAATTTACTAAAACAGTTAAATAGGGTAGATTTACATGAGGAAAGTAAAGGAGTCGGTCACAATCATTAGCACTAATAACAATTTTCTATAAAAATGTGATTTTTAATATAATTGATTTAAAATAGGTATTTATTTTTTAAAGAGGATCTTTCATGGGTCAAAAAAATAAGAACTAAGTTGCAGGCTACGTAGAGCGGCACCCAAGGATCTTAGTGCACTTACTATTATTCCATTTTTTTATTTTTATTTTTTTACCAGAAATCGGGTAAAAATTGTCACTAAGATTTATTTTGTGAATACTAATGAGTACTTGCTTTATGTAAGCGTACATTAGTTACGGAGGCCCCGGACGCGGTGAAGGCTCTGATCTGAGGTTTTATTGGGGGCCATACACATTGTGGTTAGTGTCAATGTCAGTTCGGAGAGTCTGATCTAAGGTCTTATTGAGTTATTATTATTATTGTGGTGTGATTGGAGATTTAATTCTGTGTCTCAGTAATAATCATGTTTTGATAGGGCTTTGATCTGCGGTCTAATTTTTCATTTAAATGTTCTGCTACACGGTCTAATATATAATTTATTTCTAATTGGCCTCCTATAAAACATTTTTTCGTCTTATGGGTCAGTGCCAATTGGGTCTAAAATATTTTATTTTTTATGGATATACAATTTTGCCTATATTTTAGAACCAATTGAAAATTTTACAGAATATTCTAATATACATGGAAACCGGACGAAAGGATTGTAAATTGTTGATTTAGTTATTTAGAAGTAATGAATGGTTTAATTTGAAATTATTAATTTTCCAAATGTATTTTGATTTTCATTAATTTTTATATTGTAATTTTTGTGTAAATTTAACAAATAATTACATCCAACAAAATCTTCCAGAAAACCTGTAAAGAGAAAAAATATATAAATTAACAATTAAATCAGTTATAAGCAGACTACATAACAGTTTTGGCTATTAAATGCAATGGTGGGAGACAGTTCTTGGCGGTCTGCCATGTTACCACAAATATCATATTTTTGATCAAGCAACAGTGACAGAAGTGCTGCATCCTTATCTTATTTAAAAAATGGCTTCATGTGTCTTGTGGCCAAATCCAGCTGAAAGCAATGATGAAATGTATGTCAAAGTATGTTGCTGTGTTTGCCTATGATAAGTCTGTGTTTGGAGGAGTGAAAGCATTGTTGTAGCACACACAAATGTCATGCAACTATCTACACAAGATTTTATAAGTACAAAAATCCATTGCCAGTACTTACCTAATAATTAAATTGTAGGGGATGAACCATTGAATCCATGTAGAAAAAAATTTAAATTTGAGATCTTTCATATAAGCATAAAATGTGATGAAAATTTTCAAATAACAGTATAATAATAGACCTCAAAACCAATAACACTTAAAGGGGTTATCCAAGACTATGAAATGCCCGCCTCCCCCACACCGGGCTCCTCAAACTGAATATACTTACCTGGCTACCCGCGCCACTCCTGTTCCGCCCACCACTTCTCCCTGTGTGCGGATGAAAACATTCAGTGTCATGGGGAATAGCCAATGGCAGGCAGGGACAAGCCTCATTAGCATCGCAGGTGGCGCTAGGGAGGCTCGTCCCCGTCTGCCATTTACTGCCCCCAACACTGGATTATTTCATCCACGCATTTTGAGAAGTGGCAGTGTGGGGAACAGGAGTGGCGCAAGGAGCCAGCTAAGTATATTCAGTCTTAGGGGCCCGGCGTGGGGGAGGCGGGCATTTTATAGTCTAGGATAACCCTTTTCATTTTTAAGCCAGCCATGTGAATTTAATCATCCATTTTTATAAATTTTTTTATATTTTTGACATTCAAAATTAGTCCAATGTAAATATATGCAACTAATCTCAAGAACCATATTTAAATTTTGTAGAAAAACTTAACTGATTACAAAAATAATGGAAAACATTGGATGATAAAACCGGTTGGCGTGGTGTATTAAAAAGGTACAAATATTTATAACACTTGATGGGGAAAAAGTCGTTTTTGCCATAGGGAATTTTCAATTCTAGAAATGTTCTGATTCTTCAGAGCTTAATTATGCCAAAATAAAATCTAGTAATTTAATTTAGGCAAAAATTAATTTTTATAACGTGTGATTTCCCGGTATCTTGTGTATTGTTGCTTTTTAATCTCTTCTTTATTGGGTCTTTCCAAATTGGCAATGTTTGGTGGTAATGAAGGAGTTCTGGAAGACCAATTATGCGATAATTCTCCCTTGGCAACTTTCAACACTGAAACAGCCACCTTTTCTAGATATTGGACATTTGCTTTCTCATAAATGTTTTTAACTATCACCGATTTTTACCTTTAGGGACTACCAATTTTGTTTGAAATGTTCCTTTGGGTTCAGTGTTTTTTTCGGACATTTAACTGTGGCCAACTGTCTTCCCACGTTATGATTGTGGGAAAGGACAGCAAGCTTGGTCCTTGCCTCCATTGCATCTATCCCAAAATGAATTCTTTTGGTACGGTATTTCAAAGCCATACTGTGAAAATTTTCAAGAGAACCAGTATGGCAATTGTTTTCTAAGTGGGAAAGATCAGAAATTAGCTGTGGATTACTTACAATTTTTTCTATGCTCAAGAAGGGGGCTGTTTCTTTGTTGAGCCAGAATACCTTTTCCTCATCATTTTCCTGGCAAATAGGATCATGCCCACATTGGGTATAAAACTCACCTTCCCACGTGTGCTCATTACAGATATGCTTCAACAGAGAAAGCCATCGTTCTTTCAGGTTTCGAACTTTTGGTGGATGCCCCACCAAAAATGTCTATCTATTTTTTCAATCCACGGTATAATTTCCTTTCCAAACTTGTTGCGACTTGATTTTGTCAATTTCTTTTTAATTGACTTTGCATAATGCCACACATCAAATTGATGTTTAATGTTAGAATAATCTGTGCGCATTTTTTTCCTAATCCCAACATGCTGATCCGATGCAAAAATGTCATGGAACCATGAACCAGACGTACAACAAGAGATGAGTGGAAATAAGAAGGCTTTATTGAAAATAAAGCTGTAAGGCAAAAGTCCAAACGGATGGCTAAACCGAAGCAGGGTCTTGCGAAACCAGAGATCAGGAACCAGAAGGGTAGTCAGATGAAGCCAGGATCAGGAACCAACAGGGTAGTCAGACGAAGCCAGGATCAGGAATCAGCAGGGTAGTCAGACGAAGCCAGGATCAGGAACCAGAAGCAGCAGCAGTCTTAGAAGCATGTGAGCACAGGAGGACCAAGCAGGGAACTGAAGCCACAGACCTCCTATATATATGAGCTAGGCATCCAGCTCCTCCCAGTGGGAAGGAGGAGCCGCAGGGTGGGAGGCTACAAGAAACCCAGAAACCAAGATGGCCGCCAGCACATGTCAAACGAAGGAGAACAGCAAGGAGGTAAGACCATGACAAAAAATGACTATATTAAAACCACTTGAGATCATTCTATCCATTACAATTTCAAATCCAAACTTCTCCATAGCAACAGACGATGAGCATTGGGATCGTTGTACAATTTACTAGTCTATGACTTTCTCTGTTAAAGTATCGATCACTGTGTAGATGCAGTATTTGGCACTTTGACCGGGACTATCACATTGCCTATCACCTGCAATACAAAGTGGCTCGCTCTGTAGCTGAACATGTGTTTAATTTTTTTCCTCCTCCCAGGCGAGATCTATTGCAGGGAAAATAAAAATGCTTTGATAACGATAAAAAGTTTTTCCGAAAATGTTACAAGGCCAAGAATGCTAAATAATTCATTTACTTTTTGAAAGTTAAGACTGCTGAAAAGGATAGATGCGGCCAATAATCAGTTTCCAGAATAAAAGCTGCCTACCCTAGGTTGTGTCTCCATTATAAAGAATTTATGACCTTGATAACACTTACCTGTTATCCGACAAGAGAATCCAGTGTATATTTTTTAAAAGGACTTTACCGTGTAATTGCATTCTGTAGAATACTGACATATTACCATGTTTAGTAAATGGTCTAGACAGGACTCAAATATGATCAACTTCTTCTCATTAACTTGATCTTCTTCTGATGGACTCTGATACCCTTGAAC
The DNA here is from genome assembly GCF_014858855.1 of Bufo gargarizans. Taxonomy (NCBI): domain Eukaryota; kingdom Metazoa; phylum Chordata; class Amphibia; order Anura; family Bufonidae; genus Bufo; species Bufo gargarizans. The sequence goes on from NC_058083.1 coordinate 332,941,384, forward strand.
GGTGGAATGTAATCCAGATCGCTGTCGTGACTTTTGTCTTCATTCGCTATGACAGACTCTGTAGTAAAGTCCAGTGTTTCATTGCACTGTTCTTCAATCGGTGAAAGAATTCTGATGTCATCCATAATATTGTCATCCCATTCTGCTTCTTCTCTTACCTGGAACATCTGCAAATTGGCATGTTTCTTTTTTGGAGATGAAAATTCGTTGGTAGGATTGATTAGAGTGCTGGTACAGATGTTGGTGGCCATAAAATTGCTAATTTGATTGTTGAATCCGATTAAACCAATTCGGGGCAAGCTACACACAAATCAACAAGTTGTTCGGTATCCGGTATAAAATAAATTGTAGAGTTTAGCAAGGTGAAATCAGTCTGAGTTGCAATTGAACACTGGTTGCCGGAATCCAAGGTTTCCAAAACCGAATAAGTATGATCCTGGCGTATTACTCCACTTGATTGAGTTTCCACTGAAGTTGATTCCGAAGGTCTTTTCCTTTGAATCTTCTTATTTTTCTTTAAGGTATCCAAAATGAAACTATCCCATCTTCTGTGGCAAGAGATAGGGGGCACTCAACTACCTGGTACTAGATGGACAAGTCTTCTGAACAGTATATAACAAATATTTATTGAGGATAGTAGTGGAGGAATCCACCTCAAAGGGTAACTAAAATCATTATATAGACAATTTAGTATTAAACAATTCAGTATTAAAAAACATCACACTGGATGGCGCCAATGAAACAAAAATAAAAATAAAATATAAAATAAAATTAAAATGTCACTGGATGGTCCTGATGGTATATAATGTATATAGGAACCCGATCGTTGGAGCTCAATGGCTCTTGTTTGGGACAAATTAATCTATATAGGTCCACAATGCCGTGATCTGTAAGAACTCCAGATGGTTTGGATATCCAAATAAAACAACAATGAGATAGCTGATGATATGGAAAGGGTTAATGCAGCCTACTTCCTAAATACAGTTGCTCCGCTTGGGGGGCATATGCTATAGTAGGCATACGGTACTGAAAGAGGACATGAGCGTGAGTGTATATATATATTAGATACTTTGTGCCATGAGTACTTTACCCCTCCAGAAAGCGTTTGATCCAATTGTGGTTCACTTGGATGATCCGGTCTGCGTGCGGTTGGACACCAAGTGTATCAAGGACCTTCTATCTTGTTCCACGTGATCCCTGGTCATGTGATCGAAGGATGTCCACGTGATCGGAGGGGAGCGCTCAGGAGGCTGGATTGGCTGAGATGGTTTCACTAGTTAGGCGCGCGCCCGTTGAACTGGAAATAACGTGAAGCTGGTATTTGTAGTACTCGTAGCCACAAATAGTATGTGGGATCCATTAAATGCTGCCTAAAACCAAATGCATTTCGGGGTCTGAACTTGCCCCTTCCTCGGTGGTCAACAGCAATTTAGATAACTAAATTGTTTATCTGATCTGCAAGTGGTCTCATTCTGTACAAAAGGCAAGGATACCACATTTATGTGATTCTAATGTTATCCATGAGCGATTCATAGGATAAATAAAGTAAATGTGAATGTGACCTATGTATGTAGATGGATATACATAGATATAAGTGGGAGAGAGGGGAAAAAAGAATTTGGGATCCCTATAGGAGACGATGATACGTATGAGATGGATGGGAATATATAGAATAACTATAATTACCCACCTGAGTGTTCGTAAACAGTATGGTATTAGTGAAAGATAGTGGGCAATAGTCGGACAGGAAGGGGGGATCGAGGTGCTGATAAATAGCCAGACACTCGATGCCCCATTGCCACCCGACATACCCCACTATTTTTATAAAAAGCCAAACAGTTCAAATTCGGCATTTAAACCAAAAGGCATGATGGTATTAAATTCAAAGATCCTCCTTGATTCAGTACGTGACATTTTGGCGATATGATAGCCGCCTCGCCATGGTGTTTTTTTACCCACTCGAATGCCACGAACTTTAGCAAGGATGGATCACTGTTATGAAAGTTTTTAAAATGTAATGATTCTGTATGAGACTCAAGACCCTTTAACTTCATACTCACTAGTATTCCAACACTGTTCTTTGACAAATCAGGAGTAAAATGCATTGAGAGGACTCCGGAGCTTATGCACATAATAGAGGCGACTCAAAGAGGAATATTCACAATGGATTTTACTGCAGGTTTGTGGGAGCACAGTGTTGGAATGCAAGTGAATATGAAGGAAAAAATTAAATAACCGGACTCGGCGTCGCTTACACACTGCTTACTCTAGTTTTGTGAATGTTTTGTAGCTGGCAGATTCCATTTCATTTCTCTGTGCTATGCAGGCACGGTAGAACATGGGACCAACACAGATGCCTTTCTGCAGCCAAACACACATACAACAGGTCAGCTGGTGTAAGAGGTACAAATCCTCTGACAATCAAGATTTAAAAAAAAAGTTTAACAAAAAGAACTGAATTAACGATTCGTTTGAAATCATCAATCTTACCTCGAGTAATTCCATAAAAACATTGAACCCATATCTATCTTCATCAGCCACACTCTTCAAGAGATAATCATGGTGCACTATTAAAATCTTACTTACCCCCCAAAAATCCTAATGTCTGGTTTTGAACCTACAACTTAAAATAAAATAACCAACAAAATTAAAGATTTGCAATTCAAACATAGAGTCAGGCATAAATATTGATTTAAAGACCCAATCATGCACATTAATACAGCTTATAATCAAAAGACGCACACAAATGTTAGAAGAGATTATTACCCAAATTGAAAAATCAAAAGAAACACTAGATAAAGCCCCAAAAGATGACGAATATATGAAATGGCAAGACAGAATCTGTAAAGAACGGGAAATCATTTACAAAAAAACCCCAAAAAACTAAAATATAACAAACAAAATATACACACGCCACATCAATCAGAATGGAGAGATAACACAACAGAAAACCCCCGGCAAGAAGGAAGAAACCTCAATAAAGAAAAAGAAAGGGAACAAAAAAACAAAAAAGATAGAGAAAAGTATAACAATCAAAACCCAGACAACTCACCCGCACAATATAACATCACAACTATGAACCGATATGAAACATTAGCATCCCCTCATTTTTTAGACCAAACTCCCCCACACCACAGAATGAGACACAAAAAAACACCCCCAAAACCTTTGGGGAACAGACACAACCAAGATTACATACCCACCCATGAATACAATCTGAGACAAAGACACAACAACACACATGTGGAACAAACAAGAGATTGCCCACCAAGATACCCACAACAAAAACACACGTACGAGAGGCACCACCGAACAAATTACCCACCACAACAAACTTGGAATCCATCCAAACCATAACCCCACCAAAGAAGAGAAAGATATGAAGAGGAGGTAGAAGAAAATCACATAACCAGATAATACAAAAGATAGAACAGGAACACATAACCATCAACCTAAGCCAAATCTCCTTATCAACAGATCAAAAAAAGGTATTAAACAAAGGTCTAAAATTTGCACCCACAACGAACCTAAACAAATTTGCCACTTACATAGCCCTAGAAAAATACATTAGAAAACTATGCCTGAAAAATGTCTGTGAAGGTTCTCATTTATCCAGGTCATATATATATATATATGCCTGAAAAAATATTTCCTAAAAAATCCAATCGAAGTCCAAACTCAAGAGAACACTATAGACAGGAAATAAAATGGTAGAAGTAGACATTAGAAAACTAAAGAAACACCCAACTACTAACAATTTAACAAAAAAAGAGAAAGAAGCCATGAAACAACTACAGGAAATGGAAGAAATTACAATAAGACCAGCTGATAAAGGAGGAGCCATAGTCATACTAGACTCCAACATGTATAACCATGAATTTGGACACCAACTATCTGATAAAGAAACATATAGAAAACTAGAATCCAACCCCAACAGAAGAATTCAACAAAAAACTAATACACCTTTACAACACAGGACAAGAAAAAGGAATCGTATTAGAAAGAGAATATAAATTCATAACAACAACTCAAAAAAGATTACCAGCTTTTGACTGCATACCAAAAATCCACAAGAATCCAACCACACCACCAGGAAGACCAATAATTTCAGGAATAGGTTCAATAACATCAAATTTATCACAATACATTGACAAAATATTACAACCATTCGTTAAAATCATCCCCTCTTACATAAAAGACACCACCGAAATTATTACCATACTTGAAACACTGGACTATCAACCAAATTGGACCTTAGGCACATTAGATGTAAATTCATTTTACACCATTATAGACCATGAACAAGGCATCTAATCACTCAAAAAACACCTAACAAACACCAAACAACTAAAAGAGGAACAAATTGATTTAATCATTCACTGGAGTTCGCTACATACTTACACACAATTATTTTGTATACGAATCAGACTATTACTTACAAACAAGAGGTACCCCATGGGCACCAGATTTGCCCCTAGCTACGCCAACATCTTCATGTCCCAATGGCAAGATGATGTTGTGCAACCACTCATGGGGGGCAGTCTGGTGCTCTGGAAACGGTACATAGATGACATCATATTCATCTGGCAAGACACAGATACCACACTACAATCCTTTCTAGAAAACATAAATACAAATAACCTAAACCTAAAATTCTCAAACAAAACCACCAAAACAAATAGAATTTCTCGACCTTTTGATCCAAATTAATGACACTAAACTCACAAGCAGTACATAATAAATAGTCACATCCTTTTTTCCAGCTGCCATCTCCCAAGATGGTTAACCAATATCCCCACAAGCCAATTTAGACGTCTTAAACGCAATTGTACTGATAATGAAAAATTGGAGGAAGAGACAACACACATGAAACAAAAATTTATAGATAAAAAATATTCAGAGAAAATAGACATAGTCTAGGGCTGAATCGAAACGAATATTCAAATTCAACACCATATCACCAGCAGCTCTCAATGCAGAATTAGAAATTTTTGGATTCCTTAGGGATAGGAAATATAGGTTCGGCATCTCTGTCTCCTCTCCCCGGGGGGCTACCTCTCCCCTCCCACCTACCAACACTACAGACAAATCCTACATATTAGAACACAGACCACATGAAGCCACTACAAGACAACAAAAACATTTCAAACACATAAAGACAAAAATAACCTCAAAAGTAACACAAACATAAAAACACAAGAAAAACTAAAAACGCTAACAAAACGCAAATAAAACGCATGTGCGTTTTTATGACTAACAGTCAGCCACTACACATCTCATCAACAACAACCAAGAAAAATAGCAAAAAATCACCACAAGAGGATATATTTACATCTTAAATATGAAAAAACACGAAAAAACACAAATAAACACACCAAACCATACACAACACATATCCAATAGAAAAGAACTAAAAATATAAAAAAACGCAAACAAAACGCAGTAAAAACACATATGCGTCTTATGATCAACATTCAAGTACCACATACCCCACCAAATACAAAACAAGAAAGATCAAGAAACCAATACACACAAACCCCCCCAAAAACGCACTATAAACCAATTCACGTCTCTTATAAGATAGCCAATTCACACAAAAAAAAATCGCACACACAAAAAAATATTGAACAAATGACTAAATAATCTCAATCCAAAGATTCTAAAGACCCATGACTCAAAGTAAACTAAATCGAGACATCAAGGCAAATACAATACTACTTTCGAAGAGATCAACCCTAAATGTTCTGGAATAGAACAACACTTCCAAACACCCCCATTCATGCGATTATCACTGCGATTTATCCAACAACACAAACGAATACCAAATTCGAAAAAATCCCATCCGGATCTTCGAGATCACCCAATCAGACAATTGCAACGCCCACTTTCAGGAAAACTGCTTGAAATACCCTCACAAGTTCCAGTACATCATTACAAGCCACTGAGGAAGGAGCAGATTAACAAGCTCCGAAACGCGTCTGGTAAAGGAACTCGAGGGTCATATACATTTATTCCTATTTCCACTTTTTTCTTATATAATTTCTATATCATTTTTTTGGGGAAATCGTTCGAATTATCTTTCGAAAACCATAAAACCAATGAGAAAGAACCAGAAAGTGGATAACCAACTGCGATTCTACACTCCAAAAGCGAAATCCCTCCTGAAACTTAGGGACCTATCGCAACCATCGCCAGGAGTGATGTGTTACCCCGCCCTGTCACGTGAGACGCCACAACACACCCACAAAGGACCACGTGGGACGCCTCGTAGGTCCTTGCAGGGTAAAGAAAGCGACCGGACAATCGGAACAAAACATAGCAAATTGGTAAAGTACAATCTACCTCACATTTTTTAACCGACTCAAAGGGAAAGTATATATCACTCCCAATTTTATTTTTATATTTTTATTGTATTTTTATTTTCACATTGCAAGTTTTTCCAACACATGGAACCACTTTTATGACTTTTTATGATTACCACAAGACTGCCATACGAATTCCTCTACCAGGACAAATATCCTGAGGAAACATTGGAAGCCTAACCCCCTTTTTTTTTGTGTTTATAAGCACATAAGCACATATCCTCACTGAAGTTCACATACCGCAACCTTTACAACAAATAAACACAAATAAACACCACATTTTTACATATCCCAACTGAACAGCCACTTAAGTAAGAAGACTTCCCATCCCCAACAACAAATTTGCCAAAAATTGCTTTTATAAAAACAGTTTTTTATATAAAATAACTTAATATTTAGATATAAATAAACACACAATTTTAAACCCCATCACTGTCTCTGTATTTATTCCATGCAGTAACATATGAGAGTGTGCCTGTCATACCCATCTATACTCATAAATATTGATTCACACTAGTCACGCCACTGTACAGAAGTCCTAAACTCTGCCTTCCTAAACACTTCGGCATCCACATAGTAAAATGGGTAGCCTAACTGACTGCATACCGTAACTGATACATTACCAGGAGCTGATATTATGGCTTCCTCCCTTCACGGCACACTTCCTTGCCTCCTTCTTGCAGAGACTATGCTGCTCTAAAGATTTCTACCTTCAGTGCAGACAACACGGAGGCAGGATCACAGGAGACAGGCCCTCACCGAAGATCAGGCAGCAGGCTGCTGTGAAGCAGGGACCATAAAGTACTAAAGCACCGAAGGGAACACAAAAGGGCTGAAAAAAGGACAATATAGGAAGGAGGTACTGTATACACAGACAAACAGACACAGTGCGGGAGGACACATAAGGAAACAAACAATGTGTTACCTTCCTTTCACTATATATTCCCTTTTCGGTTCCTTTCACATGAGCGAGGACCAAGCTTTAAACTCGAAGCGCGTGTAATTTGGCTCCTACATTTTTCTGTTTAGGAGCTAATGGCTCCTAGGTAATTTTTTAGTCTGGAGCACTGACACTGCATCTATTAAACCTCATACCTCACATACTGTATCAGTACACTGCTGTATATACCTTTACACACTGCATATATTATTATACCCCGTACCTTACAGGTCAATACATAGTTAAATTGTTTGTAACATAGTAACAGTTTATAAGCCTAAAAAAAAAAAACTCTGTACATCTAATTCGGACTGCAAGTTGATCCAGAGGAAGGCAAAAAAAACTGTGAGGTAGAAGCCAATTTTCCTCATTTTAGGGGAATAAAGAATTCCTTCCTGACTCCAATCAGGCAATCAGAATAACTCCCTGGATCAACGACCCTCTCTAGTAGCTATAGCCTGTAATATTATTACACTCCAGAAATACATCCAGGCCCCTCTTGAATTCCTTTATTGTACTCCCCATCACCACCTCCTCAGGCAGAGAGTTCCATAGTCTCACTGCTCTTACCGTAAAGAATCCTCTTCTGTTTGTGTAAAAACCTTCATTCCTCCAGACGCAGAGGATATCCTCTCGTCACAGTCACAGTCCTGGGGATAAATAGATGACGGGCCAAATTTAGAGTAGGTGCCAACTTGGCGTGGTGAGTGGGCTTATGCCTTTTGTTCAAAATGTACACTAATGCCTTAGTCAGCATGTAGCATAAAAGGGTGGTACACATGCGCCAAGTAGCAGTTATGAGATCAAAGCATAGCATTTTGATGGGCAATCGAGTTTATTTTTTTGCAGATGATGGGAGTGATCTCTGTACTGACCCCTGATAGATTTATACATAGTAATTAGATCTCCCCTCAGTCGTCTTTTTTCTAAAGTGAATAACCCTAATTGTGATAATCTTTCAGGGTACTGTAGTTGCCCCATTCCAGTTATGACTTTAGTTGCCCTCCTCTGAACCCTCTCCAGCTCTGCTATGTCTGCCTTGTTCACAGAAGCCCAGAACTGTACACAATATTCCGACTAGTGATTTGTAAAGTGGTAGGACTATGCTCTCACCATGGGCATCTATGCCCCTTTTGATGCAACCCATTATAAAATTCCTTATCTTACATGTGTTAGTGTTAAACCTCATCTGCCACTTCTCTGCCAAAGCCTCCAATCTATACAGATCCAATACACTGCAGTATACTATATAACTGTACGCACTGCATATATAATACCTCGTACATCACATATCAACACACTACTGTATATAATATATATACCTGTACACATTGCATATAATATTCCCTATACCTCACATATAAATACTCTGAAGTATATACTATATACCTGTAGACACTGCATCTATTATACCTTTATGGTGTGCTAGGGCTGTTTTGTTATCACAGTCTGGCTCTGATGGTATACATTAGATAAAAAAGCAGGAGCAAGCACAGTTCATTGAGTAAAAGGAGAGGCCTGAAATGGGTTTTGGAATGTGCCCTAAAAGGTGAAAGACGTCACAGCAGGCATGCTCCCACATGGCACTGCTGTGCAGGAGGAGGAATGCAGGGGTTAATCACAGCAGGCATGCTCCTCATCCGACACAGCAGAGCGATATGTGACACTAGACAGTTCTGCTGAGGTGATTATTTCCTTCTCAGCAATGTATAGTACATGTCAGACGTACCAGGAATGAGAACACTACCCCTGACCTCTGAAGCGCGATATCACACTCGACGCTGATGCAGGAGGTAGACGTGAAAGGCAGACATAACAACCTATGCACGCAGGGTCGCGATCCACTGCAGGCTGAGCAATGAGGCACGGAACATTCAAAGCTGCCTGTAAAAGATAGAAGCCAAATCACTGATAATTACCTCCCTTATCAGGTGCTCCAAGAGTAGCTGCGAGACTTAGAAGAGAAGGGGTGGAGATGAGGGTGTATCTTATTTATTTGAGGGCGAGGCTGGGCGCTGAGAGTCAAGGAACGCTGGACTGATCTCTGAAGCATGGAGGACACAGGACTCATGTAAGGCTCATTTACATATATTTACTTTAGGTTTTTCTCTGAAATGATAGTTCGTTCAGAATTGATTTGAATATCATTAATAATGTATTAAAATGAATTTATAGAAAAGTGAGTTGATAAATAGGGTTAGGAATTGATGACAAGTTTCCTTTAAAAGCATCCTAAAATCTCATTGTGAGAGGTACATACCGTATGGGAATAAAAGTTTAAGGAACAAAAATAAACCAATGTGGATAAATAGAACTGTAAAGAAAGCAATAAATGACAAAAAGAAAGCATATCATTCACTGAAACAGGAGGGGAGCACGGAAGCACTGAAAAACTATAAGGAAAAAAATAGAACATGTAAAAAACAAATAAAAGCGGCCAAACTAGAGACCGAGAGATTAATTGCCAAAGAGAGTAAAACTAACCCTAAAATATTCTCCAATTATATAAATGTTAAAAAGTATAAATCTGAAGGTGTCGGCCCTTTAAAGAGTAATTAATGAGGGGGAAGTCGCAGAGAGTGACGAGGAGAAAAGCAAAGCTGTTAAATATTTTTTTCTCCAATGTATTTACTGAGGAAAATAAACTGTCAGATGACATGCAGAATGTAAAAATAAATTCCCCATTAAAAGTGTCCTGTCTGACCTAAGAAGAAGTACATCAGCGACTTAAAAAGATTAAAATAGACAAATCGCCAGGACCGGATGGCATACAGGTTAGGTGAACAGCCGAAGACAGAAGTGAACAAAGAGGACTGTTATGTACTGCTGACACTAGCACATCGCTAGCGTCAATCAGCTACATATGGCAAAATTGGAGTTTGGAGATGTCCAGCACGAAACCAGGTATACACAATCAAGGAGCTAACCAAGTGCTGAGATTCCGTCCGTCTGGATCTGGCCTGTTTCTACCATACCAACTTCCTAATGTCGAATAATAAACCCTGACCAAAAACATGTGGCATCACAAGGCCATGGTGGTAGTTGTATTTTAAAATCTGCTGGAGGGACGCAGTTGCAGCATCAATACTCAATATAATAGGAGTATGTACAGTATTTTGCCTTTTATTTTAACATGATTAAATCCATTTTGTGGTTTGTAACTCAACATGAAAAATATATAAATTGCAATTACAGTGCTGAAGGGTTACAAACACAAAACAACATAAAACAAAATACACAAATTAGCATGTATGTACCCAAAAATATGAACACAAAGAACAATACACAAATCACAACACTTCAGGCCCTAAAAAATGCAAAGGGCTTGAACCAGCATTTTCATATTTGGGACCGATCCATAGTATAGGTACACATGATCAGATTGGCGGTGGACCAACACCCGGCAAAACATGACAATCAGCTGTATGAGGAGAAAATGCGTGCAGTGCGCAGGTGCCATCTCCCTTCTCTATTCCTGCACTGATTGCAGATGTCTATGTTATTTGATCCAGAAAAAAGTGCCGCACAGGAAGAGAGACAGGAGACGGCATGTGCGCTGTGCACATATTGTGTCGCTGATCAGCGGTGTTTTTCCACCCCCAAAATGAAATTGATTACCTACACAGAGGATAGGTCATCAATAGTAAAACGCCACATAACCACTGGCGTATTTCCTACTAGTGTTAACCTACATGAACTATTGAGACCCTGCAAATAATAGTTTTTTTTGTATCACAAACATACTTACGGCCTCAAATCAATGACCGGCCTCAAAAACTATAATTGGGCCGTATATAAGTATGGCCTTTTCTTGGAGCCACCTTCGCCACTACGGCCTCTTTCATTTAATTCCCGGCGGAATTGATCCCGGCAACTATTCCACCGGGTCTTGATCTGTTTCACTGTGAAGAAATAAAACAATAAAAATCATATAAATAGGACAGAGAAATATTAAATAATAACAAGACTAATAGCAAAGCAAACATTTGACCAAAATCAAGTGGCCAACTAAGATAAATGTCCGATAATGCACGATTAGACATCACATGGTACAGTAGTGCAGGTGTGGGTATACTAATATACAATACGTTCAGGAAGCCGGAGATTAGTCGTGCTTTACATTTGTACAATAATACTTTTTTTTTATATGGGATAGTGACAACTATCGTATGCTCAATTACAACACGGACACGTGTCACCAAATCAAACGTGCACATGCATGTTATCCATTACTACAGTTTGCTGTAGCAAAGGTAGGGACAGGCATTAAAAATACACAAATGATGGAGTATGGTATAAATTGCACGATTGTTACAAAAACCATATATAGGCCTATACAAAATTAAAGGGAACCTGTCACCTGGATTTTGTGTATAGAGCTGATGACGTGGGCTGCTATATGGCCGCTAGCACATCCTCAATATCCAGTCCCCATAGCTCTCTGTGCTTTTATTGTGTCAAAAAATTATTTTCTAGATCTGTAAATTAACCTTAGATGAGTCCTGTTTCCTCCATGCTTTAGAGATGAGTCCAGCATTCTCTGACTCTGAGCCCAGTCACGTCCACTGTGGGGAGCAAGGAGGAGATTCGGAGGATGCGGGGCGGTGCTGGGCTCCTTCACAGTGGGCGTGGCTGGGCTCAGAGAATGCTGGATGCGCTCCCGTTGTTTCCATAGGGTATTCTGCATTGATTTGATTTTGATTTTTTAATGAAAATGTAGCAAATATTAATACGGTGCCAACAAACATGCATTCACCAGCTAGAGTGATAGGTTTGAAGGACAGACCGGCACACTCAATATCTGGGATCCAGTGAAGGAAGATGAATGAGAGGCGGATAGAATCAGTGTATCAAAAACTAATGTATTGACCTAAAATGGCATTAGAGGTAGCGATAAATAAAAATAGTATAAAAATCGTATAGAAATAGTGCAAAAATAGTACAGAATTCCGGATAAAGATAGTTTTATAGTAGTCCAGGAAAAAAAGGTAAAATGTGTAGTATTCCGGAAAGGGGAAGGGGGGGGGGGGGGAGAAGAAGAAGAGAAAGTCTTAGTGCATCAGCCGTGTTTGGTGGTCTGTGCCTGTATGTCCAAGAATAATCCACTGTATAGTGTGTTGGAGTGGTAGTTATGGTGCACAGTGTGAGGTACTGTTTGTGGGGCAGCAGGGACAAATATAGTGCATAAATTAATGCATAATGTCAATAATGGTTGATGCATAAAAAAATATTAAAATATGTAGATGCGTTTAAAATGAAAAGATGAATGCATAAGATCGCAAGTAGGTCGTATAAGATGATGAAAGTTTGTTGAAAAGTTATGTAGCAGGCAGATCAGTTG